>NC_057862.1:659628363-659966099 GCF_019393635.1 Dromiciops gliroides | reverse complement strand
CTCAGTGGAACAATGAATTCAGACTGAAGCTGCTGCCCCCTTTAAGAACTGAGGAATGATGGGAAAGGCTTCATTCCTGCCCCCCCCTTTTGTTTTATATCTGCCTACAAAAAGTCAGACATTTATTTGCCCCTGAGTTTTGTCTGTTATAATTTACTATTTAATTAATGTCTGTAATTGATCATAACAGCTTTGTGCTACACATCTGTATGTTAATTTCAATCTGGGAAAGGCAAAAAATGGAGGATGCCAATGGCTAACTTGAAACACCCAGAAAAGATTTTAAGAAGTTACAATGTTGCAGGCACAAGTGCTACATACATATCAAGGTTTCCCTCCTTCAATAGGCATCCCATATGCTAAATATGAGATCTTATAGTTATGAAGTTGTCAGTAACTTTATAGGCTCCATGTACACCTAAACCAATTTACACTAGGCACCATAGCCAGTGGATTATTGTTGTCTTTAGAGGGGGAAAGGGGTGGTACCCAGCCGGCCCCAGTCTAATCCCCCCTGGGCATTTTAGGCAAATCTCTTCTCTCTGAGAGAAGAGCTGGATAGAGAGGAAGGGTCAAAGGGAAGATACCACCCTGGTCCCCTGGTTGGGGGAGAAAGGCATGATCTGGAAACAATTTGCTTTGTCCTTTTCCTATAGGGAAGAAGGAAGTTTAAAAAAAAAAAAAAGCTGAGGGCCAGCCACATTTTGCTCCATAGCACCACCTGCTGGTCACTCTGGTATGGAAAACAGAACACTGAGTTAGGAATCCAGGACACTTGGGAGCTGGCCCAGTTTTCTGGCTAACTAACTTGTTGGGGGGTTACTGTAGTCCTGCACCCTGGCTTTCCTCATCTGTTAAAAAAAAAGATCATTTCTAACTCAAATTCTCTGGTTCTGTGAGGTCTTGCCATCTGCAAAACTGGTATAAGGCGACCATCATTAACCCCCAAGAGTTACTGAAGTAGGGGATGGGGGAAAACGAAGTAAACTGCACATTTTTATCTAAAGCATTTGACAAAAAGCACTGTGAGAGGAGTGGGCATATCTGAAGATGTTTTCTTTTATGTGGTAAATTCCTTTAGGAAAGAGTTGTTGTTCAGTCCTGTCTGACTCCCTGTGACCCCATTTGGGGTTTTCTTGGCAGAGATGCTGGAGTGATTGGCCATTTCCCTCTCCAGCTCATTTGACCGATGTTGAAACTGAGGCAAACGGAGAAGCAATTTCCCCAGGGTCACACAGCTAGGGAGTGTCTGAGGCTAGATTTGAATGCAGAAAGATGAGTATTCCTGACTCCAAGCCTGGCACTATCTACTCCATAATGACTTGTCCACTATGGGGATTATTGTTATCTTGTTCTTTTCATCTTTTTTTGATGGGCATTCAGACAGAAATGGCCCTGGGATGTCACAATAAACATTTATGGAGCACCTACTTTGTTCCAGGCACTATGCTAAGTGCTTTACAAAAGTATTTCATTTGATCTTCACAACAACTCTGGAAAGTAGGTGCTATTATTATGCTTATTTTACAGTTGAGGAAACTGAGGCAGACAGCCTCAGTTAAGAGACTCACCCAAGGCCATATAGCCAGCAAACATCTGAGGTCAGGTTTGAACTCAGGTCTTTCTGACCCAGTGCTCTGTCCACTGCACCACCTAGTTGCCTAGGAAGGAAGAAAATCTTCTAATCTGCAATATTATCATTTTTCTTTTTTTTTTTTAAACTTTGGGCCTTTTTTCCAGTTTAGAATTTTGTTCACTCCCTGGGCTTTCCTTAGCCCTTGTCCACACCTCAGCTCCCTTTCTTGTCTTAACTTTCTTCCTTTTTTACACCTAAACCTTTTCCATTTACACCCCTCCCCCCACTTAACCCTTACTAGCTGTGTGACCCTGGGCAAGTCACTTAACCCCAATTGCCTTACTTAAAAAAAAAAAAAAACAGAATGTAAGTCCCTCGAGGGAAGCAACCATATCATTGTTTTGTCTTTGTGTCTCCTGCACCTCGAACAGGGACTGGCACATGGTAAGCGCTTAGTAAAGGCTTGTTGAATGAAGGGACAAATGAATGAATGAATCCTCCCTTCAACACTTCCTTGCAGTATTACCTTAGGAAAGTCCTGGAGCCTCAGTTTCCCCATGTGTAAAAGGGGAAGCGATCACCTTCTTATGCCTTATCCCTCACCCCAGCCCCCTCTGCCTATCCTTCAGCCCAGTGCCACTGGTCTCCTTGCTGTTGTACCCACAAGACATTCCATCTCTGTGGGCTCTGGGAGTTTTCACTAGAATTCACCACTGCCTGCAGTGTTCTCCCCCTCGTCTCTGCTTCCTTCAAATCCCAGCTTCTACAGGAAGCCTTTCCCCACCCCTTCCAATTCTCGTGCTTTCCCTCTTTCACTTATTTTCTATTTGTCATATATATATATATATATATATATATATATATATATATATATATACAGAGAGAGAGAGAGCGCACTTGTTTGTACATAATTGTTTGCCTGTTGAGCTCTATGAGGTCAGGGACTGTCTTTTTCTTTGGATCTATGGAGCACATCGTGTTAAGGAATCTGAACTCTTTGCTCTTGCTTATGGTTCCACATGCATGTTCATTTCTCTTGTAATAAACCTACCTTTTCATGTAAGTTTCCTCAAGTTGTGATTGTCAGTTGACAGTACTTTGTGTTTAATAAATGTTTGACTGCGTAGTATCCCAGCAGTGG
The DNA here is from genome assembly GCF_019393635.1 of Dromiciops gliroides. Classification (NCBI taxonomy): domain Eukaryota; kingdom Metazoa; phylum Chordata; class Mammalia; order Microbiotheria; family Microbiotheriidae; genus Dromiciops; species Dromiciops gliroides. Next base: position 659,963,382 of record NC_057862.1, on the reverse strand, counting down.
TGAACTTTCCCATGGCTAAAGATTCAGGCTACCAGAGAAGAAACCATTTTTCTCCCTTTCTGTCACAGAGGACATATATGTATATGTGTATGTGTATGTGTATCTGCATGTGTATGTATACGTATATGTACATGTATATGTATATATAATTCAGTGTTTTCTGTCCTTTAATTGTCAATTAATTGTTGATTTACTATTTCAGTTGTTATTTACTAATTTACTAATATTACTAACACTAACTTACTAATACGAATACTAATTTACTAATTTGTTGTTAATTTACTATGTTAAGTGGTATTTTTCAAGGCCGACTCATTATAAAATCTCATATATTTTGATCTGTGTATACTTATTTGATTTGTGTATATTCTTAGTGCGGTACAGGGAAATTGTAATGAAGGAATGAATGAATGGATGAGAATACATGGAATGTAGTTAGGTGGCAAAATGGATAAAGCACCATCTCTGGATTCAGGAGGACCTGAGTTCAAATCTGTCCTCAGACACTTGACACTTACTAGCTGTGTGACCCTGGGCAAGTCACAATGAGGGTTACCTCATTGCCATGCAAAAAAAAAAAAAAAAAAGAGTGAGAAAGATAATACATGGAATACAAGACAGAGATCTCAACCTTGGGCCAAAATGTTAGAATTTTCCCTTACTAGGGTCCAGAGCAAATTGAGAATTTCAATGATTATGATTTCTAATTTTGATAAACTTCCTAAAAAAAAAAAAGCTAAATTAGATTCACTCTCACCTCTTCCTTTTGCAGTAGGTTAAGTTAAAGAACTATGTTTTGCATTCTGCATTAGGGCTGGTGCTGTCAGATCACTTGTGCCCACACCTCCCCTCCTTTACCTGCCTTTTTCTCCTGTGCTCTGTAGGGATATAATTGAGGATGGTGGTGACTAGGGCATTAGCCACATTGAGAATGAGAAAAAAAAATAGGTGTGGTCACACATGGCCAATAACGATGGGCAAATTTCCAAGGAGATGAAGGTAGAGGCTCCATTTTCTGAGTCTCTGTCAAACCTTGCCATACAGCTCCATCTGGTGGCTATAGATACTTTTTTGGGGGGATACAACAGAGCTTTCTCAACAAACCAAATAAAACTCCATATGGAGTATGTAGATACAAAAGAAGATCTATAAATTCAGTGGGGTCTCGGTGAGGGAACTTCCTCTATAGTGAGCACATAAGTCTTAGGGTACAGCTAATAAGTGTAAGGGATTTGACTTCAACCCAGAAGCATAAGACTTGGAGTTGCAAGAAGGGAGCTTAGAGGCCATCTAATAGAACCTTCTCATTTTCTAGATAAGAAAGGAAAGCCCAAAGATAAGGGGATTACTCAAGGTTATATAGGTAAGAAGCGGAGTTAAAATTTGAACCCAGCTCCTGTGACTCAGGTTTTCTTGACCCCAACCTCAAGAGATTCCCCTCCCTCCTGACAAAAGTTTATTGTGATAAATAAATAATCCTTCATTGATTGATTATGAAACTCTAATTTTGGTAAATGTCTGAGAAACTAGGTCAGTTCTGGGATTTCCCTGTAGGTATGGATATAGCCAACGTGGCCTGTGTCTGTGGTCCAGTTTTCCCTGGGGCCACCTGGACCATTTGAAATTGAAAAGTAGATCTGGAATTTTCCCGCCATCCTGGAGAACCTTTGTGGGATGGATATATGGTATAATTTTGTGGATAGAGAACTCTTCCAGCGTCTACTACAGCCTCAAATATGATATCTCTTCACTTCCTGATGTCCTTTGGAAGCTGACTTCAGGGAACGGGGGGGGGGGGGCAGGACATTTATCTCTTCATGATCTTGTTGTTCATCTTGTTGTATTATAAGACTTTCAGTTTCAACCATGATAGTTCAGGCATCGACAGCAAATGGACCAGTGGAAAAAATCAATGGTGTAGGGGTCCAAGGACCCAAGTTCAAATCTTAACTTTGACACTTGATATCTATGTGACTTTGGGCAAGTCACTTGACCTCTGTGGGCCTCAGTTTTGGATAGGATCAATACCTGCTGCCAGGCAGCCTATCTCCCAAGAGTCAACCCAGAAGGTACATGGCCCATTATTCCTACTTTACTCCTCCAATTTGGGGGCACGCCCCTCTCTTTGCATCCTCCCCTTTGCACTACAAAGACATCTCTGAGTGCACCTCACACACATTCACTGCAGTCAAGCTACAAGAGGAGAGTCCCTGGACCCCAGTACCATAGGCCCTGCAGCTCATTGCCCCTGCCAGCCTCAGCTGCCCCACTCACTATCACAGAGAGGCCAATCTGATCCAAGGTACACCAGCTACCTGCTTATTATCTGGCTTGTGTCAGCTCCCTCACCCTCCTCTGACTTGGGCATTTCCATCTGACCCAACATCTCCACTGTGTCCCAAGATGAATCACCCACATTATTACCCCCCCCCCAACTTTCGGCCTACCCCAACCCCTCTGTTCTATGTTGAGGGTACAAAAGAACAAGGGGTCAAGGTAAAAGCAGCAGCCAAAAGCAAGGTCCGTGATGGGAACAGAAATAGATCAACATACCAGGGACAAGGTGGCCTTGACACCTAAGCCTAGGCCAGGAAGCTGTTTGTGTGCATCCTGCTGAGTATGAAAGGAAAAGACCCCGAGGAAAGATCAGCCCAGGGCCTGAAGGGAAGCACAAAGTGGGATGGGGAAGAAGATAGACAATGGCTTAACCTGAGTGGGGAGACTGGGTGACCTGTCCAGGTAGGGTGGAGAGAATACCCAAGTTGCAAAGCAAGGAGCTCCGGCTCTGGAGTCAGGTAGACCTGAGTTCAAATCCAGCCTTTGGACACTAGCTGTGTGACCCTGGACAAGTCACTTAACTTTTGCCTGCCTCAGTTTCCTCATCTGTAAAGTGGGGATAACAATGGCACCTACCACTCAGGGTTGTGGTGACCATCAGATGAGCTAATATGTCCTTTACCAACTTAAGGAGAGCAGCTGGGCTGACTTCCTAGAAATTCAGAGAAGCTAGGCCAAGACGGTTTTTCAGGTTTCTGTTGCTATGGTTGTGGACCTCTTCCAAGGCTCAGGTGGAGAAGCTGGAACCAGGCCTGATGGGTCAGGGGAATCAGCTGGAATTTGGCTCAATGATTTTATAAAGAGAGAAGGATTCTGGATCTTGGAACCAACCAGGCAGTGCCTAGAGATTCCAAAGATATAAAAATAATTCCCTATAATGCTGGTGAAGGAACTAGGGAGGTTTCGGTGTCCTAGAGAAACGGGGACAGGTTTGGGAGTTTCCAAGGCAACCAGAGTAATAATATCTAGCACTTCTATGTCATTTTAAAGTTTGTAAAGCACTTTCTTTGGCTATGTGATCTCATCTGATCCTCACAACAACCTTGAGCCTTAAGCAGTTTTATTGTTGCCATTTACAGACTAAGAAACTGAGGCAGAGGTTAGGTGACTTGCTATATAGGGTCACACAGTTAGCAAGTGTCTGAGGTAGGATTTGAAGTCAGGTCCTCCTGACTGAAGTCCAGCCTTCTACGTACTATGCCTCTTCTTTTGTTGTTGGTTTTGCGGGGCAATGAGGGTTAAGTGACTTGCCCAAGGTCACACAGCTAGTGTCAAGTGTCTGAGGCCAGATTTGAACTCAGATTCTCCTGAATCCAGGGCCGGTGCTTTATCCACTGCGCCACCCAGCTGCCCTATTGTGCCTCTTCTAACTGGTAAAAAGAAAACTTTGATAGCCGAGGGAATACAGAGAGCCCAGGTTTAAGCAATCACAGGTCTGTAGAGTTCAGGAGTATCATAAACTCTTTTCTGGGCCCCAGAAAGAAGTTTTCCTAGACTTAACCATTTTTCTGATCTGAAGCTATCTTTAGGGGGTTTGAGTCACCTGGGACTAGCTCCAAAGACTGAGAGGAGGGGGCTAGGGAATAGTGGAATCTTATCAGATATAAGGAGGATAAATAAGTGAAGGTTTCTGGGACTTGAAGAAGTCAAAAGAGGAAGTTTCTGATGCTCTTCAGAAGCCACAATGGGCTTCCATAGTTTCAGGGTAGATTTTTTGGCATCTGGGGATGCTGAGTGTTCTTGGACCCTGGAGTTCAGGAAGCCCTTCTGTCTTTGAAGGAAGGTAAGAAACCCGGCAGGAAGCTGCATTTCAGAGCTCTGGGGTCCAGGCTTCTGGAATTCTTTTTTTTTTTTTTCAGGCTTCTGGAATTCTGGGAACCCAGATGGTATAGCAAGGTTCCATGGCCCAGGTGATGATGTCGTTCATCCTTCATCCTCTAAGAGACATCAGGAAGGTGATGCCATGACTTGCAGTGAATTGGATTTAAGTGAGGGAGGGCTGTGCAGAGTCACCAGCCTCACTATCTCCTCCAGAGTTATTGGAGTTGTGGCAAGATATATATCAGGATGACTGGAGATGGCCCAGCTCCAGGTGATAGGAAGGGAGCCAACTTAGAAGATATCACAGAATCATAGTGGAAAGGGACCTTAGCAACCATCTAGCCCAACCTGTATATGAAAGGAATACCCATTGTATTGCTGGGTGTTGCAGTGGGTAGAATGTGGGATTGAGTTCAAATCTGGCCTCGGACACTTCCTAGCTGTGTGACCCTGGGCAAGTCACTTCACCCTGTTCGCCTCAGTTTCCTCAGCTGACAAATGAGCTGGAGAAGGAAATGGCAAACCACTCCAGTACCTTTGCCAAGAAAACCCACCAATGGGGTCACAAGGAGTTGGACATGACTGAAAACAAAAAGTGACAATAACCCCATTATAATATACCCAACAAGGACAGCTAGGTGGCGCAGTGGATAGAGCACCAGCCCTGGATTCAGGAGGACCTGAGTTCAAATCCGGCCTCAGACCCTTGCTGCTTACTAGCTGTGTGACCCTGGGCAAGTCACTTAACCTCAATTGCCTCACCAAAAAAAAAAATTAAAAACAATAATATACCCAACAAGAGGTTTGGCTCCTTCTTGTAGGCCTCCTGGGAGGGAAAGCCCATTCTACTTTTGGAGGGCTTTGGGGCTCAGATAAGGACACAGGAACCCAAAGATAGGAAAAATGGAGATGACTAAGGCCTTTTATATCAAACCCCTGGACCCACTGACTAGACGAGCATGGAGAGTAAGCTACAGGATGGTTTGGCCGAGGTCTGGGATAATGGCTCACTGAACTATCAGTGCTGGTTGCCAGTGGTTTACGGACCCAGGAAAAGAACAAAAGTCAACTGAAGGTAGGGGAGGGGGGAAGCAAGGAGGGTTGAGCTGGGAGAGATATGGGATCATAGAATCATAGGTTTCAGGCCGGAAGGGACCTTTGGGGGGTATCTAGTTCAACCCCTTCATTTTACAGATGAGGAAACTGAGGCTTGGAGATATTAAATGACCTACCCATGGTCACGCAGCTAGTAAATAGAAGAAGTGATATTTGAACTGGAAGCCTGTGCTCTGCCTTCTGCACCACACCGTCATTGTGGCTCTGAGGCCTGGCCACAGTCCACAAGGAGGGTGCCAATAGTTAGAGCCAGGAGCCAAGGCATGGAAGATCAAGTGGATTCCCCAGGGCGGAGGCAGGTGGGAGGTTAGAGCAGAGAGCCGGTAGCTTGTTAGGGACCTACGGAGATTGGAGCTAACCCTCAGAGGACAATAGCAGCCCAGCCTAGAGGAGAGAGTGTGGGAGGGAGGGAATTCCCCTCTAGACAATGCTGCCCAGAGAGGGTACCAGTGCCTGAGGACAGCAACAAAGGGGGATCCTAATTACAAACCGGAAAAGCCTTTTAAATTCAGGGAGACTGGTCATTAAAGGGGCTGCCCCTGAGGCAGCTACCGGAGCGCTCAAAACCTGCCTGGGTTGTTATAAGCAATGGACTGCAAGCTCAAAAAAGCCCCAGACTCCCATAGTGGAAAGTAGACCCCCAGACACTGCCATCAGCCAAGGCTTCCCTTAGACTCTGAGCCTCCTTTTAGGGACCCCACTTGCCAGTGCAAGTGAGAATTGGGATAGTACTCCCGTTGCTTTTATATGTGACACTTTGGGGGGGGGGCAGGGCAATGAGGGTTAAGTGCCTTGCCCAGGGTCACACAGATAGTAAGTGGCAAGTGTCTGAAGCTGGATTTGAACTCAGGTCCTCCTGAATGGAGGGCTGGTGCTTTATCCACTGCGCCACTTAGCTGCCCCCCTATATGTGATACTCTTAATGATCAGTCCCTTCTGAGCCCCACCAGCAGCTTTGGGTTTATGTAACCCAAGAACACCGGTCAGCTAAACCAGATGCAACAGAGCCCAGGCAGGAGAGAATAATAATAATTATTATTATTATTATATTGATAATGTTTATTATAATCGCTACATTTATATAGCACCTACTGTGAGCCAGGTACTGTGCCAAGTGCTTTATAATTATTATCTCATTTGATCCTCACAATAACCCTGGGAGGTAGGTGCTATTATTAACTCCATTTGACAGATGAGGAAACTGAGGCAAATGAGGATTTTTTTTTTAAGTGACTTGCCTAGGGTCACATAGCTAGTGTCAGAGACTAGATTTGAACTCAGGTCTCCCATACTCCAGGCCCATCTTTCTATCCACTGGGCCACCTACCACAGCCAGAAGGAGTCAGAGTCTTTATAATGAAACTGGACAGTTAGGTACAGGGCACCAGCAGCGAGAGAGAAAACTCAATACCAAGCCCCCAACTGTCTGAGCTTATGTATTATTTCCTGCCAATGACCAGGAAAGTTCTTGGAATATAGATGGGCCCACGTCCACAGTGGAAGCAAGGAGGCTTCCCTAGCTCAAGTGGGTACTGAGGGGCCCGAAAGCAAGGTGGCACTGAATAATCAGAGCAGGAAGGGGACGTGAAATCCTAACCATTCGGTTGGGTTCAGTGGACTTGAAATTCAAAGATCCCAGTCTCTTCCATTTACTCTACTTTGTGACCTGGGGGGCGGGGGCGGGGCAGACAGATAAATGCTTTGGGCTCTCCCTCTCCATTGGACTAGATGTCCTCTTGGCCTGTGACCCCACCCCGGGCACTGAAAAAGAGCACAGGGACAAGCAAATTCTGCTGTACTAACATTCACTACACTTAGAACCAGTCATGGGCTGGTGCTTGTCTAGTTGTTGGCATTGTTGAGATGCCAGGCCTCCGAGTGTTTGTGTTATTTAGGCACTCGGACAGGGAGGATAGCCAAGGACGGGGCCGGCGGGCAGGGGGGCCTGAGCAGCAACCAGTCACGTCTGAAGGAGAAGGTAGCCTCAGGAAGATGACTGACTTTATTTTGGGCATGTGGGAATTTCAGGTGCTGAATGTGTTTTCAAATGAATCATTAGATTTCAGGACCCATGTGTAATTTCATCCTATTGTCTCTCCCAGAAAATAGGAGCGTTGGGAGAACCTCCCCCTAACTCAGAGATCCTTCCATTGTGTATTCTCTGCTCTGGACATCTTCTGGGACAATGGGGATTCCCTTAAATGAAGCATCATAGAACAGTAGGGAAAGCTCTTGAGGTCAGAGGGCCTGAGTTCCAATCCTGCCTCTGCCATTCATTGTGTGACCTCAGGCAAATCGCTGCCCCTCTTTGGGCCTCAGTTTCCCTACTTGTAAACTGAGGGGGTTGGACTAGATGGCTCTGAAAAGCCCTTGCTGCCTCTAAATCCACTGCCATGTATTTCTCCCTGCTGTATGCATCAGCTTGGTGTCAATATTTAGCGGATCACTGAACAAAGTTATCTCTGTAATCGAATCTGTCATTGATTCTTGCTCAGTTCTACAACACGTGTGAGAGACACTGTTTGAGAACCTCAGGCCATATTTGGTTCCACTAACTCCAATGCTTTTTTTTTTTTTAGTGAGGCAATTGGGGTTAAGTGACTTGCCCAGGGTCACACAGCTAGTAAGTGTTAAGTGTCTGAGGCCGGATTTGAACTCAGGTCCTCCTGACTCCAGGGCCAGTGCTCTATCCACTGCGCCACCTAGCTGCCCCCCCAATGCTTTAAAAAAAATCGATAAGACAACAGACACAGTGGAACCCGCTACCCTTTGCCCCTCTCATCTCAGTCGATTGTGTGAAAGTAAAGATGGGAGACCAACGCTCCCATTCACAGGAGACTAAACGGATTGACAACAGAGCCCCAGGACACCGCAGAGCCTCTAAATTCTAGCCGTAGGAAAGAACTCAAGCTGGAAGAGGGACAGAGCAGGAGAGCATCCGGATCAGGACAAGGAGCTGGTTCGGCTGGCTGGTGGAATGTCTAATCCCCCTAGGACAGAATATGAATTTGCCTGCTTTACAACCTCTTCGGAGCCTGGCTTCAGCGGGGCTTTCCAGTCTGGTCTCACATTACTTGCCTTCGTGCAGCTCATATTCTGACGTGCCATCATCTCCTGACTCCACGTCTTTGTACAGTTTGTTCCCCATGCCTTGGATGCCTTCCTGCCTTCTGGAATCCCTGGCTCCCTTCTAGATCACCTCCTGTAAGACAGGGCTCCTTAAACTTTTTCTACTCGCTACCCCTTTTTTGCCCAAGAAATTTGTACACGACCCCGGATATATGGGTATGTAAAACTGGTTGGTATACATAACCTTTTACCATTGCATTTTTGTGACCCCACATTTAGTAACACAGGCTCTAAGGGACCTTTACTGACTCCCCCAGTTGTTGGTGCTGTCTCACTACCCTCCCCGCTGGAAATTATGGTTACTTGATATACTTTTGGCATTGACTTAACCTGTGTATGTGTTGTTTCCTCCCAGTAGAAGGTAAGCACCCTGAAGGCAGGGGCTATTTCTTTTTTTGTCTCTATTTCCAGTGCCCAGTGGAATGACGCACAGTAGGCACTTAGATGCTTTTCAAACGAAGACCACCGGTACGTCTTTTTGGCTGGGTCTGAAACTGAGTAGCAGGAGGAGACTGGGCTGGGTTACATCTGTGAAATGGCTACGTTTTCTTCCAAGATCCCAAACTACTCACTGCCGTGGAAGTCTCAGAGCACCGGCAATGAGAGGAACTCAATACCACGCCCCCAACTGTCTGAGCTAGGGTCCCTTTATGCATTAGTTCCTGCCAGTAGCCAGACAAGTTCTTGGAATAGGGGCAGGCCCGAGTGTACCCTGCTATCATGGTGACAATCATGGCAATATGATTTTTTTGTTTTTAATTTTGGCGAGGCAATTGGGGTTAAGTGACTTGCCCAGGGTCACACAGCTAGTAAATGTTAAGTGTCTGAGGCTGGATTTGAACTCAGGTCCTCCTGAATCCAGGGCTGATGCTCTATCCACTGCGCTACCTAGCTGCCCCGGCAATATGATTTTGCAAGAATCAAAATCACAAGTAACCAAAGGGAAATATGTACAATGCAGCTTGGGACCGGCCCTGAGAGAGTGCCTGGCAGACAGTAGGTGCTTAAAAAATGCTTGGTTTCACTGAGTTGATGTCAAAGTGAGCATCATTGAACATGGGTATGAATGGAAAAGGAATTGATCCTAGAGTAAGAATGAGAGTTACCAGGTGGTTATCCTATGAGCAGTTAGGTGGTGCAGTGGATAGAGCACTGGCCCTGAAGTTGGGAGGACCCGAGTTCAAATTTCACCTCAGACGCTAGCTGTGTGACCCTGGGCAAGTCACTTACCCCAATTGCCTTAAACAAACCAGGGCTATGTCCAGTTGTTCTGATCTATATCTTGCCACTGGACCAGATGGCTCTGGAGGAGAGAGTGAGGCTGGTGACCTTGCACAGCCCTCCCTCACTTAAATACAATTCACTGCAAGTCATGATGTCACCCCAGTGCCATGGTCCTCTTGAAGAATGAAGGACAAACAACTACTACTATTATGCACTAGCCTTTCCTACTTCACCTTAATTTTTTTTTTGTGGGGCAATGAGGGTTAAGTGACTTGCCCAGGGTCACACAGCTAGTAAGTGTCAAGTGTCTGAGGTCAGATTTGACCTCAGGTGGTCCTGAATCCAGGGCTGGTACTTTATCTACTGCACCATCGAGCTGCCCCCATCCCCTTCTTTATTCTAGTGTCTTCCCTTATTTGATTATTTAATTTGTATACACCATGTTTGTACATATTTGTCTTGCCTGCTATCTCCATTAGATTGCAAGCTCTTCAAGGGCAGGGGCACTGTGCCTGGCACATAGTACTATGAAAAGAAACAGAGGAAAGCCTCTCCCATGTTGGCCCCATCCTTCATGAAGGAATTATGGATAAACTGGTCAGATTCAAACAGGATGAGTGTGTATGAAAGAAGTACAGTCTTTAACAAGGGGTGGAAACACCCCTTTCACACCCCTGCCCCGCTGAAGTCATAGATCCATTAAAATACATCTCTTCCCAGACACATTTTTGGGGAGTGCCCAGGCTTGGTGTTGGGACCTCCCGAAGTAGACACATTTGTACGGACATATCTGTGTCTATGTAATGTTTCCACCCCCCCTCCCCCTGAGAGAGAACGGAAGTTCTTTGAGGGCAGGATTTTTGTATCTTCAGCACAAAACCTGGCACAGAGTAGGCATTTCACACTTGATTGAATGTTTGATTGATCCACCAATGCAGACTGGCCACTAATACTCTTAAACATAAGTGGGGAGCACTGAGATGTTAGGGGATATACTTGAGGCAGGACCTGAACGCAACAGAAGTGGGAGCTCCTTGAGCAGCGATGGACTTGATGTTTCTCTTTGTTCTCCAGTTCTTGGCATACAGTAAAGTCTTACGTGCTCATTCATCCAATTCATTCATTCATTCATTCATTCATTCATTCATTCATTCATTCATTCATTCATGCCTGAATCCAAGGCTGGCCCACTCAACCATGGCACCTTTTTCTGTGTACACAGGGTCATAGATCTCGGGGTGGAAAGTACTTTAGAGGCTGAGCCTGAACTAAGGCCTGTGTTGAATCAAATGGAAAAGTATTTCCTTTAGCCTCTCTCATGAGTCCCTTTTACAAACAGTAATGGAATCTTACCCGTGTATTGGGCATTTGCCCAAGACGTCTTGGTATTCTTGTCCTATTTCCTGCCCAAAGCCCCCCAGATCTCCGCCCCCGGGGCCATTTGCAACCCTGAGTACAGCAGGAGCACCCCATGGACATTCTGGGGGAAAGAATGACTCCTGGCTCTGGAGAGAGCGTGAGGCGTGATGTTTTTATGGTGACTTTCTGAGGTATTCCAAATGTACAGACACACACTCATTCATCCTCCTAACACATCAAGGGGCACTCGGGTCCTCATTTGAGAGACAGGGAAATTAAGGCACAAACAAGAAGAACCTGCCTGGGATCACTCGTTATTAGCAGAGAAGTCAATCAATAAAGTGCTCTGTACCCTGGGAGCCCTGGGCAGGAAGGTCAGTCAGGAAAGTGTCCATCCTGCTCCCTCTAGCCAAGGACGGCATTCATGCTGAACCCCTTGGCCAGACGACTCCCTCTGCACAATTCCCCTTTCGCCCACCCCCACCCCACCCCCAAATCCTGGGCATTTGCAGTCATCGAGCACAGGCAGGGCTGTCCTGGTGAGGACCACGCCATCCCACTAGGAGATAGAGTGGAGGGGCAAGCCCATAGGAAGCGCCTGCCAACCTGGCAGCAGCATTGACTGACACACATTGAGGCACTGATCCAGAGGAGAAAAGTGCTGCTTAGGTGTTTCCTTCCTAGAGCATTCAGAGCCCTCGGATCAGCGGACGTTGGAGGCTTTCTGAATTCCTGATTATAAACTAGCTAACTAACAAACTAACTCTCTCGGTCTCTCTGTCTCACAGTCTCTGTCAGTCTCTCTGTCTCTGTCTCTGTGTCTGTCTCTCTCCCTCCCTCCCTCCCTCCCTCCCTCCCTCCCTCTACCCCTCCCTCCCCTTCTCCCTCTCTTTCTCTCCCTGTCTCTGTGTGTGCTTGTCCATGCAGTAGCTGGCTGGTTGGATGCTTTCTTCTCTGACCCCGGTCCTAGGAAGACGCAGCCCTTCCAGTATGTTCTTTCCCTAGCCTTTGTCTCCTCCAGCAGGCTCAGGCGCCAGCTGCTCTTTCTCCAGGACGTCTCTGGGGGCCCACAAGCTTCCCTCTTCATCGCCCTGGAGGAGAGGTCCCTCCCAGCAGGCTGGTCAGCGGCTCCCGTTTGCAGGGGTCTCTGCCTTCACAGCCGCCCCACCAGCTCTACCAGCTGTATGATGTCCCTGTGTTGGTGACACACCCCATTACGAATGTTCTCCAGGAGACATCGCTTTAACTCAAAGACGGCTTCGCAGTAGCCCAAGCTCACGGGGGCCATCGGGGGCACGCCGTGCCACAAGCGAGGGATGTGCCAGATGTGTTTCTCAGGGTCGCACAAGACCGTCTCGCAGAGGGGCCGCTCCTCATCCTGCTTCCCCATCTCGGCCACGGCCTTGCTCAGGTCATTCAGTTGTGCCAGTAGCTGTTTCCTGTCCCTCGGGCTGGGTCTGGAGACTGGCCCGTCGCCGAGGTCCTGGGACACGAGTTGACAGTTGGGGACGTGCCCCAATTTTTCAAGCTTCAGAAAGGCGTGGAGGGCGGCCAGAGGGGTGTCCTTGGTCTCGGCCATGCTGACCACAGTGATGTTGCTGAGCCCCATGGCAAGGGTGGCCAGGGACACCTCCAGCTCGTACCTTTCCCCCTTGGCTGCCACAGCCCCGCCCGTCAAGCCCCCGGAGTCGATCACCAGAATGAAGTCACAGCCCAGGTCGTGGCGGAAGTCCTCCGTCACCGAAATGAGCTGCATGAAAGTACCGTGGGGTTTGTGGCTCCTGCTCGTGGCAAACTGGAGCCCAAACATGGTGTTAAGCAGAGTGGATTTCCCCGTGCCCTCGGCTCCCAGCACGGAGAGCACAAGCAGCCGGGGCCTGCCCTCCAGTCGGGCGTGAAGCTCCTTCAGGATGCCTGTCACCCACCGCAGGGGGACGCAGCAGGTGCCTCGGTCCATCAGTTCCAGGGGAAAGCCGCCGAGGACCAGCTCCGAGGCCAGGCCGACAAAGTGGGTGAAGCGCTTCTGGCTCTCTGCCATCTTCCCCGCCTCCACGAGGTAGCATTCGGCCTCATAAAACTGCCCCATCTCCCTCAAAAAGTGTTCCACCCCCAGGGAGGCGGGCCAGAGCTGCTCACTGAGCTCAGCCGGCCGGCTGTGCTTTGGTCCCAGGGTGGCCAGGGCCTCGGGGGGCTGTCTCCAGCTCTGCCTCGCCATCTCCTCCAGTCTCAACTTCAGCCAGCCCAGGAAGTACTGCTTCTCCAGCGGAGAAGGGGTGCCGATCCCCTTAATAAACTCCTGCATGCCCCAGCCCGGCTGGTAGCGGTTCTGGTGCATCCTCAAGGCCAGTAGGCGCTGCCTGAGCTCCGACTTGTATTTCTCTGGCGAAGAGTCCCCGGCCCGTTGGAGCCGGCACAGCTCTTTCTCCACTTGAGCGATGTTTTTCCAGGGGTCCCCCTGCAAGCGGAGCTTCTCTCTCTTGTACAGTTCCACGTCCTGGATATCCTGGGTGATTTTCTCTACCCGCTCTCTCGCTTTCTGGCACTCTTCACAGTCCTCGTCGACCTTGAGCCCCAGGCTCCGGGCCGTTTCCGCCATGTCCTCCAGAGACACCTTCCTGCTTGCCGACTTGATGACATTCCCCACGATGGCCTGGAGCCTCTTGACGAGGCGCTTATTGTCCGTGCTGCTGACCTTCACCAGGACGTGAGAGTAGTCGATCTGAAGAACGGAGACCAGTTTATTCAGGAACCTCAGGTTGGCATTGCGTTTGCCCCGGTAGGGACTGAGGATGAGGTAATAGCGAGTGGTCGACCCGCTCAGAGAGCAGAGCAGCTCATATTCCTTCTGGCCGATGTTGTCAGTAAATATGAAAACGGCCGACGACGTCTCGGTCAAAAGCTTAAACTGCTGCCAATGACTTCCGATCTCGCCCCTCAGGTTGGCAAAGGCGACGGGTTCTGGGAAGACATCCAAGTTCTCTTTGCTGCTGCCCCCCGGAGAGTACCAGGACATCTCGACCAGCCCGTCCGCGATCTCTCGAGCGTTGGCTGCCGACGGCATATCCCGGTGGCAGAAGTAGTCGTGAGGCTGGTGGTGACAGGGACTCATGACAGCATTGAGGAGGTAAGACTTGGAGTGGCTACTGATGTCCATGCGTGCAAAGGAGATAATCGGTACCCTCGTGAGCACCAGACTCTCCTCTCTCCAAGTTCTGGTCCCCCCTGGGGACTGCCACCACCACGTCCTCATCACCCCCCGCAGGGCCCACAGCAGGAAGGTATGGTTTTGGCTCTCCGAGTCGGGCAGGACCACAGGGAGGGCAAACTGGCAAAGAGACATCTTGACCAGCAGCTCCTGCTGGAGGAAACTGTCCGAGCAAAGGAGGAGCGCACAGAGGAGGTCCAAGGGATTCAGTGGCACATCAGGGGTTGTCACCAGTTCGGTGAGAGAGTAAATGTCCTCCGAGGTACCCCAGTATATTTCCTGCTCGTCCACTTGCGTCTCCTTCTCACCTGTCCTGTCGTCCTGGGGCAAATCCGACAGCAGGGTGGTGTTTCTGACTTCTGAGTTGAGAGCCAACAGCTTTCTCAGGAAGCTCCATGGCAAGTCGGTGGGTGCCTGGGGTGCCCAGTTCTTCATGCTGTCAAAGCTGATCTGCCGGGCATCCTGGAGACTGAGTTTCCTGTTGCAGTATGTCTCCAGTCCCAAGAGTGACATTGTTTCATGAAGCCTGCTCCTTTCCTCTGTAGAAAAAAAAAAGGGAGGAGGGGAGATCAGTGCTAACCTGCTATGCTCCAATGCCCACTGGGCTGATGGAAGAAATCCCGGGGCTGGGCCTTATGATGCCTGGGTTCTATATCTCCCAAAGCCAGACCAAGCACTGCCTCCCCCTACCCCTACCCCATCCTGTGAATGAGAATGTCTGCGGGGATCCTTCTCTGATTCTGCTCTTTTCTCACTGAGTTACAGATTCAGAACTAGAAGGGAACTTAGAGGCTGTGAAGTTTAATGCCCTTATTTAATTGATTTTTTTTCAGGGCAATGAGGGTTAAGTGACTTACTTGCCCAGGGTCACACAGCTAGTTAAGTGTCAAGTGTCTGAGGTCGTATTTGAACTCAGGTACTCTTGAATCCAGGGCTGGTGCTTTATCCACTACACTACCTAGCTGCCCCGCCCTTATTTAATTGAAAAAAAAAATTAATCTGGGGCAGCTAGGTGGCGAAGTGGATAAAGTACCAGCCCTGGATTTAGGAGGACCTGAGTTCAAATTCGACCTTAGACACTTGACACTTACTAGCTGTGTGACCCTGGGCAAGTCACTTAACCCTGATTGCCCTGCCCCCCCCAATATATATATATATAAAATCATCAGCAGAGACTCATTAATCTGGAGCTGGATGGAACTTTAGAGATCCTCTAATTCAATTCTTTCCTTTTACAGATGAGCAAACTGAGGCATTTTTCTCCCAAATTTTTCCCATGGCCACTATACTCATTTGCATATTATCTGGTATATTATTTGCCTATTCTCCATTTAATAGCACAAGCATCCCTATTGGGCTACCTCTCCTGCCTCTGCTCCTTAGTGACAAGGAGCAAAAAGGACAGGAGAAATATGTCTACCTTGGAAAAGGAGCAGGGGTTATCCTGCTCGTCATAGAGAAGGATGACAGAGTCCTGAAGGGGTGAAGCCACTGGTTGTGCCCAGATGGGCAGAGCATTAGAATACAAGTTTCCTGCTGCCCAACCCAGTAGAGCCGTTTACTCTTGGACTAGAAAGGCTATGAAGTCCCCCCCCCCTCCCCCCCTCCCCTCCCCCCTCCCCCCTCCCCTCCCCCTCCCCCCCCCTCCCCCCTCCCCTCCCCCCCTCCCCCCCCCCGCCCTTTTTTTTTTTTTTTGATGAGACAATTGGGGTTAAGTGACTTGCCCAGGGTCACACAGCTAGTAAGTGTCAAGTGTCTGAGGCCAAATTTGAATTCAGGTCCTCCTGACTCCAGAACTAGTGCTCTATCCACTGCGCCACCTAGCTGCCCCTGAGCCATTCACTCTTAAGCCGCACTCTTGCCCCACCAGGAGGATGTCCAAGGTCTTAGGTCGAAGGGAGGTTTGGAGATCAGACTGTGCAGAACAGTAGATGTTTTTGAGGCAATTGCCTAATTTATCATAGATCACAGATGAAGAGCTGCATGCAATCTCCTGGGCCATCTCGTCCGATCTTATTTTACAGACGAGGAAGTTAAGTGACCAATAGACTAATAGGAACATAGATCAGCACAGGAAAGTATCTTAAAGAACATCTTCTTCCAGTGCCTTAATTTTACATAATCCAGGAAACAAAGATGATTCGCCCCAGGTTACGTGGGCAGTGAGTGACTATTCGAATCACAGCTGGACAGAAAGAAAGGAATACCTGTGAGGAAGTCAGCCACAATGGGCTGTCCATTTTCCTGGGCCTCTTCTGTTGTTCCATCTGTGAAAAAAGAAAAAAAGCAGGGGGAGAGTGAGCTGTTAATAGCTTTCGCTAACATGACAGTACTGGTGTGACCTTGGACAAGTCCCCGAACTTCTCCGGGCCTCAGTTTCCTTATCTGTAAAAAATGAGGGTGTTTGGTCTCCATGGCCTTTAAGGTCTTTTCAAACTCTAGATCTGGGATAACAGGAATAACAGCAACCAGAACAGCAGCAGCCCTTTAAATATGGCTTTAGGGTTTACGTGGCTTATCTCATTTGGTCCCTTGCCTCTTTGATGCAGGCAGCTGAGCTCACCGCCTATCTCAGAGCCCATCATCCCCGTTATTATCTGTTTCCTGTCTTCGGAGATATTCTAACAAAGGATCTGACCTGAAAGCAGGGACAAAAAAGGAAGCAATAAGAAGGTGGCAAAGGAGGAAGCCTCCCTGTTGGGGAAGAACACTTCAAAGAGGACAGGAAGCTTCCAGATCATCCTCCCAGCAAGATGAAAACCAGGAAAATGACATGGGGCTCCCAGGATCTAGGAGAGCCACAATTAGCAGGAGATGGGAAGGAACTAACATGGGGGTGTGGGGGTTGCTTCCTCCCTGGGAGGCTATGTCTTTCCCATGGCATCCAGTGTTCCCCATACTTGCCTCAAGGTCCTAGACTGTCTTATGTCATCGTGTATGGGTAGGGATGGGGATGGGGGAGGTTGCATCACCCCTCCCTCCACCATCCCTGGGAGCCTCGACTCATTGCAGGTTGGGAAAAAGGCTGTCTGACCACGCCCACTTCTCTCCCCATGCCCTTACTCCCAACAGTTTTTGCCCAGGGTGAAACACTTCCTAGACTGCTCTAGATTACAGAGATGCAGGAGATTACAGTGTTGGATCACAAATGGGTTTGGTTTTTTTAAAGCCAAATCTATATTGTGCCCCATATTTCTATTTTTTTTTCTTGAAAATAAACCACATTTCTATCTTCTAGAGTTAAGAAAAATGTCAAGAAGCACACTCTATACCCCCTTCCCCCATCCATGGGGAGAGCATTCTTCTTGAATGTTTGTAAATAAGTATGAAAACATCCCCCCCACACACACACACCCTCCCTCTAAAGAGTAGGCAAAATACATTAAAATCATATTATTCACTTCCCTTCTGGCAAGTCAGTCAGTGGCCCCGACTTACTTATTTCCCTTTTTTCCCTCCTAATCTGCTGGAAGGCTGACATGCTCTCACTCCCCCAGAGTCATCTGGGGAGCAGGATTTGTGAGGTCGACTCCAAAACTGGTTGTTTACTCCAAGTTCTGTGGCTGTGGGTCGAGGTCAGCCCTCTCCTGCCTCGAGGCAGCCTGACCTTGACTTTGGCAGGCTGGGGAAGAGGGGGCCTCCCTTATCAAGATCTCCTTGGGACTGGGAGTGCCTGGTGTAAGCAGACCTTTCTTCTTCCCCAAGAACAGTTCTCCCTAGTTCTGAAAATCCACCTGCATTTTCCTAGATGTTGTTTGAGGGTTCCAGAGGGGAACGTGTGCCTGTGTGTATGTGTGCATATATGTATGTATGTATGTATGCGTGTGTATTTGTATACATGTGTGTATATATGTGTGTATATGTGTTAGTGAGTGTGTATATATGTATGTATTTGAGTTTGTGTATACATGTGTAAATGTGAGTATGTATGTGTATTTGAGTGAGTATATATGTGAACATGTATGTGCACATGTGTGCATATGTGTTTTGTGTGAGTGCACACATGTATATATGTGTATATGTATTTGAGTGTGTGACTATATATGTGAGTGTGCACATGTTTGTATGTCTCCGAGTATGTATGTGTATTTAAGTGAGTGTATGTATGTGTACACATGTCTATATGTTAGTGTGTGTATGTGTATATATGAGTGTGTGTGACACAACTCTCTATGCTGGACTCTCATCTTCTCTAAATTGTCCTCTGGTGCCTAGGCAGCGATTTGCCCATGGTAGGAACCTACCTAATCCCCTTCCAAACCGTTTTACTCTGTGTATGTTGTGTTGGGCAGCTCGGTGATGCATAGTCAGGAAGACCCGAGTTCAAATATGGTCTCAGACACTTATTTAGCCTCAGTCTCTTCAGCTGTAAAATGAGGGTAGTCATAGATTCTACAGGATTGCTGTGAGGATCAAATGAGATAATGTGTGTTGTGTCTCAAGCAAAGTAGGTGCTTAATAAACATTTGTTTCCTTCCCCCTCTATATGATATACTAGGGAATGTGAGGTCCTTGAGGACAGGGACGGTTTTGGTTTTTTGTTTGTGCCTCTACAGTTCCTTACACACAGTAGGTGCCTACTTAATGTTTGTTGAATGGAATTAAATATATTTAGTACTGAAGGGGTAGGTTGATGGATCAAGAGAGGCCTGTTAGATGGTAGTGCTTGAGCTTGGCCATGAAGGAAGCTAGAAATTCCACGGGGAAGAAGCAAGCAGGGAATATATTCTGGGTATGGTGGATGGCCTGGGCAAAGGCGCAAAGGCAGGAGATGGAATGTGGACAAAAGGCAAGCCAGCTGGGGGAGTGACATGTAATGAGCCTGCAAGGGCAGACTGGAGCAAAATCATCAAAAGTTTTAAATGCCAGAGAAGAATTTGTATTTTCATCCTAGAAACAATAGGGAACCATGGATGTTTCTTGAGGAGGGGGGACAGGACATGATCTGAACTTCCTCCAAGGACATCCAGTCCAACCCCATTATTTTACAGATAAGAAAAGTTAGGCCTAGGGTGGGCACCAAATCGATAAGGCAGTAAGCATGGTGGAACCAGTCATCTGATTCCCTTCTCCATGGTACCACCCGAGATCACTTTGCAGATGAAGAAACTGAGGTTAAAATTTGCCCAAGGTCACACTGGTAGTGACTGGCAAAGCTACAGTCTGGACTCCAAGATCACTGGTCTTTCCATTGTGCCACAGGCCTCTCTTTGTCATTCTCCACACTGGTACTGCCAACTAGTTCCCATTTCCCTTGTCAGCATCCCCAATTCCCAGGGTCAGAAGTTTGCACTGCCAGGGTCCCCAGGGAATAGTTTGCCTTGTCAGCAGCACTCCCCCATCAGATACTCTGCTGTCAGAATCTGCTTCTCCATCCTCTCCTCCCTCCTTTCTCCTTCTCTCTCCTTTCCTTTCCCTCCTCCCTTCTCTCCCCCTTTCTTCTTTTCTTCACCCCACACCTCTCTTCTCCCTTCCCTCTCTTCCCTCTTCTCTTTCCTCTTCCTTCCCCTCTTCTTCCTCCCTCCTCTCCCCCTTTCTTCCCCTTCACCTCTCTCCCCTTCTCTCTTCTCCTTCTTTCCTCCCTCCCTCCTTCCTCTCTCTTCTTTCCCCCCCTCCTTCCTCCCTCTAAAGATGAACTTGAATCCACTCACAGCCTGTGAGCTACAAAACTACTCCAGTTCTAAATATATATGAAATCACTTCATGCCAGTCCCTGCCTTCAAGGGGTTTACAGTCTAGGAGGGAGCACTTCATAAGCATGCTCCAAGCACCTGTGATTTTCTAGCTGGACTTCTCCCTCCACCAGGTCACATTATTGCAATTCTTCAGCACTGCAGGAGTCAGGTCTGGGGGCTGTGGGGCCATACAGACAAAGAGGTCACAGTGTGTGTGTGTATGCCTGAGGCTGCAGGAAGCCCCAGCCACCAGCCATTTCCTGGACCTACTTAAGGGAGTCAGGAAGGAGCCTCAGGGTTGGAGATGATGAGTGTGCAGGCTGGAAAGCTTCTGGGGGTAAAGGAAAGAGAACTTGGCTTATGGGGTAAGACCTCCTACTAGAAAGTGCCTGCTCTGCATGGAGGAGGTAGCAAATTCTTTTTTTTTTTTTTAAGTGAGGCAACTGGGGTTAAGTGACTTGCCCAGGGTCACACAGCTAGTGTCAAGTGTCTGAGGCTGGATTTGAACTCAGGTCCTCCTGACTCCAGAACCAGTGCTCTATCCACTGCGCCACCTAGCTGCCCCCGAGGTAGCAAATTCAATGGAAATGATGAAACACAGATTGAGCAATGAGCTCTCCATGCAGTCCCTACCCAATAATCTGATGGACATATTCTTCCAAGCTGGACAAATGGCTAAAACATCAAAGGAGAGGACAACCAGATGACCTAAGGGAACTGGAGGGGTAGGGGTGGAGAGAATGGAGACTGTGGAGGTGTCCAAGGACAGGATCCAAGCATCTGGGAGCCACCTGGCATGGCTGTGGAGTCCCAACTTGTGTAACTTGACAGTCTTGCTGGGCCTAGGTTCCAGATGGGCAATGTGAGGCCAGTGTTGAAGCCAGGAAGAAATGGCCATTGAGCAGAGGCTAGAAAGGAGACAGCACTTGGACTAGGGCAAAACTCTGCCTTTTACCCCGAGTGGGAGATCTCCTTATTGGATTCAGCTTCAGTAAGTAGTTATGAAACACCTACTGTGTGCTATGTGCTGGCTAGGGATACAAAGACAAGTCAAAAAATCATCACTGTCCTCAAGATTACTGCATTCTACTTGGGGATAAAATAAGTATACAGATAAGCAGATGAGGAAAACAAGGCAAACAGGGTTAAGTGACTTGCCCAGGGACACACAGCTGGTAAGTGATGAGAGAGACAGAGAAACATCATAATCTTTACATTCCCAGCACTTAGGCCAGTATCAGGCACATAGTAGGTGCTTAATAAATATTTGTTGACTGAAGGATTGTGATCAGGAGGAAGTGTTCCTCCCCTCTCCCCCCAGCTTCTCGGCATGTGGTTTCCTCTGTTAATCAGATAAGGTTACCTTCCATTTGCTCTGACCTATTTATATTTTATCCCCCCCCCCCATTAGAATGTTAGCTCCAAGGGGGCTGGGACTGCTTAGATTTGACTTTGTACCCCCATTCCTAGCCACCCAGTAATTGCTTGATGTACACTTGCTGATGGATTGTTTCTGAGTTGGGTGTTTCTGAGTCCTTCCAAGTCTATTTGGGGGAAGCCCCTACCCAGGGCATGGGGCATATGTGTTAGTGAGTGACAGTGATCATGACCGAAAGAGACAGTCTTCATGAATTCCTAAGGAGACATAATTCATCAGCTTGCAGTCAGCCTGGGGACAGACATGCCTGAACTTAGCCAGGCTGCTCTTAGAGCAGTATGACTTGGACAGAGGACTCCGAAGGTGTCCTCATCGAAAAAGGTTAGAGTCGTCCCGCTTCTCAGTCGTGATTCCTCTCCGTTTTCCCCACAGAGGTTGGGGTACCCTGGTTGTATCTGAGCTCTGGGAGTCACCTCTCTTCAGGGGGTATCGGAGGAGCTCTGTCCTCATTTCATCAGCTACCCCATGCACCCCAGGGATGGGATTCAGGATCCAGAGCACAGTGGGAGGATAAGCAACAGAGAAGGCAGCAGCAGCCACTTTGCCAGCTGATGGGCCCCAGGGGTGTCACAGGCAAGCAAAGAACCCTTGTAGGAGCAACAGGCACCTGTGCGGCTTCTAGAATCTGATGCCCAGGGCACTTCACAGTAATGGAATAGGACCTTAGAGGGCATCTTTCCTAGCCAAATCAAGGAGACAACAAGCATTTATTAAGCACCTATTATTGACCAGTCGTGTGATGCCTACATGTTGGGGATAAAAGAGGGGCAAAAACAATCCCTGCCTTCCAGAAAATAACAATTAAATTAGACCAATTTCACCATATCTGGCTAGGAGCCCTCTAGCTTTCTCTTGAAAAAAAATAAATTAACGAAAGAATAAATAAATGAACAAACAAATAAAAATTAGATTAGTAAATGAATAAACAAACAAATAAAAATTGGATAAATTAACAAATAGATAAAAATTAAATGAACGAATGAACAAATAAAATAAAATAAATGAATTAATAAAAGGGAAATGCAATACTCCTCCCAAGGGAGCACATTCTACTTTTGAAACTTCTCCCCCAGGGGTGAGGAATGGGTGTCACCCGGACCTGTGATGTTATCACAGGGAACTCTCTTGGTATGGAAATACCTTTGACCCGTGTATATCATCAGCAACTCAGCTACAGCTCAGTCAGAATTGCCTCGGCAGATTACGAGTGATTAAGTGATTTGCCCAGGATCACACATGACGGAGACAGGATTTGAACCCAGATCTTCCTGGCTCTAAGGCTGCCCCTCTGTCTGCTATGCCATGCTGCTCTTGTGACAGCCAAGTATTCACAAATAGTTAATAAGCTTTTTTCCTTATCTAGAGCAGAAATCTGTCTCTTGGCAACTTTCACTCATAGGTTCTAGTTATCCCCTCCCCCCAAACTCCGAGCCAAGGACAATAGGTCTTATACAACAGCTCTTCAAATATCCACCCTTAACCCCACAGTATTCTTCAGGTTAAACTTTCCCAGTTCCTTGGCCTGATCCTCCTAAGCTGCCAACTGCCCAAACCAGCTTCCTAAGCCACAGGTGTTACCCACTCAATACCCGGCTCAAGTCAATGGCTCGTTGTTGCCTCGAGGAAAGAACACGGAATTCTCTCTGCTGGACGCTGAGAACCCCGACTTCCTTTTTGAGTTTCATTTCTTCTTACTCCTGAGCTCTGGGACGCTGCACGTTCCAGCCAAACTGCATGTTGCCTGACCGCGCCTTCTGCGTCTCGCCTCGATTTCCTAGAACAGCGTAAGGTGCCTGGAATGTGCTCGCTCCTCCCAGAATCCTTCCTCTCATTCAAGGCTCAGACCCCGGAACCACCTCGGCCCTGGGAAGCCTTCTCTCCCTCCTTCAGCTACTTGGATTTACTTACTCGGAGCCATGTTGCATCCCCTCAACCGGCTGTAAACTCTTCTCTCTCCTCTCTAGATTTGGGGGGCTACTCTTTCCTAGTTCTCCTCCCATCTGACCACTCCCCTTTTGGTCTTCTCTGCCGGATCTTCAGCCAGGTCACACCCTCTTACAATACAAAATAAACAAGAACCAACTTGGGTGTGGGGGAGAGAACGCCTTTTGATGTTTTTCCATTAGACTGTGGGTATCCCTCAGGACTCTTCTCTTTCTCCTCCATAATGTTTCACTTGATGATATCATCAATTTCATGGATTAAATTATAATCTCCATGCTGATGACTGTCAAATCTACCTTTCCTGCCCCAATCTCTCTTCCATCAGTATACTTCC
Organism: Dromiciops gliroides; assembly: GCF_019393635.1. Classification (NCBI taxonomy): domain Eukaryota; kingdom Metazoa; phylum Chordata; class Mammalia; order Microbiotheria; family Microbiotheriidae; genus Dromiciops; species Dromiciops gliroides. Next base: position 659,939,800 of record NC_057862.1, on the reverse strand, counting down.
AACCGCCTTTCAGATGGCTCAAACTAGATGTCCAGTAGACAGCTTGAACTCAACATGTCCACAACTGACCTCATTACCTTTACCCCCAAACCCTTACCCCTTCCAAACTCCCCTATTATTATCCAGCCACTGGCCTCCCCAGTCAGCCAAGCTTACATTATAGGTATCATCCTTGACCAAGCTGTTGCCCAGGCCTGTCAATTTCATTTATGATTTTTATTTTTTATTTATTTTTTAATTTTTCAATTTTTGTGGGGTTTTTGGTTGGGCAATGAGGGTTAAGTGACTTGCCCAAGGTCATACAGCTAGTAAGTGTCAAGTGTTTGAGGCTGGATTTGAACTCAGGTCCTCCTGAATCCAGGGCCAGTGCTTTATCCACTGCGCCACCTAGGTGCCCCCCATTTATGATTTTTAATATGCCCCTTTCTCTCCTCTGATGCTGCCATCTCCCGAGTGCAGACCCTCACCACCCTACACCTAGATTATTGAAATAGCTTGCTTGGAAGGTGGTGTAGGATGTTGGGTTCTTGCCTGCCTCAAGTCTCTCTCCCCTCCAATACAGCTTCCATCCAGCCACCAAAGTGATTTTCCTAAAAGCCAGATCTGACCTTGTCACCCCCCTCCCCTCCATTCAACAAACTCCAGTGGCTCCCTATCACCGCTGGGAGCAGATGAATCCTCTTTTTGGCATTCAGAGTCCTTCATGACCCAGCTCCTTCCTATTATTCCAGTCTTCTTACACACACTCTTCCAGCCAGGGACACTGACCGGTAATTATCAGCTTTTTATGACAAGCATCCATATGTCAGAGCTGACTAAAGTGAGATAGAACCCCGCTCTTACAAGACTATTCCAGGGAACTTTTCTTAGAATGGATTTCTGCATTGCTCCCTCCACCCAAGGAGAAGTTCATTTAGAAGCTCCTTCATTTTTGTTTTGGACCCCTGGGTCTCACAGGTAGAGGGCACACAGTAGGTGCTTAGCAAGTTCTCCCTGAGTTGCATGGTATTAACCTGGAGCAAATCAAAATGGCCAATAACAGTGGAAGTCCTTTGCCTTAAAATGAAATACAAGTGCCGTTAAAAACCAAACCAACAAACAATCGCTAGAAGGAGTTGGGCTAGGTCTGCTCTGGAGGTGAGCAATGCTGGCAAGGTCAGGGAGGAGCAGTCCCTTGCCTTAGAACTAATCTCCTTTCCACTGGGTAATTCTTCCCAGAGCAACAATAGGGGATGTCCTGGTCCTCAATCCACAAATGAGGAAGATGGGGCTCAGAGCTCATTGTCTTGTCAAAGGCTACACAGCCAATGTGTGTCTGGGGCAGGAGTCAAACCCAGGTCATTACTGACTCCTGGTTGACTGCATATGGGTGGGGTTTTTTTTTGGGGGGGGCAGATATTGGAATAGTTTGCCATTTCTTTCTTCAGATCATTTCATAGATGAAGAAACTGAGACAAACAGGGTAAAGTGACTGGCCCAGGGTCACACAGGTAGGAAGTGTCTGAGGCTGGATTTGAACTCAGTTCTTCCTGACTCCAAGCCAGGCACTCCAGCCACAGCACCACCTAGCTGCTTGATTCTGTCTGCTTCTATAAAACGGGTAAGGGCTAACCAGAGCTGGATTAATTCCCATCTCTGACTGAAAACATGACTCTCAGAAGTCGCTGAGCCATTCAGGGTCTCGGCAACATTCTAAGACTGTACACAGGTGGCAGAACAGGTACCAACCTGTATTCATAAAATTTGCTTACCTGAAGCTCACAGAGGTCTAGACGGAATGAATGAATGAATGAATAAGCAAATTAAAATGGGTGAGGTGAGGAGCAGGTGAGTTTGTTCAGACTTGGAGTGAAAGTATCTTAGAATGTGCTTTTGATAATGTTAGTGTAGCAGTCACCAGCCTTTTTTCCCCCTCAGAATTCTAGGAGCAACAAGAGGGAGAAGGCAGGCTGTGTGTTCTGCCTCTGGATAGCTTCTCTGGCTCTGCCCAAAGGCATCTGCCATTCTTTCCAGTTCTCATTCTACCCTTTCTCACTCCTGTGTGCTTGTTCCCTAAGACCAAGATAACCTGGAATGTGCTTGTCCCAGCCACCATCTTTATTTGGAATTGCAGGACCTGGGTCCAAATGCTATCTCTCTTATTTACTACCTCTCTTTGTAGGTCTCAGTTGGACGGTTGGACCAGATAACCTCCGAGGTCCTCTCTAGCTCTATATCTATGATCTAATGACTTAGGGTGCCCATTAAGATGCCCATGACATGGGGCAGCTAGGTGGTGCAATGGAAAGAACACTGGCCCTGAATTCAGGAGGACCTGAGCTCAAATCCAGCCTCAGACACTTGACACTTACTAGCTGTGTGACCCTGGGCAAGTCACTTAACCCCAATTGCCTCACTTAAAAAAAAAAAGATGCCCATGACAGGGATAATGAGATCTGACCCCTTCAGTAGAAATGTGTATGACACAATATATGAGAAAACTAAGGGGGTCATTGGGATAGGTAGTATGGTAGAGGGAGTAGAACACTGGACCTGGAGTTATCAAATCAGAAATTCCCAACTGGAAACCACAATAGTCACTGAGGTGCTGCGCCTAGAATCAGGAAGACCTGAGTTCAAATCCTGCCTCTGACACTTACTAGCTGTGTGACCCTGGGACAGTCACTTCATCTCTATCTGTTTCAGTTTCCTCATCCTTAAAATGAGGGTAATAATAGCACCTACCTCACAGGGCTGTTGGGAGAATAAAATGAGATCATATTTGTAAAGTACTTTGTAAATCTTAAAGTGATATATAAATACCAAATCTTCCAGTTTTCTAAGCCCAACCCCCTCATTTTATAGAAGAAGAAACTCAGGCCCAGAATCCAAATTCAAACCCAATACTCTCTCCAGGTTCACATCTTCTGATGTTAATTGACAATAGCTCACATTTATATATTGCTTTACAAATACTGTCTTATTTTATCCTCGTAAAACCCCCAGGGAAGTCAGTCCTATTATTATCCCCATTTTGCAGATGAGGAAACTGAGTCAAAGTTAAGTGACTTGCCCAGCTAGAAAGGGTCTTAGGTGGGATTTGAATTCAGCATCTTCCTGCATTCAACCCAGGGCTCTATCCACAGTTCTACCTAGTGGCTCCTAACCTCAAAGAAGCTTCATTTTTTCTTGTACAGAAATATAAATATAATGAACACGTAGTACTCAGACTGTTTACTTCTTGTGAGGAAAACACTTTGCCAACTTCAAATGATTCTCCAGATGTGCAGTGGGATCGTAGCTCCTTCCATACTGGTCCAGATCCACCTAAAACCTCTAGCCAGAGGGGTGGGGGTGGGCGATAAGAGTGAGAAGGGCAGGTGGGGGATGGGTCACTGCCAGCTATAGGTTTTCTTGTTTTTGTTGTTTTTTGGGGTTTTTTTAGTGAGGCAATTGGGGTTAAGTGACTTGCCCAGGGTCACACAGCTAGTAAGTGTTAAGTGTCTGAGGCTGGATTTGAACTCAGGTACTCCTGACTCCAGGGCCAGTGCTCTATCCACTGCACCATCTAGCTACCCCTATAGGTTTTCAATAGGGAAACCTGGACCAGCTCCGGCTTGTCTCCTGCAGGCCATTTCAGAAAGGGGAAAGAGAGGAGGGTCTTTCCTCCTTAGAATCCTAGAGTCTCAGACTTAGAAAAGACCTCAGTTGTTTTCTTTGTCCGTCCACATCTGGATCAAGGTAAACAGCTTGTTCCTTCATGGTTTCAAAATGATGACAGAGATGGAATGGGGCAGGGGTGGATCTTGAATTCTGAGGCAGCTAGGTGATGCCCAGAGTCACACAGCTAGAAACTGGGCACACAGCATTTGAACTCAGGTCTTCCTGCCTCGACCTTTGTTTCTCTGCTTCCTCATCAGTGAGATGGGGATGATAATAGCATGTACCTCTCCCAGGGTTGTTTGTTTGTGTTTGTGTGTGTGTGTGTGCGCGTGCGCGCATGCTGGGTTCAAATGAGATTGATACATGTAAATGCTTTGCAAACCTTAAAGCATTAGGTAAAATGTTAGCTCTTGTTCTCATCTGTCAGTCTTACTCCCTAGAGAAGAAGGAGGGGGAATTAACAATAACCACAAAAGAGAATGGTACCCATTAAGGTTTGAGAAGCACTTTGTCTAGGCTCCTCATCTTCTGAGGAAAAGGATCACAGGTGCCAGCTAGTCCAAGACTTTCATTTTACAGTTGAGGAAACTGAGGCCATCAAGGGAAGTAGTGGGGCTCAACCAAGGAGGGATGCATATAGATAGCATGCATCAGAGGCAAGATTTGAACCCATATCCTCAGATTCCCAAGCCTCTCTTCATTCCACTGTACCAGACTTACTTCCTTAATTCATTCAGTTTTCTTTACAAACCTGTAAGATAAGTGCTACTGGCTATATGCTGGAGGCAGGAGTCAAAGGGTCCTCAGGGACCATGGGGTCCAACCCTACCTCAGTTTGCAAAGGGAGTCTAGGGGTTAAGTAACTCACCCAGGGTCCCCCATTGACTAACCATCCAAGAGAAGAGTTAGGCCCAGCAGGTCCTGACTCCAAGCCCAGCCACTGACCCATCTGCACCAGCTTCCACCCTAATTGTCCACCATATTGGATTGTCCCCATATGAGGTCAGGGGCCATGTCTTTTCCCACAGTCCCTTGCAGTGCCTCCCACAGTTAGTGCTCAATAAATATTTGTTGATGGAATAAATGAATGAATCTCTCTATTGACCTTAATTATCATGAAAAGTCAATAATTGTGCAGAGAAAAACCTCCCTGGGTGAGTTCAGAGATCAGAATGTGCTTACCCAAGTGGGAAAAAAAATTCTTATGGCACAGGGTATTGTTGGGTTTTTTTTCTGTTCTATCAGGCTGCAAAGTTGACCTTGCCTGCCGACCTTCCTCAGGTACCACACACCTAAGCTTTTACAGAAGACTGGAGGTGGACTTGTTTTTCAATTCAAGGCCACCAGAATTGATTGTGTCTACTATTTACAAAGTACTGTGTGGGTGCTGGAAATTCAGAGACAAAAAAGGATAGATAATCACTGTCCCCAAGGAGGTCATTACATCCTACCTGCAGGATGCAACACATGGAACTGATAGAGTAATATCAAGAGGACTAGCCACAAGGGAATCTGCACAGGCTTCCTGGAGGAGGTGGCATCTGGGACCTTGAAGGAAGCTAAGGAGTCTGTGAGGCAGAGGGCAAACAGGAGGCAGGGGAAGCAGCACATGCAAATTATGGGATGATGTATTTGCAGAAGAGCAAGGAAGATCATTTTGTTAGAAATGTAGAACCCAGGAAGGGTTGCAAGGTGAAAGATGTCCGGAAAGGTCGGTTAGAGCTGGATGGATTGTGAAGAGCTTAAACACTAGGCTGGGGACTCTATGTTGTGTAACTAGGAAAATAGGAACCACCTAAAGTTCTTGAGGGGAGAGAGATCAGGTTAGGTTCCTGCTCTAGGAAGATTATCTTTGCAACTAAGGATGAATTACAGCTGAGGTCAAACTCACTCTGGCAGTAAAACGGAAGTGTGTACTGAAGTAGATTAAAATGTAATTAGAAATTGTTTAACAAAATAAACAACAATACAAGACAACATAGATAATGTTCATTTGTGGTTTTAGACGTCAACATGCAGCCGGCAAGGACCCGTTTCTATTTGAGTTTGACACCACTGGGTTAAAGAAAGGGGAGATCTCTGGGAAGGAGACTGACTAAGAGGCTTTGCACCAGTCCAGGTGAGAGGTGAACGGGGCCTGGCTAGGGAGGTTGGCTATGGGTGGTGAGAGCTCAAGCCTTATTGGCCCCAGGAGGAAAGGAGAGAAACCGATCTGGGGGAGAGTGAAAAGGAATTCCAGGGGACAGAGGGCGGAGGTTGGCTGCAGTACCCAGGCTGGGCTTAATCTCTACCTGTATTTTCCTGTTCAGCCTGTGTAGTCTCTGAGTCCTTTCCTTCCGGCACCACTTCTCCCAAATCAGAGTGCCTGAAACAGTGTGAAAAGAAAATCGAATAGAGACAATGAGGGAGGGTCCTGGGACCTAGGGAGTCTTCTGATCTAGAGAGATTGGGATGAGCTAGAAAAGAGGGAAGGAACATCACAGACTGGGAGCCTCAGAGAGTGAAGCATCCCAGCAGGTGGGAGAATCAGGAGAGAGAATGCTGGGCCTGTAGTCAGGGACACTTACCAGCTATGTGACCCTGGGTAATATAACCTATGTCTGCCTCAGTCTCCTCACCTGTACAATGAGGGATAATAGCAGCACTGACCTCCCAGGGTTCTTGTGGGGACAAAATGAGATAATATTTGCAAAGTGCTTTGCAAACCTTAAAGTGTTGTATACATTGTAGCTATGACTACCGTCTTGGTCAGACCACTTCCTCTGCCTGAACCTCATTGCCCTCATCTATTTAAAAGGGGGGGTGGCACTTGAATTCTGTGACCACTAAGTTTCTTTTGTATGATCCTACTAGGACAGACCTCTACACACACACATACACACACACACACACACACACACAAACACACACATGCACACATACATACACACACACATACACACATACACGCACGTGCACACACACACACACTCACTCCTTCCAGGTTAGTGCTAAAAAGACAATAAAATGATTGTACTTTACTGGCCACAGAAATAGCTAGCGGCAAAGCCATATTCTATGAATTCAACATGGAAGGGAAGGCTCTGGAGAAATGGTATTTTCAATGGTATATGAGAAAGGTTCTACATAAATGTGAAAGATGTGTTGAAAGTCATCTAGAAATGGGGATATAGAAAATAAAGATGATTGAATTTTCCATCCAGGGAAAATAGTGACCAAGCCTTATTCCATGAGGCCAAGGGAGGGTTGATGACTGCCTGATCTAGGATAGAGCCTATGTAGAGAGAAGGTGGGGGAGTGGATATTAAAGACAGAGACTGGGAAGGACCAACAAGATTTAGAAACTGATTGAAATTTGGGAGTGAAGAAGAAGGAAAAATCCACAGGGGTGACTGGGAAGGTGGTGGTACTCTCTCTAGATCTGTGTGTGTATATAAATGTATACATACACACATATGTATTTAGGAGGTCTCTAAGAAAGTCCTCCATGTTCTCCTGGTGGATAGATAAATGTTGACCTCAGCCTCATGGTATGTGTGTGTGTGTGTGTGTGTGTGTGTGTGTGCATATACACACACATATATATATGCATGCATATATAAAAAATACAATTTTTTTTGGCAGGGCAATGGGGGTTAAGTGACTTGCCCAGGGTCACACAGCCAGTAAGTGTCAAGTGTCTGAGGCTGGATTTGAACTCAGGTCCTCCTGAATCCAGGGCCGGTGCTTTATCCACTGCGCCACCTAGCTGCCCCCTAAAATATAATTATAAGAAAAAATATCTCTCTAGGATACATACATGCAATAAATCTATTTATATATGCATATATGTATATGTATATGTGTATTATATATAATATTTTCAGGAATCTTCTGCCTAGAGATGTTAAATGAGCTGGTGAAAGCACCAAGTGAGAGGGTGTGAGGGGGTGGAGAAAGAAGAGATGAAGGCCCAGGACCAAGCCTTGGGGGATGCCCACACTTAGAGGGTGGGAGGGGAAGAATGACCCAGCAAAGACAGAATCTAACCAAACCATGGAACTGCAAAACTTTTTTTAGAATATATATCTGTAAGTTGGAAGATATCACTGCAGCTGAGCAATCCCCTCTCTGTTTAAAACAAAACAACACAAAACAACAGCCAGCAATTGGAAATGATGCATATTTGGATTGTTCTACATCTGGCAAATGACCGAGAGACTGAGGCCAAAATTTGCCATCCAGGAGACCATGGATGACCAGCTTGGGAGATCTTCTGCCACCCAGAGAAAGGCAGCCGCACCTGGGTTGTGGGATGGGGTGCATCATTCACAAGTCCTGTACCTTATTCTCCATATCTGGACAGAGCAAAGATTCTCAGAGCGACTCCTGATTTCCTGGTCTAGGGATCTTACCACAAAACTGGATGAAAGGCAGTGTGGCATAGTAGATAGAGTACTGGCCTGGGAGGCAGTAAGACCTGGGTTCAGGTTATGCCATCTTTCTGTGCCCCAGTTAACTCTCGGATGAGAAATAGCAGAGTGATTGCGTATCTTCATTACTGGGGGTACTCTCCTTACCCAAAGGGTCCCCATAGTAAGGAAATCAAAGGTCCATAAATAAACTATAGTAGAATGGTGATAGAGACAAGCAGACCTAATTTTCACAATTCCCTGCTCAGTTCTAGGCCTTAAAGGGAGCATCAAAGGATGAAATAGGCATATTGTATTGAGAAGACCTTTGTAAGCTGTAACATATTTGATAAGGGGAACACCAAGGTAGAATGGAGAGCCCTGGAGGAGGATAGAATTCAAGAAATCAAGTCTTCTCTTTGACACATTCCTTGCATGACCCAAAGCAAGTCACTCAACCTCTGTGGGGATCAAATACTTCATCTGTTAAATAGGCAGAGTATACCTCACAAGGTTGTTGTGAGGCCCCAATGAGAAAGAGTGCCAGCTGCCCAGGACTCATTAAATGCCCACTGTTATCAATGGGAGCAGGCATCACCCATTAGTGTAGATACAGCAGGTGTATACTATATTTACAGTTGATATAAGTAATTGTTGGTCTTGTCATTCGTTCACAATATAACACTACTGGCAAGGTAATTAAAAAGTTTTCTTGCCCCCTTCGCTTTGCCATCTTGACTCATGTTTTCGGTCACGAACAACCAGAGCTCAGCATCCTGGGAGGATTCAAGATGGCAGTGGGGTCTGGGGGAAGGAGAAATGGACCAGGGTTCCTGAGTTTCCCAGCCCTGCCTCTGACTAGTAGTGACGCCATGAGCCAGGGGTATTGCCTCTCTGGGACCCGTTTCCTCATCTTCAAGAGCGGCAGGTTGGATCATCAGTAGATGATGTCAGAGGCCCTTCCAGGTTGAACAATTTACGATTCTACATAGTCTCCTGTCACCCACAGTGCCTTGCACATGGTATATGCTCGATAAAAGTTTATTGCATTACATTAGATGTTTTGTGTTTAAAACCAAGGATCTCCTATAATAAAACTGACACTGTCTCAGAAGGGTTTTATGAAGCTAGGACAAGATGAAATGATGGAAATGACTTTCAATAATAAAAAGTGTTTGGAAAGTTGAGTCATGGAATTCAATTTGATGTTATTACTAATGATGTTATCAAAGTGTCTTTGCACCGGCAGTCCCTCCTGCCCAAGTTCTCCCTTCTCCTTCTTAGAATCCTTGGTTGCCTCCGAGACTCAGCTCAAACATCACCTTCTGCAGGAAGGAAGTTTACCAGTCTCCTCAGATATTAGAGTCCTCCCCTGCAAAGTTACCTTGTATCTACTCTATATGTATAATATATTTATGTACAATATACATATATACACAAACATATTATATAGAGTATATTTGTGTGTGTATAGAGAGAGAAGAAGAAGAAGGGAAAGAGAAAGACAGAAAGGGAGAGAGAAAGAAAGAATGAGAGGAGGGGTAGAAAGAGGGAGAGAGAGCAGGAAGGCAAGAGAGAGAAGAGAAAGAGGAAGAGAGAAAGAGGGAAGGAGAGAGGGAGAGGCAGACAGAGAGATATGAAGGATGTTGTCCCCCCACAATGGAATGTAAAGTCCTTGAGGAAGGGACTGGTTTTTGGTTTTGATTTTTGCTTTTTTTCGTATCCTTTCTGCTTAGCACTGTGGCTGGCACACAGTAAGTGCTTAATCATTGCTGATTGGTTGATTGATTATAGAGAAAAATCAAGTCAATAAGCATTGATTAAACACCTACTCTGAGATAGGCACTGTGCTAAGCCCCAGGATAAAAATAAAGGTAAAAGACAATTCCTGCTCTTTGGGAGCTTCCAGTCTAATAGGGAAGAAAACTATAGTATAGACAGGATAAATAATCAACAGAGGGAGGGCACTGGATTTGGAGTCTGGGAGCCTGGGAGCCTGGGAGCCTGGGTTTGAATCCTGCCTTCATTTGAGTTTCCTCATCTATAAAATAAGGGGGTTGGACTAGGTGACTTCTAGGGCCACTTCTAGCTCCAATCCTAGGAGGCTAATGTAATGGATTACATGAGATCAGGGATCATTTGAAAAATTAATAATGTAGTACAAATGCAAGGTATCCTTAATATTACTCTACTTGTTTGTAATTATACAGAGTAATAATGTATTGTATCATTTATTATGACCCCGTCTGAAGCGGGACAGCTAAGTGCTACCATGAATAGAGTGCTAGGCCCTGCAGTCAGAAGACTATGAGTTTGAATTCAACCTCAGACACTGTGTGAACTGTGTGACCCTGGACAAGTCATTTAGCCCTGTTTGCCTCGGTTTCCTCAGCTGTCAAATGAGCTGGAGGAGGAAATGGCAATCCACTCCAGTACCTTTGCCAAGGAAGCTCCAAATAGGGTCACAGAGTGAGAAATAACTGAAAAAAAATGACAAAACAACTGAGAGAGATACTTGCTGTGTGACTTTGGGTAAGTTACATAACCTCTGCCTCAGTTTCCTTATCGATAAAATGAGGATGATAATAATAACAACTATCCCCCTCTCAGGGTTGTTGTAAGGATCAAATGAGATATTTTTAAAGCATTTTTGTAAAGCTTAAAGTGCTATGTAAATACCTTTTGTTGTTCAGTTGTGTCTAATTCTCCATGATCCCATTTTTTGTTTTCTTGGCAAAGATATTGGAGTGGTTGGCCATTACTGTCTCCAGCTCATTTTACAGATGAGCATCTGAGGCAAACAGGGTGAAGTGACTTGTCCAGGATCGCACGGCTAATAAGTGTCTGAGGATGGATTTTAATTCAAGGTCTTCCTGAATCCAGGAGAGGCTCTCTATCCACCACACCACCTAGCTGCCTTATGTAAATTCTAAACACTATTATAACTAACCAAAAGTGTAACGAAATAACATTTCTCTGATCTAAAAGCTTTTCCATTCTTGTCTCCTTAGCTGAGAAATTTTAAGGAAATAGACTGAATGGACACTGTCCTCTGAAGAATCTCTAGTCTGGTTTAGATCCTTGCCTTTCCCCACTCCATGAAGGAATTACGATATTGACTCTTCTCTCTATGGTCTCCTCTTTCTTCATCCCCTGAAGGGAAAGGTTTAGGACTTACCCTGCTTCACCTAGAAAGACTGACATGCAAATTGATCAGTGGGAGGAGGCCCATTTCAGTGTTTGGGTGAACAGCTGCAAGAAAGAACTGTAGTTTGGGAATTTTAGCCCTAAACTGTATTTGAACATATTAAGACCTTTTACTTGTCCAAATTGTCTTGAGGGGAGAGAGAACATGTGGAAACTATGCCAGTTTGGACATCCTCCCCATCTCTGTCTTCTGTCTCTGTCTCTCTCTGTCTGCTAGAAATGGCTTGGGCCTAGAATAATGATAAATTAATAATGGGCATTTCTAGTAGACTTGCGCCATCCTGTTGGGATTTTTCCCTTCAGCATCAAGAATGGAGAGTGTATACAAATGGACAATGTGTTGGACCCAGTATTTTGTTTTGTTTTTGTTTTTTGTGGGGAAATTAGGGTTAAGTGACTTGCCCAGGGTCAAACAGCTGGTAAGTATCAAGTGTCTGAGGCCGGATTTGAATTCAGGTCCTCCTGAATCCAGAGCTGGTGCTTTATCCACTGCACCACCTAGCTGCCCCTGGACCCAGTATTAAATGCCTTCAGGAAATTGCAAAATTTCTTTCAGTGGTGTCAAACTCAAATAGAAATTGATGCCTGTGGGCTGTGCATTAGCTTAGAAAACTACAAATTAACATTATGTTGTAATGTATGTTTACTTTTTTTGTTAAAATTTCTCAATTACATATTAAGAGTTTTAATGACCCCTGCTGTATGACGTTTTGATACCTCTCCAGTAAATGATCCAATAAGGCTCCAATGTTGCTTTATCACTAGGAAACACAGAACACAATATTCTCTGAAGAACTGAAAATGAACATCACACAGTGAGCACTGGAGAAGTACACGGTGGTATTACCTCTATTATTTAATATTGTATTAGAAATTTTAGCTGTAGCAATAAGAGAAGAAAAAGGAATTGAAGGAATTAGAATAGGCAAGGAAGAAACAAAACTATCACTCTTTGCAAATGATGTGATGGTATACTTAGAGAATCCTAGAGAAGCAACTAAAAAACTACTTGAAACAATGAACAACTTTAGCAAAGTTGCAGGATATAAAATTAATCGACATAAATAATCAGCATTTCTATACATGACCAACAAAGTTCAGCAGCAAGAGATAGAGAAATTCCATTTAACATAACGGTAGACAACATAAAGTATTTGGGAGTCTACCTGCCAAGACAACCCAGGAACCATATGAACACAATTACAAAATGCTTTTCACACAAATAAAATCAAATCTAAATAACTGGAAAATATATATATATATATTGCTCATGGATAGGCTGAGCTAATATAATAAAAATGACAATTCGGCCTAAATTAATTAACTTACTCAGTGCCATACCAATCAGGCTCCCTAAAAATATTTTATAGAGCTAGAAAAAATAATAAAATTAATCTGGAAGAAAAAAAGGTCAAGAATATCAAAGAAACTAATGAAAAAATGCATAGGAAGGCAGGCTTAACCTTATCAAATCTGAATCTATACTATAATGTGGCAGTCATCAAAACTATTTGGTACTGGCTAAGAAATAGAGTGGTGGATCAGTGGAATAGGTTAGGCACAGGAGACACAGTAGTAAATGACTATAGTAATCTACTATTTGATTATCCCAAAGACTCCAGCTTCTGGGATAAGAACTCACTATTTGACAAAAACTGTTAGGAAAACTGGAAGATAGTATGGAAGAAACTAAACACAAACATCTTATACCACATGCCAAAATAAGGTCAAAATGGGTACATGATTTAGACATAAAGGGTGATACCATAGGCAAATTAGGAGAGGAAAGAATACTTTACCTCTCAGATCTCTCCATAGAGGAGAAGAATTTATGACCAAATAGAGAATTGTATGAAATGCAAAATGGATTGTTTTGATTACATTAAATTTAAAAGTTTTTGTACAAATAGAAGAAATGCAGCCCAAATTAGAAGGAGAGCAGAAAGCTGGGAAACAATTTTTACAGTCAGTATTTCTGATAAATGCCTCATTTCTAAAATACATAGGGAACTAAATCAAATGTATAAGAATAAAAGGCATTCCCCAATTGAGAAATGGTGAAAGGATATGAACAGGCAGTTTTCAGATGAAGAAATGAAAGCTATCTATTGATATATGAAAAAATGTTCTAAATCACTCTTGATTAGAGAAATGCAAATTAAAACTACTCTGAGGTACCACTTCACACCTATCAGATTGGCTAACATGACAAAAATAGAATATAATAAATATTGGAGAAGCTGTGGAAAAATTGGAGCACTAATGCATTGTTGGTGTAGTTGTGAACTGATCCAGCCATTCTGGAGAGCAACTTGGAACTATGCCCAAAGGGCTAGAGCTGAGCACACCCAGTAATTTAAATTTACATTTAATTAAATTTAATACTTAAAATTTAATTTAAATACCCAGTAATTTACAATTACCCAGTATCCATTTTGCATACCAGGTCTGTATTCCAAAGAGATCATAAACAAGGGAAAAGGACCCACATGTACAAAAATATTTATAGCAGTTCAATTCTCTTTGTAGTGGTAAAAAAAATTGGAAACTAAGGGGATGCCCATCAATTGGAGAATGGCTGAACAAGTTGTGGTATGTGAATGTAATGGAATACTATTGTGCTATAAGAAATGATGAGCAGGCAGATTTCAGAAAACCCTGGAAAGACTTAAGTGGACTGATGCTGAGTGAAGTGAGCAGAACCAGGAGAACACTGTACATAGTAACAGCAACATTGTGTGATGATCAACTGTGATAGACTTAGCTCCTCTCAGCAGTACAATGATCCAAGACAATTACAAAGGATTCATCATGGAAAATGCTCCCCACAGCCAGAAAAAAAAGAACTGTGGAATCTGAAGGCAGATTGAACCCTACTATTTCTACTTCTTTTGGTTTTTGTTTGTTTGTTTTTTGAGGTTTTCCCCTTTTGTTCTGATTCATCTTTCACAACATGACTAATGCAGAAATGTTCGATGTGATTGTACATATATAACCTATATCAGATTGGGGAGGGGGGAGGGAAAGGAGAGAGGGAGAAAAATTTGGAACTCAAAATCATAAAAACAAATGTTGAGGGGGCAGCTAGGTGGTGCAGTGGATAAAGCACCAGCCTTGGATTCAGGAGGACCTGAGTTCAAATCCAGCCTCAGACACTTGACACTTACTAGCTGTGTGACCCTAGGCAAGTCACTTAACCCTCATTGCCCCGCAAAAAAAAAAAAAAAAAAGAAAGAAAGAAAGAAAAGAAAAGAAACCAAATGCTGAAAACTATCTTTACATGTACTCGGGGACTACCCAAACAACTTAGCAACTTGCCTAGAGGACAAAGCAAGGTTCCAACCAAGGTCTTTCTGCCTCTGTCCATTGTGTCCTACTGCCTCCATTTCCCAGGGTTTAGGCGACCAGACCTAATTTCATTAGGACAGAAAACTTCCACCAGCCATTCAGAAGCTTCCCTCTGAAACAACAGAGTCATCGGGTGGGTGGGGGTGGGGGGGGTTGTTCAGTTACTTTCCTTTGTGTACCAGTCTTTGTGACCCTCATTTAGTCCCTGGCTACAAATCCTGTCTGATTCTGATGATCCCGTCGGCCTTGGGCCATCACCATCCTGGGTCTCTTTTATTGGAGGGTAGAACCAAGAATTCCCAGACATCCATTTAAGGAGGGGGAAGTAGCAGTTAGGTGGCACAGTGGATAGAGTGCTGGCCCCGAAGCTGGGAGGACCAGGGCTCAAATATCACCTTAGACACTAGCTGTGTGACTTTGGGTAAATCACTTAACCCCGATCGCCTCAAACATCTGGCTCCATCTCTTGTCACTGGACCCAGATGGCTCTGGAGGAGAGAGCGAGGCTGGCGACCTCCTTGACTTAAATCCAATTTAGTGCAAGTCATGACATCACCCTGATGCATGGTCCTCTTTGAGAATGAAGGACAAAACAACAGCAACAACAACAACATTTAAGGAGGGAGCCAGTTCAGAACATCTCATTTCTCAGCTGGCCGCACTACTTTGAGATTTCTGCAATTTCCTAACCACGAGTGCCTTCATGCACTTTCATCTATATCAGCCTCCCTCTTTCTGCTTCCTTTGGTGTCTTCCCTATGAGATTGGAAGCTCTTTGAGTGCAGCAACTGTGTGTGTGTGTGTATTTGTAGTGCTCAACACAGCACTTGGCACATAGTAGGTGCTTAATAAATGTTTATTGGCTGACTTCCTGTTATTGACTCGCTAGTCGTGTCACCTTGGGCAAGTCTGGGTGTTATTTTGCTCATCAATAAAATGAGAGAGGGCAGCTAGGTGGCGCCACAGCGTGTAGAGTGTTGGGCCTGGAGTCAGGAAGACTCATCTTCCTGAGTTCAAATCTGGCCTCAGACACCTAATAGCTGTGTGACCCTGGGCAAGTCACTTAACCTTGTTTGTCTCAGTTTCTTCATCTGTCAAATGAGCTGGAGAAGGAAATGCAAACCACTACAGTATTTTTGTCAAGAAAACAAACCCCCAAGTGGGGTCATGAAGAGTCAGGCATAACTGAACAACAAGGTTCTTTCTAGGATTCTCTCCCCTGATCCTGGGAAGGGGTTGAGTTGTTTAATATCCTTTTTAAATGATACATATCCATAATTGATCACTATTGGATCATGTTCCATTTTGTTTTAGAGATGAATCTTTTTTTTTTTCTGATTAGAAAATGAAGACTCCATAAGCCAACATGTTTTTCTTTCTTCCTAATCTGCCAGGAAGCTTAAGAACCAAATTCAATTGAAGCAATCAGAGGACCTGGGTTCAAATCCTGATGTTTACTACCTGTGTGACCTTTGGCAAGTCATTATAACTTCTCTGGGCCTCAGTTTCCTGATCTGTAAAATGAGGGAAGTTGGACCAGACTGACTTCTAATTCTACATCTATAATCCTATAATCTGTAGTAGCCTAATTTTACATTTTAATTTATTTTACATTTCACTTTTTTATGTTTTAACTTACTTCACATTTTTGCATTTTAACTTATTTCACATTAGGGTTAGGGTTAGGGTTGGGATCCCTAACCCTAACCCTAATGCGATTTTTTTTAAACCAGGTTGAAAGAACCTCCAATATATTCTATATGCCTGGTATAGAAAATTAAATATAGTTCAATCTTCCTGTTTCCTAAAAATTAATAAACAGATCAGAGAAATTAATTTTCTAATATCTCCTACAAAAATTAATAATAATAAATAGAGACATGTCTCTCACAGAACAAAATCCAGATCAGAGAACATAATATCTCCTACAGGTTAACCCAGATCAGAGACAGACAGGAAAAACATATTAACTATTTTGTCCCAAGAAGAAAGAACATGATCATGTGGAGACCCTTCCCAAAAGGACTTGGGGACTTCCTCTTTCTGAGGGTACACAAGGTTTTTTGGTCCAAGGGTTACAGAGTGTTACCAATCTCAATAGTATGAATCCAAAAATCAATCCAGAAGCAAAAGCAGTTTAACAATTTCAGTTATAACAAGTACAGAAGCGTCATGATAAGATTACAGGATTCCAAAGAAGGGTTTGGCAAGGATGAGGACGCCCAGATGTCACCATAAGATAGGGACTTACTATCCTGAGGAAAGAAGTTACCAGGTAGGGTCTTTTATCTGCTAGCTATCTGGGTTCAGTTTGGAGTTCAGCTAAAGGACATTTTTTGCTCCTATTAACCTAGGGTTTCATAAAAAAATACTTTTGGATAATAAGGCACCTCCATGAAATCCAGGTGATCCATACATTCATATTAACACTGGGCAAGGGACCTCCTTCAGCTGCTCTAACTCCATAGTGAGGGCAGCTCTGCTCAGTCCTCCCTCTCTGGGCAGAGTGAAGTCATTCCATAGCCCAACCTACCAAGCCCCATCTTGCTCCTCAGTCCATTCCTATTCCATCTCTTGGCCTGCCCTTTCCCTGACATCGGGTGGAACTCCCTGAATCTCCCATTTTCTCCAATAGAATCTATTAGAAAATCCTGCTTCCAAGGCAAGATCCCCATCCCACTGCAGTATTCCCATATCCATGTACCTTTGATGTGGGTAGATTCTATGTGGAAGGAAGGTCTTTGGGTTTTACCACCTCTACTTAATAGGAGGGGTTCCCCTGAGACTCTCTCAATATCCCTATGGGGAGGGAAAGGGAATAAATTTTTATTAAGCACCCTATTGTGAATCAGGCACTGTGCGAACCACTTTACAAATATTCTCTCAGTCAATCCAGTTAAATTCCAAGAACTTTCCCATCTCCCCCAACCTCCCCCCACCACAATGATTTGGTTTGATAAACAACTCTTTTTGTTTGTTTGTTTTTGCTACCATAACCTCCCCACAACAGAGGAATAGAGAAGAACATTGGATCAGAAGTCACAGGATGTGGGTTTGAATCCTGGCTTTGCTACTTACTATACATAAGACAAATTACTTCACCTTGATTTCTTCACGAATAAACTAAGGAGGTTAGATTACATGCTCTTCAAGATCCCCTCCAGCTGTTAGTGTCCTGACCCTGCCCTTCCAGAAGAGATATCCTTCCAACTGTTATGTAGAGTGGTCCTGAAGCAGACCTCTTGATGAGCCTGATGGATGGATGGGTCCAGTCTAACTCAATCTAGAGGTATCACCCAGTCCCCTCCAGTAAAGAATCGCCATGGGGCTGGCCTATTCTTTCGAAAGAAGGTATACCTTTCTGCTCTGATGGAAGAAATGCCCGCAGAGCAGCATGACATCCGAGTTTCTAAATATCTCAAGTCTCCCAAAAGTGTCATCCTCTTATGCCTAACTCCTCTTATCTCCCTCGTATTACTCCTCTATTTTTTTTTTTTGCGCAGGGCAATGAGGGTTAAGTGACTTGCCCAGGGTCACACAGCTAGTAAGTGTCAAGTGTCTGAGACTAGATTTGAACTCAGGTCCTCCTGAATCCAGGGTTGGTGCTTTATCCACTGTGCCATCTAGCTGCCCCCCACTCCTCCATTTTTGATCCCTATCTCCTCCCCCCAAATTCCCCCACCCCCTAATGCCTGGAATTCTCTCCTTCCTTACCTCCTTCTCCACAAAGCCTTTCCCAATTCCCCTCAATGCTAGTGCCTTCCTGAGATTATCTCCAATTGATCTTATATAGCTCTTATTTATATGTAGTTGTTAGCATGTTATCTCCCTTATTCAACCATGATAGTAGGAACCTTTTTGGTTTTGTTTTGTTTTTGCCTTTCTTTGTATCCCAACCCTTAGTAAGTGGCAGACCCTTAATGATGCTCATTGTCTTTGGGAAACTGTCATCACATCTGGAAGGCCAGAGAGAGAAAAATGGTTTCTTAACTACTTGCAATGTCTAATGGGAATCAGCAGGATCAGTTTGAACATGCAAATATATATTATAAATCTCTGAACGAGGATTCAGACTCCCATAGGGCTGCCCAATGGACATTCCTAAAATACAGACCTGTCCTGTCCATGTCACCTCTCTGCTCCTAGAATTAAAATACAAATTCCCCCATTTAGCAATTAAAGCCCATCACAATGTGTCTCCAGACTGTCTTTGCTGCCTAATTACACATCTCTTCTCCCTATGCACTCTGTCTGCTCCCTCACCAGACTGCTTTAACTGTTGTTCTGAATAGCTAACATTCATCTCCCCTCTCCACACCTTTGCACTCGCAGATCCTCCTCCCTGGAATGCCTCCCCAGGTCACTTTCTGCAAGAAGACTCTCATTCCAGGGGGTGGCTAGGTGGTGCAGTGGATAAAGCACCGGCCCTGGATTCAGGAGTACCTGGGTTCAAATCTGGCCTCAGACACTTGATACTTACTAGTTGTGTGACCCTGGGCAAGTCACTTAACCCCCATTGCCCCACCAAAAACAAACAAAAAAAGAGTTGCCTACAAGAAGACTCTAATTCCTCCAGGTATTATTTTGTTCTTCTCGCTCCCTGTTGTCCACCCCCCCCCCATCTCTGTATTTTTATTTTGTATATATTCTGCACTTACTTATCTGTGGACAAGCTGTAATCCCATTCAAACTGAATATGAGCCAATGGAGGGCAAAGGCTGACTCACTTTGGGATTTGTATTCCCAGTGCCTGGCATAATGCCTGGCACAGAGTAGAAACCTGATGAGTACTTATTGATTGATTGACATTGTAAAGGAAAGTGGTGTCAAAGGCCAGTGGAAGGTGGAAGAAGAGGAACCCGTTGGGTGGGTTGGGGGCATGAAGTCATGAACCTGTGAAGGGAGGGGGGGGCGGTACAAAGCCAGAAATAGGAACCACAAGGCAAAACAGAAACCAGAAAAAGAACAGATTCTCTCCTTTGGTCCCTGACCCTTTGTTCCCTCATCTTCTGTTCTGGTTTCTCATCCCTGCCTGACTTGACCTCCCAGACTTTGGACCTTGTTATACGCCTGGATTTCTCAGCCCAGATTCCTCCCTGCTCCTACTGTCTTCACTAACTAATTCTGCCCCTCCTGACTGAGGGCATCGATCATTCCCCTTTTTGTCTTAGCTTTTTTCTGGGTCATAGACACAGGCTGGTGAAGCCTAGGCACCTCTTCTCAGAATCATGTTTTTGAAAAATCGAAGGGAATGCTACATCTCAGCTCAAGATCAGTGAAAATAGAGATGCCATTCTTTTTCCCCATCCAAAGTTCACATCCCTCCTGAAATCCATCCAAAGACCCCCTGTAGATCCCAGGTTGAGAATCCCTTATCTAGATCATTCTCAGCCCTGGCTCCTCCTGGCCCGAGTTTTATCCTATCACCACCCACCTCTAATTTGAAAGTGGGAGGTAAAGTCTGTTGGACAAACCAAGAAAAAAGACAGAAGGAAGAACAAACTGTTCATGGTATTTGAATTCAAAGGCAACCTCTCTCTAGAGAGCCTGTGTCAAAAGCCAGAGAGAGGAAAAGAGAAACCAGCTGGCCATGAGCCCAGTTGGTGGGGGAGGGGTACATCTGGGGCCCACACAGGAAAAATGCTTAATCCTCTATAATACAAAAAGGGGAACTGAAGGCTACAGCTCCATCCAGAGCTGGTGAGTTTCAGTCACATAAATGGTCCCAATTCACATTACTATAATAGCCTATTGGGATTTGTGGAGAAGTTCAGCCCTGTGCTTTTTATGGGCCAAATGTTCTTAGTCCCACTTTACAGGTGAGAAAACTGAGACTTGGAGATTTTTTTCAGTGACTTGCTCATGGTCACATACCTAGTTCAGTGTTAGGCAGACATTGGGTGGACCGTCCAGAACCATAACTTCCAGTGTCAGGTCTAACTCCAGGGACCTGGACATAAAGAAGGTATGACCTTGGGCAAGTCACC
Organism: Dromiciops gliroides; assembly: GCF_019393635.1. NCBI lineage: Eukaryota > Metazoa > Chordata > Mammalia > Microbiotheria > Microbiotheriidae > Dromiciops > Dromiciops gliroides. The sequence goes on along the minus strand of NC_057862.1, from coordinate 659,919,225 downwards.
TAACTCTTCTAAGCCTCAGTTTCTTCAGCTATAAAATGAATTGGTTAAATGATGATATCAAGTGTTCTTAACCTTTTTTGTGTCCTGGATCTCTTGGGTAGTCAGGTGAAGCCTATGGGCTCCTCAGAATCATGTTTTCAAATGTATAAAATACATAGGATTGATTATAAAGGTAACCAATTGTATCAAAATACAGTAGATAGATAGATAGATAGATAGATAGATAGATAGATAGATAGATGATAGATAGATAGATAGATAGATAGATAGATAGATAGATAGATAGATAGATAGATAGATAGATAGATAGTTCATTGACCCCAGGTTAAGGACCCCCTAAACTAAATGATGCCTAAGGTCCCTTTTAGCTATAATCCTATGACCTAAACTCTCTGGGCCTCAGTTTCCTTATCCATAAAATGGAGCTAGATTAGATGACACCACAGTTCCAAATCTATGATCTTAGGGTAACAATAATAGCTAAGATTGACATAGTACCTACTATAGGCCAGGCACTGTGCCCATTTACAATTATTATAGCATTTGATCCTTACAACAACCCTTAGAGGTAGGTGCTGTTATAATCCCCATTTTAGCGATAAGGACTGATGCAAATAGAGGTTAAGTGACTTGCCCAGGGTCACCCAGCTAGCAAGTCTTTTTTTTTTTTTACAGACCAACTAATTAATTTGTTTTCAATCTTAATAGTATTTTTTCCAGTTACATGTAAAGATAGTTTTCAACATTTATTTTTAGAAGATTCTGAGTTCCAAATTTTTCTCTCTCCCTCCTCTCCTGCCCCCCTTCCCAAGACAGAAAGCATTCTGATATAGATTATATATGTACAATCACATTTCTGCATTAGTCATGTTGTGAAAGAAGAATCAGAACAAAAGGGAAATACCTCAAAAAAGAAAAAAAAGTAGAAATAGTATGGTTCAATCTGCCTTCAGATTCCACAGTTCTTTTTCTGAATGTGGAGAGCATTTTCCATCATGAGTCCTTTGGAATTGTCTTGGGTCATTGTATTGCTAAGAAGAGCTAAGTCTGTCACAGCTGATCATCACACAATGTTGCTGTTACTATGTACAATGTTCTCCTGGTTCTGCTCACTTCATTCAGCATCAGTCCACTTAAGTCTTACCAGGATTTTCTGAAATCTGCCTGCTCATCATTTCTTATAGCACAATAGTATTCCATTACATACACATACTACAACTTGTTCAGCCATTCTCCAATTGATGGGCATCCCTCAATTTCCAATTCTTTTCCACTACAAAGAAAACTGAACTGCTATAAATATTTTTGTACATGTGGGTCCTTTTCCCTTGTTTATGATCTCTTTGGGATACAAACCTAGTAGTGGTATTACTGGGTAATTGTAAATTACTGGGTATGTAAATTAATTTTAATTTTAGGTATTAAATTTAATTAAATGTAAATTTAAGTTACTGGGTGTGCTCAGCCCTATAGCCCTTTGGGCATAGTTCCAAGTTGCTTTCCAGAATGGCTGGATCAGTTCACAACTACACCAACAATGCATTAGTGCTCCAATTTTTCCACAGTTTCTCTAACATTTATTATTTTCCTTTTTTTGTCATATTAGCCAATGATAGGTGTGAAGTGGTACCTCAGAATAGTTTTAATTTGCATTTCTCTAATCAAGAGTGATTTAAAACATTTTTTCATATGTCAATAGATAGCTTTGATTTCTTCATCTGAAAACTGCTTGTTCATATCCTTTCACTATTTCTCAATTGGGGAAATGCCTTATATTCTTATACATTTGATTTAGTTCCCTATGTATTTTAGAAATGAAGCCTTTATCAGAAATACTGACTGTAAAAATTGTTTCCCAGCTTTCTGCTCTCCTTCTAATTTGGGCTGCATTTCTTCTGTTTGTACAAAAACTTTAAAATTTAATATAATCCAAACAATCCATTTTGCATTTCATAATATTATCTATCTCTTGTTTGGTCATAAATTCTTCTCCTCTATGGAGAGATCTGAGTGGTAAAGTATTCCTTCCTCTCCTAATTTGCCTATGGTATCATGTACCTATTTTTTTCTTTTTTCTTTTTTCTTTCTTTCTTTTTTTTTTTAAACAGGGCAATGAGGGTTAAGTGACTTGCCCAGGGTCACACAGCTAGTGTCAAGTGCCTGAATCCAGATTTGAACTCAGGTCCTCCTGAATCCAGGGCCGGTGCTTTATCCACTGTGCCACCTAGCTGCCCCAATCATGTGCCTATTTTGACCTTATTTTGGTATGTGGTGTAAGATGTTTGTCTGTGCTTAGTTTCTTCCATACTATCTTCCAGTTTTCCTAACAGTTTTTGTCAAATAGTGAGTTCTTATCCCAGAAGCTGGAGTCTTTGGGTTTATCAAATAGTAGATTACTGGGGGAGGCTAGGCGGAGCAGTGGATAAAGCACCAGCCCTGGATTCAGGAGTACCTGAGTTCAAATCCAGCCTCAGACACTAGACACTTACTAGCTGTGTGTCCCTGGGAAAACCCCACTGCCCCGCAAAAAAACAAAACAAAACAAAACAGAACAAAACAAAAATAGTAATCATGAAAAAGAGAAAAGGGGAAAAAAATTGTACAAATAGTAGATTACTATAGTCATTTACTACTGTGTCTCCTGTGCCTAACCTATTCCACTGATTCACCGTTCTATTTCTTAGCCAGTATCAAATAATTTTGATGACTGCTACTTTATAGTATAGCTTTAGATTAGGTATGGCTAACCCACCTTCCTGTGTATTTTTTTCATTAGTTTCCTTGATATTCTTGACCTTTTGTTCTTCCAGATGAATTTTGTTATTATTTTTTCTAGCTCTATAGAATAATTTTAAGGTAGCCTGATTAGTATGGCACTGAATAAGTAAATTAATTTAGGTAGAATATAGCTAGCAAGTCTTGAAGCTGGATTTGAACTTTATCCATGAAGCCACCTAGCTGCCTCTGAATTATGCCTTGAAGACAGAATTGTCTTCTAAAAACAAACAAAAAACCTCCTTTCATTGTATTATTCTTCTGTTTTAAAATCCCAAGTGGTTCTCCATTGCCTAGAAGATAAAGTCCAGATATCTTAGTAGCCTGGCACTCCAGGCTTTCTGCAAAATGGCTCCAAACTATACCAACTATTTAGCTGCCCAGATCTTATGCTCCCATCAAACTGGTCTACTTGGTATCTCTTGAACAGGTGCCCACAATTGTGCTGGGCATTATATCTCTCCCCACCTCACCCCATAGCCAACCTGCTTCTCTCTGCCTGTCCAAATCCTACCCAACATTGAAGACCAAAATTAAAAAAAGTAAATTCAGAACAAAGCCACAATGTGACATGGCATTCCCCCTGCCCTCAAAAGCCAATGCTCTCCTCAGCTACCTTGAAAGTAGAATGTCTAAAATGAGCCAGGGGAGAATTCCATCACATCCTACCTAATCGGACCATATCTGGACTATAACATTCACTTCTCAACATCACATTTTAGGAAAGACATTGATAAACTGAAGAGAAAGCCCCGAGAGGAAGACAAGTACAATGGTGAAGGGCTTCACATCACCAGGAGGATCGCTTATAGGCATGGAGGATGGGAGAACACTAAAATTAGGAAACAAAATACACAAAGGTTTTAACAAGGTAAATAAAGTCAATTTGAAAAGGCAACAAAATCCTGGTCAAATAATGGTCAGAAACATGCCATCAAAGGCAGGGGATATGGCCCTTCTTTCCATTGATAGTTTTTGATTGGAGGAGAGTGGGGTTGGGGGTTAGAGAGGGTGAGGATGTGTCACATGGGTTTTTTTAAAGTTATATTACCAATAATCTGAGACTGAATTCTATAAAACAATACTAGCTAACATTTGAAAGTTATAGAAGCTCGCTTGGTGATCCATTAGTTCCCAAGGGCTCCATGGCTATCTCTATGAAGATGATTCATATATATGTGTGTATATGCATGTACATAACACATTTATATGTGTGACACATATACATCCACAGACCGATACATAAACATACACAGATTCATGCATACACACATATATGTATACATACACATACACACACACACACACACACACACACACACACACACATATATATATATCTTGGACATCTCACCTTAATATGCCCCAAACAATTCATGATTCCCCCCTGTCCCCCAGGGCTCCCCCCTTCCCAATGATCATTGAGGGCACCACATTCACTCAGGCTAACAACCTCAATGTCATCCTTGACTGCTCACTCTTGTTCACCCCACGTACCCATTCCTTTGCCAAGCCTTTTCTGTCTTCACAGCATCTTCCTGCATATAGAAGCACAACCATCATCATCTCTCACCTGAGTTAACTGCTCTCCCCGCCTCAAGTCTCTTTCTGCAGCAATCCATCCTTCACTCAACCACTAAGGAGTTTTTTTCTAACACACAGGTCTGAACCATACTGTTCTTTTGCTCAATAAGCAACTGTTTTTTGCCTTTCTTTGTATCTCCAGCACCTGGTACATAATAAGCACTTCATGAATGTTTATTCATTGGCTCTTTCCTGGGCCCTCTTCCCTTCTCCCCCTCTACACCATTTCTCTTGGTGATCTCATCAACTCCCATGGATTAAATTTTCAGTTCTATGCTGATGATTCCCAGATGTACTTAACCAGCCCTAACCTCTCTCCTGACCTCCAATCTTGCACGTCTATTAGACACCTCAAATCAGATGTCCCATAAACATCTTAAAATCAACACATCCAAAACTGAACTTACCATCTTGCCCCAAACAAAGAAATGATGAGCAGGATGGTGTCAGCCCCAAACTCTCCCCTCTTTCTATTACTGTTGAGGGTATCACCATCCTCCTAGTCCCTCAGATTCACGACCTAGGAAGCATCCTGGATTCCTCACTATCTCTCCCCCCACCCCAATATCGAATATGGTGCTAAGGCCTGTCAATTTCACTTTTGCAACAATCTCCCAAACACACCCACTGGTGCAGGTGTCATCCCCCCACTCCTGGACAATTGCAACAGCCTGGGTGTGGGTCTGTCTGCCTCCAGGCTCACCCCAATCCAAACTAGGCTCCACCGAGGCCCCATTGTGATCTCCCTAACACACAGATCCCACCATGTCACCCTCCCTCATTACAAACAAGACCGTCCATACACCGACAATCTGATAATGGAGACAACAGTCTTTCCTCTTGGAAGAGAAAGAAAGGAGACACATGAAATCATCTCTTCTCCAGGACCATTATTAATTTTTCAATTACTCAGAGTTGGAGGGTTTTTTTAAAGAGATCTTTTCACTCGCATTGCTGTTGTTACTGTGCATGTTATTATAGTCCCATTTCTTTCACACCACATCTGTTCACAACAGTGCACTTTGTAAGAGGATTTCTTGGAAAGTGTGTTATGTCCAAGCCAAATCAGTGAATTAAAAAAATTTTTTTAAAGGTAGGCTGACCCCCTAAAAAAAAACAAAAAAAAGGTAGACTGGGTTGGGGGAGCAGGGAAGGGTTATGATAGCTGCCTCAAATATTTGGGAGTCCTGGGAAGAGTGAGTAGAAAAATTAAAATGAAAATTAAATTAAGTTTAAAAATGGGACAGCTAGGTGGCAGAGTGAATAGAGCACTGGCCCTGGAAGTCAGGAGGACCTGAGTTCAAATATGGCTTCAGACACTAGCTAGCTGTGTGATCCTGGGCAAGTCACTCACCACCACCACCACCATCACCACCCCACCACTGCCTCCAGAAAAAAATAAAATGAATAAGAGTGATTAGATTTTGACTTGGCCCCATGGGGGCCAATGAACAATGAGTTGGAAGTTGTAGAGAGAAAGATTTAGGCTTGATATCAGCAAAACCTGTCTAATAATTAGAACCATCCAAGGATAAAATGGGCTTCCCCAGAGAGAGTGAGATTCCTATCACTAGAGGTATTCAAGTGAAGTCCTTGTTGGGGATGTTATAGAGGGGAAACTGGTTCAGATGTAGGTTGTAGGAGGTAGCCTTGAGGTCTCTGCCAACCAAGAGAGTTTCTGTGATTCTACGAAAAAATTCCTCCTGCTTCTTTACAAAATCTTCCTGGGGCAGTTAAGTGGTGCAGTGGCTAAAGCACGAGCCCTGGATTCAGGAGGACCTGAGTTCAAATTCCACCTCAGACATTTGACATTTAAGATCTGTGTGACCCTGGGCAAATCACTTAGCCCTCATTGCCACCCCCCCAAAACAAACAAACCAAAAAACAAGAATACAAAGTCTTCCTGGGCTCCTAGGTACAGTCTACAGTACCTGGCACACAGTAGGCACTCAATAAATGTTGACTGATTGACATCCTCTTCCTCTCAGGCCTTTAGCACTTTGGCCTGTAACATCCTTTTAGCAGCTAACCACACACCACTTTATGACCTCACTAGGACATCTGTTTATCTTTCAGCATGATTTAGTAGATGGGGGTGCTGGCCTTGAACCTGGGAAGCCTGGGGGTGGGGTGGGAGTGGGGGGGGGGTCAATCCTGCCTCTGACATAACATGACCCTGGGCAGGGTCACCTTACCTCTTAGTGATCTAGGCATCTCTTTCTCTATTGCAGAGAAGCTGCTATAGGGCTTTGGAAGAGGGCTTCCCCTCACTTGGGAGTTCCCCAAGTCAGTGAAATTGCAGGTGTCATCCCTATCTCTCCCTGATATAGTTTAACTTTTTGAATCGCTATTTGCTTGGTCTTTCCAAACAGAGTCAAAGCCCTTAGAAATCGAGGGTCTGGGGGCAGCTAGGTGGCGCAGTGGATAGAGCACTGGCCCTGGAGTCAGGAGTACCTGAGTTCAAATCCGGCCTCAGACACTTAACATTTACTAGCTGTGTGACCCTGGGCAAGTCACTTAACCCCAATTGCCTCACTAAAAAAAAAAAAAGAAAGAAAAGAAAAGAAAAAGAAATCGAGGGTCTGCCTTAAACTAGAGGTCAGCACAGGCCCAATGCTTAACTCACCCAGACCAAGGGATTTCTGTTAGCTTCAGAGAAAGCCGGGTTCTAGAGGGGATCCTCCCTTTATTGCCATCAGTCTGGGTAGCATCTGGACCTCAGCCTTTGGGCTCAGTGGGTTATGTATCCTCCTAATTCCCCACCTCCACTAGAAATGCTCAGTAGACATGGTACTAGGAGGATGGCACAGGCTTCTGTCTCTCCTCTCCCCCCAGCTTCCCCCCAGGCCAGTTTTCGCACTTAGCACAGTACCTGCCGCTTAACAGGCAGCTAGGTGGGGCAGTAGATAAAGAGTGCTAGGTCTGGAGTCAGAAAGACCTGAGTTCAAATGCAGCCTCAAACACTTACTGGCTGTCTTGACCCTGGGCAAGTCACCTCACCTCTGCCTGCCTTAGTTTCTCCATCTGTAAAAGGAGGATAATAATAACACCCACTTCCCAGGTCCCAGGGGTGTTGGGAGGCTCAAGGGAGATAACATTTGTAAAGCACTTTGCAAACCTTAAAGTGATTTATAAATGCTAACTATAATTAATTATAGTAAACACTTAACAACTGATTTATGATGATCTTGTTTACAATATGATCAAAAATTGAGCTCATCATGTGCTCTCCAGCTCACCCTTTCCACAAAAATCTTTATATTGGGGGGTTGGGGGAGGCAATTGGGGTTGCCCAGGGTCACACAACTAACTGTGCCCAATTTGAACTCAGGTCCTCCTGACTCTAGGACCGGCGCTCTATCCACTTGGCCACCTAGCCACCCCAAAGGTCCTTATTTCTACAGAGGACTCTGCCATTCTCCAAGCTGCCCAGCTTTGAAACATGGACCACGTCTGCTTTCCTCTCCAGAATGTCCAATCAATCGCCAAGTACTGGATAAGACCTGATCTAGGATAAAATACAATCAACTGCTCAGCCTGTCATTTAAAGCCCTCCCCAATCTTTTCCCAGCCTCCATCTCTCCCTGCATTTCTTCCCTTCTCACACCATAATCCATCTCCCACCTCTTCCTTTCAGAATCCTTAATATTCCTTTAAAACTCAGTTCAGGTGTCACCTCTTCCTTCAAAGCTCTCCTGTTCTCTCCAGATCTTAATTCTCTCTTCCTCCTTGAATTGCCTTGTACTTATCCCTGTCCTCTATAGCTACTCCTCTGCTCCTCCCCTCCCCCCCCCAGTAGAATATAAGCTCTTTGAAGGCAGACACTGGTTGGGGGGAGGGGGAGGGAAGGGGGACTTTGAATCTCCAACACATAGCACAGGCCTGGCACAGAATGGGTGCTTTCTGTAATAAGAGCTTGTCGAATTGTTGGCTTCTTCATGTCAGGGGGGCCTGGCTTATAACAGATGCCACATCTGGCAGATCTACAGGGGCCTGAGGGTCACTGCATTACAAAGGCCTGGACCAGGACCCTGCCACGCAGGCTCCCTCCCTCCCACATTCCCAAGAAATTCTGGACTCCTTCCAGAACAAGGACAGAAAAGAAGCTCCCTGCCCTGCCCTGCCCTGCCTTGCCCTGCCCTACTGCCCTGCTAGGCCCTTCCCAGCCTCACCCTTTATGAGGCTACTCTCTTCCTCTGAAGTCAGGATCACATGGGCTGGGGTGCACCTGTGCTGTGGAACCTTGAAGTCCCGGATGCACTTGGGGAGACTTCCCCATTTGCATGCTGCTAGTTTCATAGATTCCCAGCATTTTATTAAGTTGGGAGGAGCCCAGTACTGACTGTTGGCTGTTATGCAGACAGCTATACTGCCTTGTCCTCACCTTCAAGTCACTTTCAATGGAATAGAGAACTATGGGGATAGTGGGAAAATCCCTGGGTAGGAGGGAGGAGAAACAAGTTTGAATCTGATCTCCTGGTTTACTATGTGACTTTGGATAAGTCATCTGACTACTCCAGGCCTCAGTTTCCTCATCTATAAAATGAGGGGAGGTGTTGGGTTAGATGATGTCCAAAGTCCCTTCTAACCCCAATGATCTGTTGAAATCATACACATATAAAGAATTTTGCTAATTAGCTAAGTGGCTTTAGTCATCAGTCACTCAATTTATCTTGATTCTAATTCCTTAAGCAGCAAAAATAATAAAGTTGGCCAGGATTCTTAACCTGGGATACATTTTTATGGGTTTATTGGTTTTTTGTTTGTTTGGTGTTTTTTTTTTTTTTTTGGTGAGGCAATTGGGATTAAGTGACTTGCCCAGGGTCACATAGCTAGTAAGTGTCAAGTGTCTGAGGCCAGATTTGAACTCAGGTCCTCCTGAATCCAGGGCCGGTGCTCTATCCACTGTGCTACCTAGCTGCCCCTGATATGTGAACTTTAAAAAATATTTTGATAACTATATTTCAACATAGTTGATTTCCTTTGTAATCCTATGTATTTTATGCCTTTAAGAGAGCATTATTCTGGGGGCAGCTAGGTGGCACAGTGGATAGAGCACCAGCCTTGGATTCAGGAGGACCTGAGTTCAAATCTGGCTTCAGACCCTTGACACTTACTAGCTGTGTGACTCCAGGCAAGTCACTTAACCCCAATTGCCTTACCAAAAAAAAAAAAAAGAGAGAGAGAGCATTATTCTGAGAAGGGTGTCCATCCATTTCACCAGAATGCCAGAGTTCTGTGACAAGTGAAAGTGTCTGGCTTAGATGTTCTCCAAGACCCTATCTCTGATCTACAGAGGCATTAGGGCATAGTTGATAGAATGCTGGACCTGGAGGATTGGGTTAAAAAACATCCAACCTACCGATGACTAGCTTTATGACCCTTGGGAAGTAGCTGAACCTTTCTCTGAGCCTGTTTTCCCTATCTGTGAAATGGGAATGGGAATGTACCTACCCCCTGCTTCAGAGTTGAGTGCCTTGTCAATGTCTACAAAAAGGTGGTATTCCATCAGGAGAAATGCCAACAATTTCACTAAGCAGAAAAACAGAATGAACTTGCGCCACAAGAACATCAGTGGGGCTCCCTGGCCTCTTCCTGTAGTTTTTATAACTGAATTCCTCTTCAGATCCTTGGAAGACCAGTGGAAGTATAAGAACTAAGGACTTCAGCTCACAGAAGGAGCTGGCCAGGGAGAAATTTCCCACCCACTCCCTCCCCAAAGCCTTTCAAGAGTCCCCTATGAACCTCCACCCCCAAGTTAAGAGTGCATCAGCAGAGGCAGCTAGGTGGCGCAGTGGATAAAGCACCGGCCCTGGAGTCAGGAGTACCTGAGTTCAAATCCGGCCTCAGACACTTAACACTTACTAGCTGTGTGACCCTGGGCAAGTCACTTAACCCCAATTGCCTCATTAAAAAAAAAAAAAGAGTGCATCAGCAGGGGCAGCTAGGTGGTGCAGTGGATTCGGGCGGACCTGAGTTCAAATTTGACTTCAGACACTTGACACTTGCTAGCTGTGTGACCCTGGGCAAATCATTTAACCCTCATTGCCCCAAAAATCTAGTATCCCAAATGCGGATACTACAGTTAGCCTCATCTAGTTTAGGATTCTTTCCCCAAGTATCATCACCAGGGCTTTCTAACAGCCACATGACTAACCTTATGTTACTCAATGAAGACAGCCTGCCCAAATGTATGTGTCAGTGGATGAGTGCTAGTGTGTTCCTGGGAGCGTGGGGGGATGGGGTGGAGTGCTAGACTCAAACAAAGTTAGAGCTTAAGGGGAGGCCCAGAAACCACAGGATCCCACATCCAGAGCTTGGATGGCATCTAAATGGACATCAGAAGGGGAGAAATGAAGCCCTAACTTACCCAAGATTACACATTTAAGTGACAGGAGGAGTGACTTTGCCCAGGACCACACGCTGCTGGACAGTGAGAAAATCCACAGTGGAACTGGGGCCCTCCAGCTGCCCTGCCAGTCCAAATGTTCTTCCCTGAGTAGTAGTGACCACAGGCTTCCCTCACCCTGGGGTCTAAAGAAGCAGACCTTGGTTGATTGGAGCACCAGGACTCTGGCTCCAAGAACCCTAGGGTGGCCTGGAAGGAAGCAGGCCCGATTGCTCTCACAGGCCTCCAGCCATCCCTGAAGAGATTCCCAAGCCCTCCTCCCAGGAATAATACATTGCCCTAGGCTGCCGAGGCTCAGACCACTGTTTCTAGTGTTTTTACCCCCTAGTGACTGAACCCGAATAAACAGGCTGAGTCTCAAATGTCAAAGGTGACCGAGACACACAAGTGGTTGGGTTCGGTCTCTCCCCCGGGGCTTAAGGACAAAGGTGTGTGTGGGAAAGCTAAGCCTGGGGCCAGGCCCAGGTCCAAGCGGCCGATCCCTGGGAAGCAGCTCTCCCTTTCAGCGTCCACCCAGCAGGGAAACAGTTAAAGAAACCGGCTATTCAGGCCTCCTGAGCTGTGAGCTCGGAAATTTGCACTAGGATTAAATTCCCTTCAGCAGGAAAGTCAGGCCAAAGAGTCTCCCCGAGCCAGTGCGGCCCTCCTCCGCGGGGCCCTGGCTAGGCTGGGAGGTCCCTGGCCATCCAGCTGCGGGCATCAAACAGGATTAGACAGAGGAGGATGAGCTGGGGCGCTCAGGCGCGGCACTCACCCTGGAGACGCCATCGGAGCCGGGCTGGGCACGGCTGGCAGGCGAGGTCTGGGGCTCCGGCTCCGGCTCCGGCTCCGGCTCCGGGCCCGGCTCCGGCCCCCCGGCTGCTCCGGTTTCCTCTGGTGCAGAACGGTGAGTCACTCTGACTCGGGCTCGGAAAGGAAAGCCCTAGGGTGGAGCTTGCCCCTAAGATAACTAGGGATTGCACAACCGGCTCTGCTCCAGGGCACTGCTCCAGGGACTGCGCTGGCTGGGGATGAGCCCGGCGGCGGCGGCGGCGACGGCGGCGGCGGACGACATGTGGGGATGGAGCCTGGGCACCTCGCATCCTCGCTGGCCAGGAGCTCCCGCAGCCGAATGCGGGGCGGGCGGGCGGGCGGGCGTGCGGGCGTGCGCAGGGCTAGGGGCGGGGGTGGGGGGCGCCGGGGGCTCGGCTCCCCTCCCCTCTTCTCCTCTTCTCTCCTCCCTGGACTAGGCCTGAACCCGAGGAGTTTCCCGGCGGCCCTGCTAAGGGGGTGGACCAGCTGTCAAGCTGGCCTAGGAGGGGCAGGGACCCTGTCTGAGGCTCCCTCTGCAGCCCTTGGAGAAGCAGCGTGGCACGTAGCAGGAGCTCAACCAATAAATGCCTCCCGACTTAGACTACGAGGGCTGCCAGGGACCTTAGAGATCCTGGCCCAACCGTCATTGCTCTCCTGCTGAGCCAGAAAAAGAGTGGATGAATCAATGAAATTCACATCGGCGCAATTCACAAACACGTGACTCCTCCAACCCACAGGTGCACTGTGATAAACCACCTCCCCGTGAGGGGGGATGGGGGAAAGGGGACAAGCATCTATTAGACACCTACTATATGCCAGGCACGGTGTTCTACAGATACGATCTCATCTGATCCTCATAACATGGGAGGTAGATGCTATTTCGATTCCCATTTAAAGGTTGAAGAAAATGAGGCAAACAGGTTAGGTGACTTGTCCAGAGTCACACAACTAGGAAGTATCTGAAGTCCAATTTGAACTTGGGGTCTTCTTGATTCCAGACCCATCGGTCTATATCCTCTGTGTCACCTGACTAGCCACCTTATAGGGAAAGATTCTTAACCTTTTTTTTTTTTTCACCATGGACCCCTTTGACAGTCTGGTAAAGACTATGGCCCCCTTATTAGATTCATGTTTTTTTAAATGCATAAAGTAAAATATAGAGGAAAATACATAGTAAAATACAAAATAAACCAATTAAATAGAAATAAATATCCAAAATATATTTCAAAAATATATTTCAAAAAACATATTCATGGACCCTGGGTGGAAAAATCCCTGCCAGTACAACCCCCATGGGTGAAGAAACTGAGGCCCAAAAAGGAATGATTTACCCTGTCACCCAAACCCCAGAGTAATAGCAGCCTGCACCTTGACATCATAGCTACTGCCCAGTCTGGGGAAGTCTCTCCATTCTCTTTTCCCAATGTAGATTCCTAAGAAACCTTCCTCACAACTACCATGAGACCCAGCCAGGATAGGAATCAAGGTGCATTGGAAAAGGACAATGAATTTCCAAAGCTGCATCATAGAATTCTAATTCTGCTACTAAATATGCGGCCTCTTCTGGGCCTTGGTTTCCTCATTGGAAAGATGAGAGTCAGACTCAATGATTTTTTTTTTTCTTTCCTTTCTTTTTCTTTTTCTTTTTTCTTTTTGTGGGGCAATGGTGGTTAAGTGACTTGCCCAGGGTCACACAGCCAGTGTGTAAAGTGTCTGAGGCTGGATTTGAACTCAGGTACTCCTGAATCCAGGGCCCGTGCTTTATCCACTGTGCCACCTAGCCACTCCCTCTGTGACTCTTTTTTTTTTTATGTATGAGGTATTTTATTTTTTCCATTACATGTAAAGATAGTTCTCAACTTTTGTTTATACTCTGTGACTCTTAATAATTGGTATTCAGGGGCATTCAGGTCACTCTGTGTCTCAAGAGGTCATCTTTCCTACATAAAATGGACATGGAGATCATGGCGTTCATGCAAGGGATCTGGATATAAGGAGGCAGCATTGCTTAGAAGATAAAGCATTAGACCTGGGTTCTGGTCCCACCTCTTACAATAGCTTAGGATCTTGGCAGGAAACAACCTCTCTGGACCTCAGTTTTCTCATTTGTAAATTTTGGCTAATAATATAGAACCTCCCTCCACGGGCTGTTGTGAGGCTTAGATGGAACGACGTATGCATCTAGGAGTCCGGAGACTTGGGTTCTTGGGCTATGCCCCTGGCGTTCTCTTTAGGATTTTGGGGAAATCACTTCACATCTCTGCCTCACGAAGAGCTTGGACTATGGATATATCAGGTCCCCTGGGACCCCATTAGGGTGAAGGCAGCTGTTCACTTCAACAAGCATATATTGGGCACCCACTGTATTCAAGGTACAAAATCCTCGGTTTGCTTTTAAATTCCTTTGTAACCTGGTACACTCATACTTCTCCAATCTTCTTCCACCTTACTGTCCTTCACATACTTTGCCACTGAGACTTCACCTGCAACTTGGTGCTCTTTCACATGCCTAGAATGCTTACCCTCTTCAGCTCAAATGCCAAGACTTCCTTCAGGTCTCTGGGAACGCAGCCCTTTCAAAAGAAGCCTTTCCTAGTTCTTGATCTTAATGCCTCCCCAAGACTATCCCCAGTTTATCTTGTCTATAGCTTGTTAGTACATAGTTTGTTTACTTATCATCCCACCTGTTACATTGCAAGCTCCTTGAAAGTAGGTACTGTAGATAGGTGGCCCAGTGGATAGAACCAGCACTGGGGCTAGAGTGAAAAAAGACCCGAGTTAAAATCCAGTCTCAGTTTCTTACTAGCTATGTGACCCTGGGCAAGTCACTTACCATTTGCTTTAGGTTCATCAACTGTAAAATGGGGGTGATAATAGCATCTACCCCCACCCCCAGGGTTGCTGTGAGGATCAAATGAGATAATATGCTTGCAAAGTATTAAGAATAGCCAGGAACATAGTAATCACTCAAGAAATGCTTGTTCCCTTCTCTTTTTTGGTCTTTCTTTATATCCCCAGCATTTAGTACAGTGGCTCACATACAATAATAATTACTCAATAAATGCTAATTGGCTGCCTGTTCTTCAATGTGGATGCACAAATAAAAATAGCATCATAAAGACACCTTAGATTTGGAGTCAGATCTCACAAACCACCTGGTCCCAACCCCTTATTTTGGAGAGGAGGAACTGAGGTGTTGACATGACCTACCTACCCAAGGCCACACAGGCAGCAAGAGACCCAGATAGCGATTCAAGCCCACAATGAGGGAGTCTTTCTATTGCACCACACTGCCCCATCAATTCTGATGGATGGTAATAGAAAGTAATAGAAAGGGAAAAGCCTCTCTCAAAAACTATGATACAAGGAAGATGTGCACAGTTGAGGGATAAATATGTATCTGTCCCATCCCTGTGATTTTTAGGGTTTTTACCCTAAGAAATAGCAGCCAGGGGAAGAAGCCATTCTATTGTTTGCCATCTGCCTGACCATGGGACATCACTTCCCCTCTCTAGGCCTTATTCTTCTCATCTAAAAATGAGGGGGTTGGGTTCAATAGCATTTGAAATCCCTTCCACTTTTTGTCTATAACCCTTCAAAAAGACCAGTAGAGGGGCAGCTAGGTGGCGCAGTGGATAAAGCACTGGCCCTGGACTCAGGAGTACCTGAGTTCAAATCCAGCCTCAGACACTTGACACTAGCTGTGTGACCCTGGGCAAGTCACTTAACCCCCACTGGCCTGCCAAAAAAAAAAAAAAGAAAAGAAAAGACCAGTAGAAGGATCTTCCCATCTGGGGTCTCGGGAGCTTCCCTTGAACTGTGGCTCTATAGAACCAAGCTTCTTAAACTGTGGGTTGAGACCCCATAGGGGGTCATATAACTGAATGTGGGGGGTCACGAGAAATTTGGCAACAGTAAAAGGTTGTGTATACCTATTTTACATACCGATATACCGTGGATGGTATAAAAATTTCTCTGGTGAAAAGGGGTCACAAGTGGAAAAAGTTCAAGAAGCCCTGCTCTAGACTATGCACAGCCACTGACCCCTGCTGGTCAATAACAAAGGCTACAATTTTCAGAGTTTCCATTTGCTTCCACTGAGGCACTTCATTAGACACTGTGCATACAAATCAGAAAGTGAGAAAAAGCTTGCCCTCAACAAGCTTATATTTTACTAGAATGGATACTACAGGCCTACAGAGTTTCAAAGGAAGGAAGTAAAATTTTCAAACAGATTTTAGCTCATTTGTCCATCATAACTCTCTAATGACATAGGGAGAGGGAGGCATTAACATCATTTCACAGGTGGGGGGATATTGATATTTATGGATAATAAAACATTACATATGATATCTTATTTGATCTTCACAACAACCCTGTGAAGTAAGTGCTATTATTGTTCTTTCTTTATAGATGAGGAAGCTGATATTTGTTCAGGGTCATATAGCTTGCTGCTGATATACCACCGCCACCACCACCACTACCACCACTGAGTAATGGGAGATCCTGAGCCTCATTTTTCTGGAGGATTGTTGAGAACTCCTGAGACTCCAGATTTCTGGAAGGATATTGAGTGCCAAAAAGAACTGAGTCATGAAAGGGAGTAGTAAAAACCTGAATTGTACTCTCCCACACAACTATGAGTTATTTGCACATCAGTATAGATCTGATAAGGCAAGAGGGTGGTTTCTCTAGCATCCCCAAGCTAATTTTTCTTCCAGGGTAGGTCCAAGTTTCTGGGACAGTCCCATAAGTCTGGAGTCTAAATGGGTCCCTGGGGTGAAGAAGGGACTTAAAAGGAATGCTAGGGGATGTCTCTCAAGCAACCTCAAATTTATTTTCTTCCCAGGGGAGTCCAAAGTGTTAGCATAAGGGAAGGGAACAAGTATTTATTAAGCATCTACTACATTAGAGGCATTATGCTAAAACACTTTACAACTATAATCTCATATGATGCTCATAACAACCCCACTTTTACAGCTGAGGAACCTGAGATAGAACAAAGGTTAAGTGACTTGTCCAAGGCCACATAGCTAGTAAGTGTTTGAGGCTGCATTTGAACTCACGTCTTCCTGATTCCAGTATCTATTAGGACACCTCTACTATAAGTACAAGAATAGCCTTATAGGTCCCTGGGCTGAATGTGGGACTTGCTGGGTTATGAGGAGTTGAGAATTTTGTTTATTTGTTTATGGGTTACAATGACTTCTTTGTTTTCTGTATTTTGTCTGTGAAATGAAATAAAGTCTGTTTAGTACCCAAAAAGAATCATTGCTACCTTGGACTTTCATGGGACCTTGGAGAGCGACATGAAATATTCTGAACTTCCCAAAGGAAAATCTGGGTAGGGACAAACAAACCAAAGAGGGGTGATGATCATTATTATTTTTAGAAACCCCAAGATTGAACCCATTAGTCCATATAACTCCATCACTTGGGGTGCTAGACCTCTGGATTCCACATAGATAAAGAAACTCAGGCTCATAGAGGTAGAGATAGCTAGCCTTCATATAACCTTTTAAGGTTTACAAGACACTTTAGTTATGTTATCTCATTTGACCTTCACAATGACCCTGAAAGACCTGTAGGTGCTTTTATTTTTTTATTTTTGTGGGGCAATGAGGGTTACACAGGTCACAAAGCTAGTAAGTGTCAAGTGTCTGAGGCAAGATTGGAACTCAGGTCCTCCTGAATCCAGGGCCAGTGCTTTATCTACTTTGCCACCTAGCTGCCCCTGTAGGTGCTTTCATGACCCCCATTTGATAGATGAGGAAACTGAGACAGGCAGAAGTTAAGTGACTTGACCAAAGTCTTTGGAGCTAAAATCGAACAGATCTGGTGGGCTAGAAGGACCCAGTTCTCCTAACTCTCCATTAGTACAGGGATCATTTCATCATGGCATTATTGAATTCCTGGTGTTGGTGGGGATTGGGGAAAGGGGCCTGCTATGGGGAAAGGGGTCATAAGCTATGTCATTGGCCTTCAGGGAGTTTGCAATCCAGAGGAGACATATGAAAAGATGACATTGCAATTCAGCAAACTTTTAGTAAGTTCCTACTTTGCTTAAATAGACCTTGGGCTTGTGGGTCTCTTGGTCTAGAATAAGGGACAAGGTATGTGATAATAATAATAATAACTGACATTTATCTAGAACTTTGAGGCATTTAAAGCACTTCACCATCAACTCTTTTGAGCCTTACAATGACCTTATGAGATAGGAAACATATGTAATATCATCCCTATTTTAAAGATAAGAAAATTAAGGCTCAGGGTGGGTTCAGGGCCTCCCCATGACCAATTGAACTGGGTCATCAAGTTCTTGACTTTTGTTTTGTGGACTCTTTGGCAATCTATTGAAGTCAATGCCAGTCAGTCAGTCAGTCAAGTCAATAGGCATTTATTATGTACCTACTTATTGCCAGGGGATGTACTAAGTGCTGGAGGTATGAAGAAAGGCAAAAGACAATCCCAGCTCTGAAGGAGCTCGCTGTCTAATGAGGGACATGCCAACAACTGTGTACGGATAAGGTATCAATGGAGTAAATGAGAGATAGAGGAGAGCCACTAGAATTAAGGGCAATCAAGAAAGTCTGTGAGACTGTGATAAGGAAGTTGGGAAGGAGGGGTGGGCTTGGAGGGGAAGATAATGAGGTATTATCTAACAATGGTCCCTTGAGGTGGGTACTATTATTGCCATTTTACAGATGAGAAAAAAATCTGAAGCTCAGGGACTTATCGATCATCACACAGGGTAAGGAGTGGCACCAGGATTTGAACCCAGGGCTTCTGACTCCCAAGCCGGGGGTCTTTCTTTTCACCCCACTGAATTCACCACAAGATATAAAATCAAGATACTAGACTGAGGGATCTTGAAGTCCCCTCATTTTATGGGTGATAAAAGTGAGGCTTAGGGACATTAGGCTTCAACTTGACTTTACCATCCCTCATCTTACCTCTCTTCCCCATCACAGCCAATAATCATAGAAAAAGGCTTCCACCCTCTGCTCCTACTCTTTTCTCAACCACTTATCTTTTGACTTCTGACCTCTCCCTTGCCCTCAAACTGCTCTCTCTCTCTCTCTCTCTCTCTCTCTGAGGTTACCAATGGCCTTTGCTCAGTATTCATCCTATTGACCTTTTCATAGCTTTTCACACTGGTGACTATCAGGCACACAGTAGATGCTTGAAATGCTTGTGGTTGACCTCCCTTTGCTTGGATGTGCCCTCCCACTGGGTTCCTTTGACACCGCTTTTTCCTGGTTCTCCTCCTACCTGTCTGACCACTCCTCCTCAGTCTCCTTTGCTGCTTCATCATCCATCTCCTGCCCCCTAACTGTGGGTATCCCCCAAGGCCCTCTTCTCTTCTGGCTTTGCACCCTCTCTCTTTGTGATCTCATCAGTTCCCATGAATTCAATACAGCCTTGGTCTCCCTCCTCAGCGTCAGTCCTTCAATACCAACTGACTCTTGCTGAACCTTTCCACCTGGAGGGGTTTTTATAAGCACCTCAAACTCAACATGTTCATAATGGAACTCGTTATCTACCCCTTCTAAATATCCTTATGTCAACTGAGGACACCACTGTCCTTTCACCCAGTTTGCAACTTAAGCATCATCCTCCTCAACTCATCTCTGTCCTTCACCAATCAAGTCCAGTCTCCAAGTCTTGTCCATCTATTTCTACAACTTTCTTTTTTGGGGGGGCGGGGTGAGCAATGAAGGTTAAGTGACTTGCCCAGGGTCACACAGCTGGTGTCAAGTGTCTGAAGTCAGATTTGAACTCAGGTCCTCCTGAATCCAGGGTCGGTGCTTTATCCACTGTGCCACCTAGTTGCCCCCTATTTCTACAACTCTCACATCCATTACTCCCTGCCTGAGTGGTCATTACCCTAATAAAGGTAATCATCACCTCTTTTCTTGACTATTTCAACAGCTCCCTAATTGGACTTTCCCCTCACCAATCCATCCTTCAAACTTAGCTCCCCAAAGAACCTTTTTTTTGCTTTCTTTTTCTCAATTACAGGCAAAACATTTTTAACATTCATTTTTCAAAACTTTGACTTCCAAATTATTTCCCTCCCTTCCCCCCCAATGTCCCTTGAGAAGGCAAGGAATTTGATATAGATTATACATGTGAAGTCATGCAAAACATTTCCATATTAGCCATGTTGTAAACAACAACAGTAACAGCAGCAACAAAAAAACACAGACAAAAAAAAAACCAAGAAAAATAAAAATCAAAAGAAGTGGGGCAGCTAGGTGGCGCAGTGGATAGAGCACAGGCCCTGGATTCAGGAGGACCTGAGTTCAAATTCGGCCTCAGACACTTAACACTTACTAGCTGTGTGACCCTGGACAAGTCACTTAACCCCAATTACCCAACCCCCCCCCAAAATCAAAAGAAGTATGTTTCAATTTGCATTCAGATGCCAGCAGTTCTTTCTCCATAGGTAGTTAGTATTTTTCATCATAAGTCCTTTGGAATTGTCTTGAATCATTGAATTGCTGAGAATAGCTAAGTCATTCACAGTTGATCATTGCACAACATTGCTGTTACTTTATACAGTTTCTGATTCTTCTCATTTCACTTTGCATCAGTTCATATACATCTTCTCATGTTTTTCCCTTGCTCATCATTTCTTATAGCATAACAGCATTTCATCACAATCACCTACTACAACTTGTTCAGCCATTCCCTACTTGGTGGGCATCCCCTCAATTTCCAATCTGAAGAACCTTTCTATAGTAAAATTCTGAACAAGTCATTTCCCTCTCCCTTCAGAATATTTAGTCTCTCTCTCTCTCTCTCTCTCTCTCTCTCTCTCTCTCTCTCTCTCTCTCTCTCTCTCTCTCTCTCTCTCTCTCCTAAAGGGAAATTGACAAACTTTTCAGCACTGAAAGCCCTTTGCAATCAGTCTTTCACCTACTTTCCCGGGATTACTATATAATACTCCCCCTCATGCACAATATGCTAGAGCCAGTGCTCAGTGCCATTCCCTGAATTCAGCATTCCCTGAATTCAGCATTCCATCCCCACTTTCATGTTTTAATTCTTCCCTCTTCCTTACTGAGAATACTTGCCCATCTCACCTCTGCTTCAAACAATTCCTAGCTCCCTTCAAGGCTTGGCTCATTGGCCAACTTCTGCAGAGAGTCTGGCTTCTGGTTGTTAGTATTCTTTCCCTTTTGATGTAGCCTTGCAATAGCTAGTATTTATATAGTGATTTGTGGTTTGCAAAGTGTTTTTAAAATATTATCTCATTCAATCCTCACAACAACCCTGAGAGGTAAGTGATGTTATCCCTATTTTATAGATGAAGGAACTGGGACAAACAGAGGTTAAGTGACTTGTCCAGGGTCATACAGCTAATAAGTATCTGAGGCCAGATTTGAAATCAGGTATTCTTTTTCTTTTTTTTAGTGAGGCAATTGGGGTTAAGTGACTTGCCCAGGGTTACACAGCTAGTAAGTGTTAAGTGCCTGAGGTCGGATTTGAACTCAGGTACTCCTGACTCCAGGGCCAGTGCTCTATCCACTGCACCACCTAGCTGCCCCCAAACTCAGGTCTTTTAGACCCGAGACTTATATTCTTTTTTTCAACATTTTTTTTTTTTGCGGGGCATTGAGGGTTAAGTGACTTGCCCAGGGTCACACAGCTAGTGTCAAGTGTCTGAGGCCAGATTTGAACTCAGGACCTCCCGAATTCAGGGCCGGTGCTTTATCCACTGCGCCATCTAGCTGCCCCCCCAGACTTATATTCTTTATGTCATCCAGTTGCCTCAAATACACATATATGCACCCCCCACCAAGTACAAAA
The DNA here is from genome assembly GCF_019393635.1 of Dromiciops gliroides. Classification (NCBI taxonomy): domain Eukaryota; kingdom Metazoa; phylum Chordata; class Mammalia; order Microbiotheria; family Microbiotheriidae; genus Dromiciops; species Dromiciops gliroides. Next base: position 659,897,849 of record NC_057862.1, on the reverse strand, counting down.
GGAACATATAAGCATATAAGGGACTATTTCCCATTTTGATTTTATCCCTAATGTCCTGAGTGCCTTGGACAAAGGAGATGCTTAGTAAGTTTGAATTGGATTGAATTGGACTGTTGTTAGACTCTATCAATGTAGTCTCATTGAGGCACAGAGGCCTATAGAAGACTTGGGTACCACATGATTTATATGGGATATGGCTCGAGGGCAGCTAGGTGGCACAGTGGATAAAGTACCAGACTTGGATTCAGGAGGACCTGAGTTCAAATTTGGCCTCAGACGCTTGACACTTGCTAGCTGTGTGACCCTGGGCAAGTCACTTAGTCCTCATTGCCCCACAAAAAAAAAAAAAGGAAGGAAGAAAGAAAGAAAAGAAAAGAAAAGAAAAGAAAAGAAAAGAAAAGAAAAGAAAAGAAAGAAGGAGAGAAAAGGTTCTCTGACTTTCTGAAGGGTTCTTGGCTCTCATAGACCCTGCCAGACCTTGGGCTCCATGGGCAGGGCCTTCTCAGGACCTCCCTACTATCCTCTCCATGCCACAGAGAGTCAGCAGGGTATGGATGCTCACAAGTCCTGGTTTCCTTTTTTTTTCTGAGCCTATTCTGTATCACACAGGAGTGGCCCAAACAGGAAGTGTCAGGAGGTTGGCTTTTCTCTCTGCCAGAGTGGGGGGTGGGGCTGGGTTGACTGGTGGGGGAAGGATTTGTATCCTGACCTTGGATGGCAGGATCCCTGGCTCACAGAGCCTAAAGGGATTTGGGAGATTGTTCCCCCTCCTCAGATGCACAGCAAAGGCCCCCAAAAGTGAAATCCTTCGCTTAAGGTCAGATACAGGTTGTACCAGTCATAGCAAGCCAGTCTGATAGAATTTGTCTGATAGATACCCTTGTGACTTTTTTTGGTGGTGTTTGGGTTTTTGGTTTTTGCCTTTCGTTGATTATATCCCCAGTGCTTAGCACAGCACTTGGCACATAGTAGGTACTTGATAAATGTCAGGCTGACTGACATACGTTAAAGTGGATTTCTCTGGGGGCTGGGTTAACTCAGATCCTGGGAACCTCTGCTGGCTTTCTCTCTGGACCCCTGCTGCCATATCCCCCAGTGGAGGCTTCATTCCTCACAGAGCTCCGGAATGCAGGTCAACCTTTCTGGGGTCATGTTCCTTTGGCTCGCCAAATACCTCATTTTGGAACTATGGGAACATCTATGATGCCACAGGTCTGTCCATTCTGCCCATTACCCCCTATTAAGATGGTTATTGGTGGACTTGGGGTAGGTGATGGCAGTGATTACAACCATGAATCTGAAGAGGAGTATTCCTGACCTTATGCCCAGTCTGAGTACAGAAACACCAGAACCTGCAGTAGCCTGCTTGTCCCTGAAACCTGATCTCAAGCTCTCTTTTCTCACAAAATGGAGTCAGGAAGACCTGGATTCAAATCCTGCCTCAGAGACTCACTAGCTGTGTACCCATAGGCATGTCACTTTACCCTTATGCCTCAGTTTCCTCATCTGTAAAATCTGAAGTAGTACTTAGTTCAAGGGGTTGGTTTGAGGATCAAAAGAGATAATGAACATGAAGTATTTTGTGAAATTAAAAGTATTCTATAAATATTTATTATTATTATTATTATTATTATTTCAGAGGTGAAAGAGCCCTTAAAAAAATCTAGCTCAACCCCTTGAGAAGCAACGTGTTACAATGGAGAAAGCTTTGAGCTTTCAGTCAAAGGATGTTGATTCAAATTCTGCCTTTCTAACTTATTGTATGACCTCAGGCTAGTCACTTTACCTTTTCAGGCCTCGTTTGTTTTCCTCACCTGTAAAATAAGAAGGTTGGATGAGGCTCCCTTCAGTGACTTGTCTAACTCAAAACCAATTAGCCTCTGGTTTTTTACAGATGGAGAATCCAAGGGAGAAGTGATTTACCCAAGGATGTACGTCTGATTAATGATGACATAGCAGGACTGGAGTTTCTGCCTTGCAGTCTGTGGCTGTTTCTACTCTTTGTACTCCTGCTTCTCCATCCTCCATGGAAGCCCTTTTGAAAGTGTAAAGCATCTGGTTGGAGAAGGGAGAAGAAAATGTGCCTCCATCCCTTCTCTGAGGAGGTGGGGACTAGGGGTGAGGAATGCTGACGATATTGTCAGACTTGACTGAAATGTTAGTTGGTTTTTATTTTGTTTTTTTCCCCTTAACTGGCCTTTCTTTTAATACACATTTTTATAAGGGCTTCCTGAGGGTGGTGGTGGTGGGAAGATATATTCAGAACTAGATATAAAAACAAAAGATATCAATAAAAATGTTTTAAAATAAAAAGTGGAAAACAGTACTCAAATGCTGGACATTACTATACCTGAAGTCACTTTCCCCTCTCTCTGAGTCTCAATTTCCCCAATCTGCACAATGGGGGGGTTGGCCTGGGTGGTCTCTCCTTCACCTTCCTGTTCTGAAATCCTCTGATTCCATACCATCTTGGACCAGGCAGGGGGACCTCTGTATTCATACCCAATAGGCATAGCCTTGGACCCATAAATAGCAGCTAGGGTATCTAATGTTATGAGCAGCAATCACATCCCTTACTTCAAAAGATCCATGATTAATTAGTGAGCAGTCTTCATTAATCACTGCTTTAGCCAACTGACATCCCAACAGATCAATCAGCTGCCAATGGGCCCCATGGTCCTCAACTAGGCTCATCCTCTGATAACAAACACACACAGTTTGCCATAGAATCCATAAGTGAAGCCTTCCCAAGTAGCTAGGGCCAGCCAGATCCTGCCCTCTGCCAGCTTGGCCTTTGAGAATCCCGGGTTACCTCGTGTCACAATGAAACATCAGAATGGAAGTCAGTGGCCCATGAATTTCCAATATGGTCATTCTGTAATTCCCAAGTTGTGTCACCAGAGGGCAACTGAAGGCAGGAATTAATTCCTCCTCTGTCTATTACATCATCAATTTAACCGACCTTTATCAAGCACTAGCTGGGTGCTGGGGGAGATACAAAGTTTAGGTTAAAATACAGCTTCTTGCTACATGGAGCATACAGTCTGGTGGGGATGGAGGTAGAATTAGGACATCTACACAAATATAGACCAAAAAGTATGTGATAAGATCAGGAGGACCCAAGTTCAAATCCAGTCTCAGACACTTAACACTTACTAGCTGTGTGACCCTGGGCAAGTCACTTAACCCCAATTGCCATACACACACACACACACACACACATATGATAAGCCTGTGAGAGAGCAAATGGCATAACATGAGGTTATATGCATCTCAATGAGCATTTACTACTGAGTCTCTATTGGTGCCAATATGATGAAGTGGTGCAAGGTTGGAGGGTACTCTGTGAGTGCCCCAACTGGTCCTGTATTTGATAGATTTCTACACTGGCATTTGAATTCCTATTTGTCAGGATTGCTTTAAATTCTGTCTATGAAATGATTCTCAAAAGATCATTTTATTTCACACTTCATATTTCCAGTGGGTCTGGAACCAGCTACCATGTATCATCATAAACATGGAAGCATACTTGACTGTTGTTCAGTCGTTTCAGTCATGTCCAACTCTTCATGACCCCATTTGGGGTTTTCTTGGCAAAGATACTGGAGTGGTTTGCCATTTCCTTCTCCAGCTCATGGTACAAAGGAGGAAACTGAGGTAGGGTTAAGTGACTTGCCCAGGGTCACACAGCTGGTAAGTGTCTGAGGCCAGATTTGAATTCAAGTCTTCCTAACTCCAGGTCTGGAGCTCTATCCACTTCACCACCTAGCTGCCAGGTGACTTGACTAGATTTGACAAATGATTGGGTGTTGGGGAGGAAGAAAGAGGGAAGAATTAATAATGACTTCTTGTTACTCAAGGCTGCAAATTTAGGTAAGTAGAAGGATGGTGATACCCATAACTGTATAAAAAGAGTATTTTTGAAGGAGGGACAAATCTGAGGAAGAAGAGAATGAGTTCTGGTTTGGACATGTTGGGTTTGAGAAGTCTTTAGGACATCTCAGTGTAGCTATTGAGCAGGCTGTTAGTGTTTGGGGACTGAAGTTCAGGAAGAGACTTTGATTGGATATAGAGATCTGGGAGACATCTGCATAGAAATGAGAGTTTCATCCAGAGGAGTTGATGAGATTATAAAGATTTTATAGTACAGTGGAAGGAGCACTGGTTTGGGAATCAGGAAGACCTAGGTTGAAATTTCGCCTCTAACACTGACTTTAGGAAAGTCATTTAAATTTCCTGACCCTTAGTTTCCTCATCTGTAAAATGGAAGGGTTGGACTAGATAACCTCTAAGATCCCCTCCAATTCCACTCCCATGATCCCATGATAAGACAGAGGGTATTTATATCTGTATCTGTATCTGTATCTGTGCCTATGCCTATGCCTATACCTGTATATCTGGGCCTTGGGGGACATCCACAGGTAGGGATTGATGATCCAGTAAGGAAGATTGATAAGGAGCAGACAGATAGGGGAAGTAGTGTTGTAAAAGTCAAGAGGGGAGAAGAAGAAGAAGAGTCAGGGAAATGCATATAGCAGTTTGGTAACCTTGAAGAAAACAATTTCAGTTTCAGGGTCATCAGAAGGTGGTGTGTATGTATGTATCTATGTGCATATGTGTGTATTATGTATGTATATACACAATATACACATATAAATATATGTACCACACATACATATAACTATATATACATATAGATAAGAGAGTTAGAAAGGATGCTTAAAGGGACATTGCCCTCTCTTTTTGTTTGTTTGTTTGTTTTTGGGGTTTTTTGCGGGGCAATGGGGGTTAAGTGACTTGCCCAGGGTCACACAGCTAGTGGGACATTGCCCTCTTGAGGGATGTTGGAGGGGATGATGGGATCAAGAGTACAAGTAGAAATGGTGGCCTTGGGGCAGCTAGGTGGCACAGTGGATAGAGCACTGGCCCTGGAGTCAGGAGGACCTGAGTTCAAATACTGCCTCAGACACTTAACACTTAACTAGCTGTGTGACCTTAGGCAAGTCACTTAACCCCAATTGCCTCACCAAAAAAAAAAAAAGAAAAGAAAAGAAAAAAAAAGAAATGGTGGCCTTGGCAAAGAAATTTTCTTCATTAAGGACTGTAACAATGGATATGAGGATGGAGGATGATGAGAAGGAGTTTTGAGGTGTGGAATCGGAGAGCAGAAGGAATTCATTCATGATAAGTTAGCCTCAATGTTCTCAGAAAACAATGAGGCAAAGTGTTCTGCTCACAGGGTTGGGGGAAGCAAGTCTGAGAGAACAGATTTATCACAGCTTCTTTGGATAGTGATAGTCAGTTGAGGAAGAGTAAAATGATTACCCTGCAATCAATAAACATTTATTAAGTGCCTACTATGTGCCTGGCACTACACTAAGGAGAGGGCTCTGGTTAGATTAGATCATCTGAAGAGTGGACCCAGGCAGTCCAGTTTTGGGGCTTTCTCCATTGGTACTTTTAGAAAGAGTGAACTTAAGCTGGGGTGATGGTGGTACTTCCTGGGAGTCAGTTGGAATTTGAGCAGAAGGCCTTAGGTCCAAACAAAAAAGAACCTGTCTTTTCCATAGACCAGAAGGTGGAGCTAACAATGGTAAGTTGACCTGGTACTGGAGGGTAGAACCAGGATATACTGGTTAGTGGAGTCTTTGTCCTAACCAGGGGCAGTGGCTGGTTTAAACTTCTCTCCTCAGTCACAGCTGCAATGAGGAGATCTTAAGGTCTGCTCCTGCACAATGAATACAAATGGTATTTTGGAAATTCCTGGTTGGCAGAACCATGACTAATTAATTCACCTATGGGAATCAAAGCACCACAGACATATGCCTAGGCTAAGTAGCAGGAATCAAGCTTTCCAGACAAATTCAGTTATAAAGCAGTTGCAGGAAAGAACCAAGTCCTCAGGTTTTAAGGCATAACAGAGGAAGAGACCCCAGGACATCACCCTGTTGGGGGACACAGAGAACCTAAGACATAGAAAAGATCTCTCAAGGGCAGAAATCCCAGGACACCAAGGGACAGCTAGGTGGCGCAGTTGATAGAGAACTGGCCTTGGATTCAGGAGGACCTGAGTTCAGATCAGACCTCAGACACTTGACACTTACTAGCTGTGTGACCCTGGGAAAGTCACTTAACCCTCATTGCCCTGCAAAAAAAAAAAAAAAAGAAAGAAAGAAAGAAAGAAAGAAAGAAAGAAAGAAAGAAAGAAAGAAAGAAAGAAAGAAAGAAAGAAAGAAAGAAAGAAAAAAGAAAAGAAATCCCAGGACATCTTGAGGCTATTGCTGGATGACCACCGTCAGGAGAGGTAAAAGGGCTGGTGGGACAAGGTCTGGGGCCTGGAAGGGCTTGCTCATCTTTGGTGCCAGGAGTAGGAAGGGAGGAAGAAGCATTCTACCTGGTGGATTTGAACTAACATCATCCTGACTCCAGGCCCAGCACTTTATCCACTGTGCCACCTAGATAAACTAATGTATGTAAAGGCTTTGGAAAACAAAGCCACATATCAATGTCAATAATAATTATTTTTTAAAGTGATATGTAGGCTCTACTTACAGGATCACATTGGTATTAAGACAAGGATTCTTTATTTTTTCCCCCAAATTACATATAAAATTTAAAAACATACATTTACTTTTAATTTTTAATTTACATTTTTTACAATTTTGAGTTCCAAATCTTTCTCTCCTCCCTCTCAGCAAGCAATTAGCTATAGATTATACATATGCAATCACGCAAAATATATTTCCATATTAGCCAAGCTAAGGCAGGGATTCTTAACCTATTTTGGGTCATAGACCCTGTTACAGGGAAATAGGGTAGAAGGTTTGGGGTGTGGGTAGGAGTCCTTAGGAATTCCTCTTTAAAGAATTACACCCTCTTGCACACAAATCCAATAGAATAAGATAATAGTTTATTTAGGGGCTGGGGAAGGGAAACCCAGAGAGAAATCCTTGGACTTCTTCTCATGGGGAGAAGGCATGGCACAGAGCGTGGCTCTGAGATACCAATCTCCTCAAGCAGGAGACAGGCAGGTACTTTTATAGAGGTCCGATGGTGGTCCGATGAGGTGATCATCTGACTGTGGAAAGTTCCCCTATTGGGGGAGGACCATCCCCCACTGGTGGTGGCTGGGGGAAGTTGGGTGAGGGTGGCTCTGGATCTCTCAAGTCATCTCTCTGCTCCTCATGCCACAGAGGCAGCAGCCACACCCAATCCCATCTCCCTGAGGGGTGGGGGAGAATGGTTAGATGTGTCTGTCCTTTGGTTTAGTTTCTCAAGGAGAAGGTTGTTTGATGTACCCTAGAGAACTTCTGGGGTATGCTAGCCCTATAACATACCCCTTTTGGTAGTTTGGTGAAACCTACAGATCCTTTCCCAGAATAATATATTTTACTCATAACTGGGGTTGCAAACTGGTTCTGCTTGGTGATGACTCCAGGGAACATCATGCCTTACCCAGGTTAGGTTGATCCCCAGAAATCTCATCACCATACTGATTGACTCAGTTTTTTGATACTCAGCACCTCCAACCCCTCAGCTGCCTCCCCCTCTGATTAGAGGCTGGAGGGCAGAGTGATAAACTCTTCCCAATGCCTTCCTTTAGAGCTCAAATCAGACCTTTTCAGTAACTTTCCATTCTCCATTAGAAACTCCCCTTCCCCTTTTCAGTTTCCTTTTTTCTGTTGTCTTTGTTTTATGTATTCCCTTAGACTACAAGGTCCTTGATGGAAGGTCCTATCATTTTCTTATTTGTATCCCCAATATGTAGCACAGTGCTTGGCACACAGCAGGCACTTAATGTTTCTTGAAATGAATCGAAGGGAATGCTCATTTTTCAGTTAGAGGCTCTTAAAAATAAGATCAATTTCCCCTTTCAATTTCTTACTTCATCCTGAAATCTTATCCCTTGGGGGGGGGCAGGTGTCTATGTATGCAAGTTAAAGGTTGTCTAAGGGGTTTGATGAATAACTCTGAGTTTGGCTGGCTTGAGCTCACTTCCACTATGTCTACATGAGGAATTCCTAGGTTTTTCTAGTCTTAGGAAATTACTGAGTATTCTCACAGTACACACTACCCAGTTTCCTCTTCAAGGCCCTTATCTAGGGCATGATATAAACCCATCAAAATTAATAAATGTATTTTATTTACCCCCATTTTCTTTTTTTTTCTTTTTTTTTCAGGGCAATGGGGGTTAAGTGACTTGCCCAGGGTCACCCAGCTAGTATCAAGTGTCTGAGGCCGAATTTGCACTCAGGTCCTCTTGAATCCAGGGCCAGTGCTTTATCCACTGCACCACCTAGCTGCTGATTTACCCCCATTTTCAAAAGATCTTAATCTTCTCCAACTTCACATGAATCAGGAAGAATTACTCATGCATGTGTAGATTAAAGTACATTTAGTTTAAAGAAAATTACAATGTGAAAGGTCTGGGCTAAAAACCCATCACAACTTGAGTAAAGCCACAGCAGCATATATTAGCCTGAGCTTTCCAATGTGCACCCCAGCTTTCTGCCTCTCACTATTGTCACTGAGACACAGGCAATGGCTCTCCCTTAAAAAATCTAAGAGAATTGGATTAAAGAAATAATAACAAACTAAGAACAGCATGGGATTCCCAAGCTGTGATCATTAGATAGACTGTTCTCTGCTTTTAACTTGGGAAGTAGTTGCTCTTCAGTACCAAACCACTTTGAAACACTATTTCTATCAGTCTATTTCTCTTTACCCCAAGTCCAATGCTTTCATATTTCTGTCTTAGCTCCCCTCTACTTTGATCAATAGACATATTCAGACAGCAAGCACTAATTGAGTTTTACAGTGTGCAAAACACTGTGTTATAAGCACTGGGCTCTGTCCTAGGTTTTGGAGAGGGTCAGGAATATAGGGTATATGTAATTCAAAGGTTTTAATCTATATTTAATGTCTTCCCAACACTCTGTTTCTTTTGAACAGCTTATTCCCCATACCTGGGATGCGCTCTTTCCACAGAGATGAGATGTAGAGTGGCAAGTTCTGGGAATAGCAAGTAGATCCATGTGGTTGAAATGTAGGTATATGAAGGGAAATCTCCAACTTGGGGACCCTCCTCCTTCACCTGCCTTTTGCGGGTTGTCTTTTCCCAATCAGAATGTAAGTTCTTTGAGGGCAGGGACTGCCTTTTTGCTTCTATTTCTATCACCAGTGCTTAGCACAGGAGCCTGATACCTAGTAATTGGGACCCCCTCATTTTACAGATAAGGAAACTGAGACATAGCCAGGTTAAATGATCTACTTGAGATCACCCAAGTTGGTAAGTATCAGAGGCAAGATTTAGTATAGGTCTTCCGGGCAAGTCCCCTACTCTATCCATTCAAAAGTGAGCAAATATCTGAAGACCTTCTTTGAGTTGTATAGCCCTTCAAAGTCCCTGGAGAATCAGCAAAAACATGATTGCGTCCAGCAGCTACTGCCCCTATGTCTGTAGATCCCACACTGACCAGTTCCAATTTCCTTATCCTATTTATACATCTTCCCAGTCCACTTCTTTCACCATATTCCTCTTTTTCTATTCCAGTCTTGTACTTTACTCACTGGGGTACTGTGCAATTGACAGGGTCTTCTTGTTATTCACTCTAAGCCTTTTCACTGGCTGCTCCCCTACCAGGATTCCCTCCTTCCCTCCCCTCTCTCTCCTTCCTCCTTCCATCAAGACTCAGTTTAAATCCCATCTTCTGCAGTCCTTTCCCTGTCTCTCCCTCAGGTTATTACCTTCCATTTAATAATATCGATAATAAAAACAAGCATTTAAATAACACTTAAAGGTTTGCAGTGTTTTACAAATATTCTCTCGGTGGGTGATAGGTTCTATAACTATCCCTATTTTCAGTGGGGAGGGAATTGAAGCATTCAGAGGTTAAGTGACTTGTCTAGGTCACTCAGCTACTTAGGTGTATGAGGTAGGATTTGAACTCAGGTCTTTTTGATTCCAATTCCTTTGCTCCCTCCGTATCTCGAATAGACATGGTTGTTTGCCGGTTCTCTCCCCCAATTAGCCTGTGGGCTCTTAGGGGGCTGGGGCTCTTTTTTGTCTTTTTCTTTGCATCCCCAAGGCTTAGCAGCTCTGGCACACAGCAGGCACTTAATAAATGCTTTTCGAATGACTGAGTGGACTCCCTCTGCTTTGAGAAGAAGGGGCTGGCGGTCCGTCCGGGACACTGACCAGCCACTCATTCTCTACTAGGATTTAGATTTGGAAGGGCTCTCAGGAGTCACCTCATCCAGTCCAGCTGAGGAAACGGAGGCTCAAAAAGGGGTGTGCTTGAGCAAGGTGTAGTGGGCTACCTGGGGTGTGCCTTTTAACTTTGTTTAGTTTTTAAGGGCATTCTCACCGGTTAGCGGAAACTTGCATGTGTAGGTCTAATTAAGATTAACAGTAAGGCTAGGACCAAACCTTTGTGTTTATGGGGGTTGTAAAAGCCCGTCTAAGCATTTTCAGTGCTTTGCTTTACACTAAGCTACATTAACAGTCATTTTTTTTTCATTTATGAACAAAGAGAAAATTTAATTTGTATGATAAGTCAGTGGTTTGCCCAAGTGTAGGATCAGTCTTTAATAGAGAGAGGCCGGAGAGCGCTAGATGATGGTCTTCCCCACCCAATCACTTCTTGAAAAGGCTTTTCCCGAACTCCCTTCCCCAAACCCGAGTAAAAGAACTACAACCCCCACAGAGCACCGCGGCGGCCCCGCGCTGCGCACGCGCGGCCAACCGAGCTCCTCCCCTTGCAGTGAGCTGCGAGGCGGCCGAGCCTAGCTGTGCTGCCTCCCGTGGCCGCCCCCCGGCCCCGGGGCTGAGTCGTGGTCCCGCAGCGGGTCGTAGGATGGCGTTGAAGCGGATCCAGAAGGTAAGCCTCCCGCCTCCCCTCGTTCTCGGCGTGAGTCCGGGGACGGAGGAGCCGCAGGTGTCGGCTCCACCGCCACACAGAGAGCCGCGGCAGGAGGCGGGCCCGCGCGCAGGCGCAGGAAAACTTGTAGCACCTGCCAGATAGAGAGGCGGTGCCTCGCGGGCCCGCTGCCTTATAAGGGAACAGCCGAACGCGGGGCGGGGGCGGGGCCGCGCTGGTAGGCGGGGTCACGTGGTGTGCGCGAGGTCGGGGCCTGGGCGGAGCTAGTGACGCAGCTGGCCAACCACGTGTTCCTTTGCGAGTTTCCGTTTCTCCTGGCAGGCTGTTGGCGTGGAGGGCGTGTCGTATTCTCACCCTTCGGTCTATTCTTACTCCGCCCCCTCCCGTCCAGAGAAGAAAACAAGCAGCACCCCACTCAGGCTTTCCGCCCCAGTGCAGGCACACAGTAGGCGCTTAATTAATGCTTGTAAACCTCCCCCCATTATGGTCAACAGGATCATAAATCCAGAGCTGGAAAGTACCCTAGAGCCTATCAGGTGTACATCAGATGGGGGAAACTGAGGCTCAGGAAATTAAGTGACTTGGCCAAAGTCACTCAGGCAGAAAGTGGCAGAGTTCAGGTCCAGCGACTCCCAGGTTCAGCATTCTTTTCCTTGAACCATATCACCTCCCTATACATCTTGGGGGCATAGATTTAGAGCTGGGAAGGAAGCACCTTAGAGGTCCTCTGGCCCAGTTCTGGTTAATATCAGAAGGGGAAACCGAGGCTCAGAGCCTGAGCGCATGCTACTAGTGTTTGCAGCTTCCTATTGGATAGATTTAAGCTTAGTCTTCTTTCCTGGAATCTGTTGGGCTTTCCACCACCCACACTGCCTGAAAAGTTATTTAGACTGAATTTCTTCTGTCCCTTGAAATCTATTTCCCCCACATGCCCACAACTTCGGGGATGTGTCCTTTAAAAAAATCATTAGTGCCTTTAGTACCTATAATTTCTAAGTTTCCCTGCTCTCCCAACGAATGCTGTAGCCCCTGGTAAATAGTTAATCATCCTCTAGGACCTTTGGTAGCATTTAGAGCTGGTCTGAGATTACTTCCCATTTACACTATGTCTATCTTGTATTTATGCATTGTTGTTCTTTTTCTTTTTTTTTTTTTTTGCGGGGCAGTGAGGGTTAAGTGACTTGCCCAAGGTCACACAGGTAGTAAGTGTCAAGTGTCTGAAGCTGGATTTGAACTCAGGACCTCCTGAATCCAGGGCCAATGCTTTATCCACTGAGCCATCTGGCTGCCCCCTATGCATAGTTGTTTGCAAGTTGTCTCTGTTAGACCATGAGCAACTTTTTGCTTTTGTTTTATGCTTAATTCGACTGGGCACATTATTAAAGTACTTAATGAATGTTTGTTGACTGACTGCCTGGGAGGTTATCTTAGAGATCATTTAACACTCTCACTTCCTCAATCCCCTGCCATTACTTGGTATGTAGGGTGTTCTGTTATGTCCTATTATGGTTTTAATCTATTAACATTTATAATTGTACTAAGACTTTGGAAACACACGAATGTTCTGTATTTACTTCTTTGGGTTCCAGTTGTACCATCTTCTCCCCTCCCCCTTATACCTGGCATGCAGTGCGCACTTAATAAATGCTTGGTGAATTCAATAGTTCAGCTTCATAATTTTGATGAATAAACAAGGGCCGAAAAATAAAAAAATGACTTGCCCAGCTCATGCAGTTGGCAGATTCCAAATCAAGGGTCATTTCTTTCTAGGATGCATTCTGCTTGTCCCCATAGGCTGTTTGTGATTGCCGCCATCTTGCATGTTGGCTGGGCCCAGTATGGTTGCCTCTTCTTGATCTGGCCCTGAACTGCTGTATGGAAATGCCCTTTACCAGTGAACATAAGTAACTGTTCTTTGATCCATTGCCTTGGAAATCTCAGGAACCACTCACTCCCTGTCAGGTGAAGGGCCTTGCTCACTGTCTGTCTGTCTTTCTGTCTCTCTCTCTCTCTCTTACTCACACACTCAGTCACACACACACACACACACACACACACACACACACGTTTCAGAGGCAGGACTCAAACCCAGGTCTTTTGGACTCTGAGGCCAGTGCTTTCTTCATGACACCTCATTGCCTTTCTTCTTTTCCTCCTTCACTCTTGTTAAGTTTTCTTGGGATTGAGGCTTTTTGGTACCCATTATTTTGAACCTTTGTCATACTGGGCACAGTGAATACTGCTTACACATTGGATTTGGCATCATAGAATTACTTAGGGCTTTGGAAGGGACCCTAAAAGCTCTTAGTAGAACTTACTTGTTTTGTAGGAAACTGAGTCATAAAGTGGTTAAGTAGCTTGACTTCTGCCATAACATTCCAGTCCTTTTCTTTATGGGTTCTACTTTCCTGATTTCTTTTAGAAGATACCTTTGTGTTTTCCTCCTTGTTACCACATTCTAGTTGGGCTTCTTTACCCATTGACTTCCTGTGTAATTTTTCATAGACACCTTTTGACTATACTCATTTCACTCACAGACTTCAAATTTTGTGCCATTATTTCTTCTCTAAGGCCACCTTATTAACCGTGGTGAGTTGTCTTGTTTCCATCTCAGACTGGGCATGTAATCTAACTTTCTGCTTGCTTACCTCTGTTTTCATGGCGATTGACCCTATTGGGTCTTCCTGTGGGTTACACCAGCACACTGTCTCTACATTATCCCCAGATATCCACATTTCTCAGTGCATGTGTTCATACACTTAAACATATCTGTGTCTTTGCATATTCTGTGTATTTACATATTGGTGTCCTCATTGCCTCAGCAGAATGTTAGTTCTTTGAGGGTCAGGACTGTTGGCTTTTCTTCTTCTTCTTCTTCTTCTTCTTCTTCTTCTTCTTCTTCTTCTTCTTCTTCTTCTTCTTCTTCTTCTTCTTCTTCTTCTTCTTCTTTTTTGGCTTGTACTAAGGAGGTCATTGAGGCCAACCCTCTTATCTTACAGACGAGGGAACTGAGGTCAAGTGAACTGCTCAAAGTCATGCAGAAGTGACAGGTGAGATCTCCATGCAGTCCTCTGACTCCAGAGCTAGTGCCCTTTCTATTGTTGCAGGCACGCGTGGTCAAGTCCATACATGCGCGAGCGTGTACACGGAACATTCCTAGATTGGTCCCAGTTCTGTAGCATGAAGGCAGATGTTTTGTTCTAGATGATGCTTGTGCCATAATTATTCAGAGTAACCTTTCTCAGGGGCAAAGTTTTAGAGCCTCTTGGAGAAAATAGTTATGTGTAGATTTGCATTTGCTTTACCAAGTCACACTCCCTCCTAACAACACCCTTCTCTGTAATTGCAGTCTTTACTCTTCTACCAACAGAAGCCTAGGGACATAAATATATATATATATATATATATATATATATATATATATATATATATATATATATATATTCCCCCAAGAGACCTGTTTACTCAGATTAGCAGCAGTGTGGGCACATTAATGGAACCTGGCCTTGGCCGTCACCAGGCAGAGTAAGAGAATCACAGAATTTGAGAGTTGGAAGGGACATCAGTGACCCAATAATCCAACCCGTACATTAAAGGAAACCCATTACAAGTGACCATCTAGTGTCTGCTTGAAGACCTCCCAGGACGGGGAACCATTGCACTGCCTTTCCAGACAGTTCCTTGCTCTGCTGGACAGCTCTTAGAGTCAGGGAGTTTTCTCTGACATCCAGCCCATTGGCCTCTTTGCATCTTCTACCCACAGCTGCTGATTCTGTCTTCTTGGGCTAAATAGAACAGTTGGATTCTTTCTGTATAAAACAGCTTTTTAAGTACTTTAAGACAGATGCACAGATATAGATTTACAGACAGAAGTAGATAAATAAATTTTATACATACATCCATACATGCATGATAGATATTAGGTAGTTAGACATAGATAACAGAAACATAGAACTTTTTTTTTCTTTTTGGAGGTAGTTGGGGTTAAGTGACTTCCCCAGAGTCACACAGCCAGCAAATGTCTGAAGTTAGATTTGAACTCAGGTCCTCCTGACTCCAGTGCTCTATGTACTGCACCCCCTAGCTGCCCCTAGAACATTTATCAAGTGCTTATTTTGTGCCAAGCACTAGGCATACAAATGTAAGTAATCCAGGCAGCCATTGCCCCTGAGGAATTTTTAATTTTAGTGGTTGAAGACCTGGTTTGGGGCTGATGGTTGGGGAGTGAGGTGGAGGCTTATTCCAGGCAAGATCAGCTGAAAGCTCCCTCCCCTCTCAGAGCTCAAGGAGGCCCCTGGGGCCCGGGACAGGAACAACTCGGATCACAGCAACAGTGGAAGTGACATGGTTTGGAGCTTATGGCTCATGTCCGCCTTGACTCTTCTTTTCTCTGAGCCTACTTCCTTCAAAGGAACCTTATCCAACATGGATTCAAGGCCTTTTGCCATCCTGGCTCTCTGTTAACCAGGAGAGAACACAGAGTGTAGTAGAAAGAGCATGAGATTTGGAGTCAGGAGGCCTTGAGTTCTCAGATCCCATCTTCACCATATACTCTGGAGGTGACCTTGGGCAAGTTCCACCATGCCCCTGACCCTCAGTGACATCATCAGCGACATGAGGGGGACTGGATGGTCTGCAAGGTCCCTTCTAGCTCTTAGTCGAGGCTCTTCTAACCCGGTGTACAGGAGGGGTTCTCTTGGCTCCATAGCTAAGAGGGGAGGAGGAGCCTTACGGATTCTTCCTGCTGTTATACCTGGGAACCAACCAGGACTATCTCTGGGACTGACTGAGGGGCACCCTTGTCGTGATCCCTTTTGTTTGTGCCCATGTCATAGCTTCTATGTGAAGAGTGATTCATTTCCAGATTGATACTGACAGTATCTTAACTGATTGGCTGATGCATTCAGGTACATAGCGTTCTTCTGTTCAGCTAAATGGTATCAACATCCCATTCCTGCTCAGGACTTATATTTTCCTTGCATTGGTTTGCATTGTAAGTGCCCTGAGTCACCTTGTCTCAGAAATAGCCCTTGCTGCCCTTTAGCCACACCTCATGAGGGACTCTTCGAGTCGTTAGTCTCCCTTTCTTCCAAAGATCAGACCTGGTGCTTGTCAAAAATGCCCTTTTTGTTCAGGCCTGGCATTCCAAGATAGAGATCAAAGGAGCCCTGTTTCATTGTCTCTTTGTCTGAGACTTAACAGGGTTGCCAAGACTGAGAAGCAGTTGTCTAGCAGACAACTTGTCCCATGTGGCTGACTGAGCCATATTTCTAAACACTTTACAGGGCCTGCTAGTTCCATGGGCACCTTTAGGCATTTGTCCTCACTGGTGGGGAATAAGCCCTGCCCCATTCTACTCTGGGCCAGTTCCTTTTGTAACCAAGAGTAAATATTTTTCCAGATGGCTGGCTGGGCTTAGGGGGGGTTGGTCTCTGAGTGAACAGGTCCTGTCCATTGCCTGGTGTTTATTTAGCTTCACAACTAGAATGCCACAAGTTTCTTAGGGCCTGGGGCAGTCTGGGACAATGGACAATTAGCTTCACCCCAGTTTTGAGATCGAGAAGTGGAAGGGTTTTGATGATGTAAGTTTCATCAGCCAACCTGATATCCCACAAAAGTACCAGCCCAGTCTTCCATCTTGGCACGGAGATGTCACAAAAGTGATGCAAGTGGAGTCTGGCTAGCTTCGAAAGGCTTTCAGTATCTTCCTCGAGCTGGGCTTGGCATCTGTCTTTCAAAGACCAGAGACTGGCTTCGTTACTGGAGGCTGAGGAAAAAGTGATGGTTTTTTTTCTTTCAGCAACTCAGGAGCTTGTACCACCATCTATTCCTGGTGCTCTTTGCCTGCAAAGAGGAAGTGCCGCCAATGATGACATCATAGATCCCTAAAGTATTGAAGTGTTGGCATAATTATACATTATTACACATCCATTAAGCCGGAGGCTCCCTTGCTACTGTTGTGGCTACCTGATAAGTAAATTAGTAATCCACATGAATGCAAATAGAAACACATGAAAAATTCATCCCAAGGAAGTGTGTGCATGGCTGCAGGGAGTCTGTGTCTCACCTGTCAAGCTCTATCAACTAAAAAAAAGTGTTAGTGTGGGAATAAAAGATGTTTTGTGAGAGGGTGGGCTTTGTTTGAATATTCATAATGACTCAGGGGTAGATATGTTTTATTTTTGGTAGGATTGCACCCTGGAACTTGGCTGCATTTCCTCTAGCTTGTAAATTGATATTGCCCCATTGCAGATTGGAGAATAATTCAGCCTCCCCCTCTTCCTCTTCCTCTCCCTCTCCATGGTAGTTGAGCTCAGAGCAAGTCCCTGGCTATTTAAGGATAAGAAACAGTTGAAGAGCTCTCTGCAGTAGCTGATTATCTAATTAACATTTTAGGCGACAGTGATAAGATTGGATAATATTTGTTCCTAATGACTAACAGGCTCTGACCAAAGTAATTGACTAACACTTCCAGCCCTCCTGCCCATCTTTATGGGCTCCCTCTCCATCCTCTTTCTCTTACTCACTTTTTTTTTCCTGTCTCGAGTCCCTGTTCTTTTCCTTCCTTTTCTTTGTAGCCTCTTTCTTTTCCTCTTTTCCTGCCCTGTCTTTTTCTCTCAGCTTACTGAATCAGTTATAAGGCCCTATTATTGGATTGAAGCACATTTTACTGAAGTGAATAGTCTTGTTTCCTGTTTTTTAATGTGACTATCAGGTGAGCTTCACCTTTTGTATCTCTGCCTGTTGTTCCCCCACCTCCAAACAATCAAATAGACCTGAAGTAGTCCTTTTTTTTTTAATGTCTCTGTAGCCCTTTGTTGTTTTTTTCTTCCCTTTTTATCACAGGGGAAATTGGTGGTGGTGGTGGGGGTCCTTAGGTATTCCTCTTTAAAGAATTAAACCCTTTCCCACACAAATCCCAATTAGAATAAAATCATCTTTTATTTGGGTGCTAGAGAAAGTAACTAAAAGAGAAAGACTTCTCTCAGGGAGAGATGGTTCAGAGACATGATTCTCTGAGATACCTATCTCCTCAAACAGAAGAAAGGCAATGGCTTTTTTTTTTTTTTTTTTGATTAATCAAGGTATCATTGAATCAGATTCAATCTCCTGGATGTGATTCCACACAAACTGAACAGGTGGTTATTTGGAGGGTATTTTAACATTGTTATTAGGAAGATAAAAATGATGAGCAGAACAAGACATTTTAATTGTTTAACTAAAATAAACATGTTTTGAAATTTGTTTTTGTTTTTGTTTTTTGCGGGGCAATGAGGGTTAAGTGACTTGCCCAGGGTCACACAGCTAGTTAAGTATCAAGTGACTAAGGCCAGATTTGAACTCAGGTCCTCCTGAATCCAGAGCTGGTACTTTATCCACTGCACCACCTAGCTGCCCTCCATGTTTTGAAATTTTTAATCAACAGCTAGTGCATATGGTCATTTTGACTCATAAGTTCAAAAAGCATTTTTGAAATGGTAAATATTTTAGTTATAAATATGGATCCTAGTTTGGAACTTTTTTTAAAAAAAGAAAACTTATACCTTCAGCCAGCTCAATATTAGAAATATTAAATATTGGTTTATACAGCTGAGTTTTAATTTTCCTCTTCCTTCTTACGTACAGGAAAGGAATGCAGCTTTCTCACTTTAAAAAATTTCCAAGTGATTTTCTTTTTCAATTTAGGTTATTTTTATATATGTATTTATTTATTATTATTATTTTTGCAGGGCATTGAGAGTTAAGTGACTTGTCAAGGGTCATACAGCTAGTGAGTGTCAGGTGTCTGAGGCCAAATTTGAACTCTGGTCCTCCTGAATCCAGGGCTGGTGCTTAATCTGCTGTGCCATCTAGCTGTCCTACTGGAATAGGAATTTGACTGAAGATTATGACACTATAGTTAGAAAACTATAGGCTGACATTTTTCTCTTTCCCTCCAACTTCATTTTAAATCTGATATTCTTTTTGCCACTTAGAGTTTTATTGATGTGTTTTGTTTTTACATGACAGACATTTATAGATAACTAATCCTACTCTGAAGGGGGGGGGCTCTTGCAATAGAAATAAAATAGTTAAGTAAAACTACCCCCCCAACCTAGGGTTAACTATTATTCTTCACCCCAGACCAAATTTTTATTGCCCTAATAAGAATTTAGAAGGATCATTCTTATCAAGTTTCCTAAAAGTTTATTATAGCTGTGATGGGACAAGGAGAGTGATTTTATCTTATCAAGAAGGACTTTGGAATGGGGGAAGTCAGGATTATATCTCCAAGATATTAATATTTCTCACAGTATACATTGTTCTCCTGGTTCGGCTCATTTCATTCTTCACCGGTCCTTAAGATTGTTGATTTTTGTTATGCCGATGTTATAGTATAAATGGTACTATTCCTGTTCACTTCCCTCTGCATTAGCTTGTCTAAGTCTTTCCAAGTGTTTTTGGAATCATCTTTTCCTCATTTTTAAAAAAAATTTTTCCCCTCATTTTTTATAACATCATGGTATCTGATCACATTCACATACTGCAACTGGTTTGGTCATCCCTCAAATATTGCAGCCTCTTAGTTTTCAGGAGGTTTTTGTCTCTATAAAAAGATGTGCTGGGGGCAGTTAGGTGGCACAGTGGATAAAGCGCTGGCCTTGGATTCAGGAGGACCTGAGTTCAAATCTGACCTCAGATACTTCTCTTACTCTTCTCTTACTCACTGTTCAGTAACTTTTTTGTGTATGATTCCAAATTGCTTTCCACAATGGTTGTACCCATTCACAGGTCTACCAGCATTACATCAGTGTTTTCCAGTAGCCCTTCCAACATTTACCATTTTCCGCTTTTGTCATCTTTGCCTCTCTGATGCTTGTAAGCCAAAATATCAGAAGTGCTTTTATTTGCATTTCTTTTTTCTTTCTTTTTTTTTTTTTGGTGGGGCAATGAGGGTTAAGTGACTTGCCCAGGGTCACACAGCTCGTAAGTGTCAAGTGTCTGAGGCCAGATTTGAACTCAGGTCCTCCTGAATCCAGGGCCAGTGCTTTATCCACTGTGCCACCTAGCTGCCCCCCTCTCTGGTGTTTGTCATTGCCACTGGTCCTTAGAGTTTCAAAAGAAACTCTAGCAGGTTCCCATTTAAGGACTCAGGAATAGCCCCTGGAAAGAGTTGGAATCTATGGGGAGAGTAGATAAGGACAATTAAAAACTGGAGGTTTCTTACAGGCCCTTCTTTCCTTCCCTGGAGCCTCCCTGTGGGGAAAGGGCAAGGACTTGGACCAAGGTTAGGTCCCGTTGCTCTAAGTAATCTGGCTCCACACACCGATGTTTTCTTTGCTTATGGTGGGGGTGTCAGTATGTGCTTGTGCTGGTTAGTCTCCCTGCATCAGGTCTCCCCACTACAATCCCTTCCTCCACTCAGTTGTCAAAGTGATGTCTCACACTCATGCACATACACACTCACCCCAGTCCTTAAGCTCCAGTGGCTGTCACCTGCTTCCAGGATCATATGGAAAATCCTCCTTTTGACTTTCAAAGCCCTACGTCACTTGGCCTCTTCCCACCTTCCCGGTCTCATGCCTTACTCCCCTCCGCACACCCTGTGACCCAGTGACTTTGGCCTCCTGGCTGTTACTGGCACAAAACACCCCATGCCCCAATAACAGGCACACACCTGTCCTCTGCTCCCTCACCTCTGCCTCTGCTTCCTTCCGGTCTCAGCTGCAATCCCACTTTATGCATGAAGCCCTTCTGGTCCGTCCCCCCCCCCCCCCCATGCTCCTCACTACATCTGCTCGTTCACAGCTGTCTTCAGTCCCTCACCCCCTGCCCACACCCCCAGTAGATCGAGCCTCTTGAGCACAAGAACTTTTTTGTCTTGCCTGGTGTCCCTGGCACTCCCGACAGTGCCAGGCACATGGTGAGCACTTAATAAATGCGTGTTGACTCACTAGAATTTGGGACTTACTTGACGCCTCATAAGGCAGAAGAAATCATTGTAGCTGTTTGGCTGTGGGAGCCATCTCCTAGGCTTCCTCTCCCCAAGACCATTTCCCCAGTGTCTGGTGCAAGGGAGGCGTCTTAACTCGGGCCCTTGCTACTTGTGCCGGCCATCCATAAAGAGTGCACAGCGGAGTAGTTGGAGAGGCAGGGGTGGGAAGCTCAAGCTTGCTGGGAAGACGTGCAGCTCAATCATTCTGGGTTCTCTGGAATTTGGGTCTTAGCTCTTCGCCGGGAGGAATAACTTGCTGAGTGAGAGAATCAGTGCTTGGGAGATGGGCCATTGGTGGGGGGAGGGGGCGGTCATGGACTCCCACCGAGCCGGCATAGCCAACTCTGAAATCGCTCTCATGTTCCTAGGAATTAACTGACTTGCAGAGGGACCCTCCCGCCCAGTGCTCGGCAGGACCTGTGGGTGATGATTGTAAGTAATGGCGTTTTAGGGCTCGGGGTTAAAGGAGTCTTGTAAATAGAGCCACACGTTTTGTCATCTCAGCTTTTAAAAAAAAGTTCCCCCCACAGATCATGCAGTAAAATGAAGAAAGCCACCGAGTTTTCCTCTTTGTTTGGTTTAAGTTCCAATTTCAGTAGAAGATAGTCAGTCAGAAATACTGTGGCAGGTCAGCAGTCAGCGAGGAGCACTCCTCCCTGGTTAGAGGCCCTGGAGAAGGGGGCTGTAATGCCCCCTCCCTGTTGGAGGAAGCTTCCCAGGGAGTTAGTCAGTGCCCTTTCCAGATAACCAGTCGGTCTGCTCAGGAAGTCTCTTTGTAGTACGCTACCACAGATGTGAAATCACAAGGTAGCAAAGCCCTTGAGAAATTGCTCGAAATAATTATCTCTTTGGGTCATGGCTCACTAAAAATGTTTTGTTTTGTTTTGAAATATGGATTACTGATACTGTTGCCTCTGCCCATGCCTTCTCAGGCTTCCTTTAGAGCCGGGGGAAGGTGACAGGTCTGTATTCCTCTAGTCGAGGGGAGTAGTAGGTGTCCATGCAGAGGGCCTGGATCCCCACTGCGTTGGCCTTCATTCAGCCAGGGCAGGGGAGAAGTGAAGCAAGGAGAGGCCAGCAGCCCATCTTCTGCTTTTCCCCGTCCCTGTTTACCCGCCTGTCCTTACCTGTGAGGGAAGCTTTGTCTCTCAACCCTGGCTAAACTGGGGGAGAAAATGGAATGGAATGGAGCCCTCTCCCATTCCCCTGGGGCTCCTGCTGCCCGCTCCCAGAGCTCCCTGCCCATGCCCCCGTCTTCTCCAGAGAGTTTGCTGGCCTCCCCACCTTCCCTGAATGTCTGCTGCCCTCTCCCAGACCCTCACCTCTTCTCCATAGCTCTCTCTGCTCTTGGGCCCCCTCTTTTCAGACTTGTCTGCTGCTGTTGAGGAGTTGGCCGGTAAGTGGGGAGTGGGGCAGGTCCTCCTGTGGAGTGCAGAGATGGGGATGGGGGTAAATGCACGGGAAGAAGTGACTCGGGGGGCAGACAGCAGCACATCACTGTCATCTCTGGGCGAGCAGATTTCAGGCGCCTGCTGATACAGAGGGGAGTGTGTCCTGGCTTCAGAGCTTAGGGAGCCACAACCCTTCTCATGCCTCCGCTCTCTGATTGGGCTCCTTCTCTGTATCCCATCAGATGGCCCTTAGGTCTTTGCAGGAGGTTGCAGCACCCCCATGTTCTGAGCACATAGCCTCCATCTGTTGGAAAACCCCAAGATGTCTCAGTGGACCCGAGCCGGGTGGCCAACTAGTGCCACTTGCCACACGGGCCGGGAGGGGTCCCACAGCCTTGTCTCTTCCTTCATTTCTCCTTGTTATCTCCTCCCTTCCTCCTTTCTCTGCTTTTTTTTCTTTCTCCTCCATCTCTGCCCAGGGGCACCCCGTGGTTCTCCTTGCTATTATGCAGCTTTGCTGGAAGCAATGAGGGATAAAAATGTTTGTGGACTCTTGCCCTGGACCTTGCCCTTCCGACCCTAGTGTGTCTAGTCATTGTTCTCAGCTGCAGGGCCTTTGTTGTATCTGAGCACATCCTAGGAGAGGGTTGATGGAGGATGTCAGGCCTTGGACTAAGTCTCTGCAAGAGATGTGACACCAATATACATCAGACTAGATAGCTTGGGTGGTGGGCACAGGCATCTTCCCAAAGGGTGACCAAATGAATTCTATTGACCGAATGCCAGGACCAGACATGTGATTGACTTCAGAAACCCAGAAATCAGTGGGCTGTTATAGATTCTGTTCTTGTTTAGCTTTCTCTGTCTCTCTCTCTTTTGGGGGGGAGGCAATGAAGGTTAAGTGACTTGCCCAGGGTCACACAGCTAGTAAGTGTCAAGTGTCTGAGGCTGGATTTGAACTCAGGTCCTGCTGAATCCAGGGCCAGTTCTTTATTCGCTGCTTCACCTAGCTGCCCCGCTTGTCTAGCTTTCTCTTCTGAGGCATCAGGTGAGTGGAGAGGAGCTGATCCAGAAACAGAAATGAGAGCAAGAGCCAGAATAGGTGATCCTGAGTTCTTAGGGAGAGCAGAAAATTAAGATAGGAATCATCAGAAAGTGAGAAAATCTAGGTGCTGGTCACTAAAGAGGCTGAATCTCTGGGAAGCAATTGGATTGAAAACAAAACTCAGCAAAACCCACCAAAAAGGCACCTGTAAAGAGAGGGGGAAAGCAGAAAGGAAGCCTTGGAAAACTTCTCATCAGCGCTGCTGACTCCTCAGAGACCACGGCACTGTCCGAGGCACTACAGGGTAAATGTTTGTAGAACATGGAGAAGACATAGCCCTTCACCTCTAGTGGCTTCAGATTGCTTTGAGGAGAAAGCCTTGTGGCATGGACCGAGGGAAAAAAGGCTCCTTGTGAAACAACAGCAACAGCAATAGTAACATTTACATCGTACTGCATGCCTAGCACTGTGCTAAGGGCTTTACAAGGATTATCTTATATGACCCTCACAACAACACTGGGAGGCAGGTGTCCTTCATTTTACAGAAGAGGAAACTGAGGCAAACAGAGATGAAGTAGCTTGCCCAGGGTCACACAGATAGTGTCTGGGGCTGGATTTGAACTCAGATCTTTTTGACGCCAGTCCCGTGCTCTCTCCACTGTACCACCTACTTGTCTCTAACAAGGAGCCCAGGGATGAGTTCATAGTCAGGAGTATAAGAATTGGTTAAAGCCAAGAAAACTCCAAAGTATGTGTGAAAAGCCATAGGAGGATCAGTGTACTCAGTGGAATTGGTGTGTTTGTTGAAGCGGCTCCTTGTTGAATGGGTTTGTTCTATCACCATCTCTCTCTTTATTTTGCAGTGTTCCACTGGCAGGCCACCATCATGGGCCCGGTACGTACCAGCGGCTAAGTTCCCTGCTTTGGCCTGCCCTTTTCAGTTGACGTTTCTGTTTCTGCTTCTAATTGGCATGTTTGATGTCTTGTCATTCTAGAATGATAGCCCTTACCAAGGTGGTGTTTTCTTCCTGACTATTCACTTCCCTACAGATTACCCTTTCAAACCGCCAAAGGTAAGGAAGGGTCTCATTGACTTTGGCTGACACTTGTAGGCAAAGGAGGACTCATGCTAAGTGGATTTTAAGGTGTCTCCCTAGAGCGGCAGCGGGGCACTGCCTCCAGCCCTACAGGGAGGGGCAGGACTAACTTGGGCTGTGGGACATTCAGCAGACAGGTGCCTGCACTTCAACCCCTCATACCATTTCACATCCTGAAAATGTTCATAGATGAGGTTACAACCGTAACTAGGACTTTTTTCACCTGGGGTAAGGGCAGGGTTTTTTTTGGGGGGGTGGGATGGAGGTGGGAAGAGGGGTGGCAGGTACAACAGGCGTCCAGCCACAGGCAGTGTGGTGCCTGGAGAGGCAGTGGTCTGGTCCCTGCCTCTGTGCAGGATTCTGGGAGTGGTGGCCAGGGCTGGGATGGGGGGGGGGGGAGGGACAGAATTGTGCCACGCTGGGATGGCTGTCACCCCAGCCAGGAAGCGCGTCCCCCTGGGAGAGACTGTCCTCTTCCCCTTCCTGTCATCGCTTCCCCGGGGAAGAAGCCCCATCTGGCCCAAACTAGTTATAGCGCTGGTGCAGTTTTCTGCCTGATCACGTTTCTCCTCATAGATTCCTTATCTCCCTTTCTCTCATCCCTAACTTGAGGTGTGTGACCCGTGGTAAGATTTCCTCACTTCTCCTGAAATGAGAGCAGGACTGTAGCTCCCTCCCCAGCCCTCAGCCTTTATCAGTGAAGTATGTGGCATCAGGTCACCAAGAGAGAAATGAAGCAGTCACCATACTGTGTCCTTTGGGGCTTCCCTTCCTGACTCCTGACTTGGGAATCTCCATGCTGATGTAAAAGCCAGGGTCGAGAGTAGTCCCCTCCTGAAGCCTCCATAGGCAGACTATTCTAATACGCTGCTAACCAGGGACAGTGCCAGAGACTGGCATGTGCCCACAGCTGCAGAGCTGCAGCTTCTGGCCCGAGGCACAGGGTCTGGTAGCTGCTGGATGGTCTGTGGGCAATAAATCATGGCCTCAGCCAATGGCATGCTTCAGATGGCCTCATTTATCAGGATCAGGACTTAAAATGTAGGTGCAGTTCCCACCCTGCCTCTTGGTGAATCTGCTTGGTATCCAGGGTGACTTCTGTGGACGCCGGCAGAGAGAACAGGCTGCCCTCTGCTCCTCACGGTGTTAGTGAGAAACCACAGAAATGTTAACCTTTGTAGACGCCCACCTTCTCGGCTTTGCTACACAGCGTCCTCTATATCTGTGCAGGGGCTGAAATCTGTTTGATTTGGGGGGGGGGCGCGGGGCAGTGAGGGTTAAGTGACTTGCTTTATTGTTTTGTTGTTGTTGTTTTTGTTTTTGTTTTTTTGGTGAGGCAATTGGGGTTAAGTGACTTGCCCAGGGTCACACAGCTAGCAAGTGTCAAATGTCTGAGGCCGGATTTGAACTCAGGTCCTCCTGAATCCAGGACTGGTGCTCTATCCACTGCACCACCTAGCTGCCCTCAGGGGCTGGAATCTGAACTCCAAAAGCAGCTTGGCTAGACAAAAAAGAACTGTTTTTGGCGTTCTGAAATTGCCTCCACCCTTAAGTGTCTGCTTCACGTATTGGTTATGATGTTAAGTCAGTGTGAACTTAACAGTGCAGGGAAAGACAGTTGTTTGGCATTTAGCTGTGAAACATTTTTGTAGATTGAGACCGTCTTCCTTTTATTTAAAGTAACTTAGTTAAGTTAGTTAATAAGTGTTAGCATACTTCTTGGTCATCTTCCCCTCAGACTAAGCGATTGATGATTTCAGAGCAGATTGGCCTGTACTCTGTAAAAGATTGACTGGCTGACTGCCCCGCTCATCAGCATCCAAGTAGAATACCCTGCTTAAAATAAACGCTAACATAGGTTATCATTTATTTGGTTAGGATTGGGGAATAAGATTTAGTAGCTGCAGGTGCCCAAGGTACAACCGCCCCCCCCCCAATCATTTAAGACTTTTAAAACCACATCTCCACAAAGTTGGCATTAATTTAGCAAAGGAAGCTAAAAGGTGAGTAGCTCAATGATCGTCTCCAAAGGAGGGTGACCATTGGCTCTTCATCATCTTATTTCTGTAGCATCTACCCACTGGTCCTAGTTCTGGGCCCCAGAAGTTCTCAGAATAAGCTCAATCCTGGGTTAAAACCCTTTCTCTGAGGACTTCAGCCACATCTCATGGGCCATTGTTCAAAAGAGGTGTTTTTCACTTGATATGCATCCATTGGTTAAGTTGTAGCTTGTCAGTGGTCCTCTTTTTTAAAAAAATTCTTGATATCTTTTGTTTTTTATAGAACCAGAATTTCTCCCAGTATCCCTTCCCATCCTTTCTCCCAGCTGTCTACCTCATGTAACAAAAATTTTTTTTTTAATTTAAATTAATGAAATCAATGCCAAGCTGGAAAGGGGGGAGGGGGGAGTAAAACTCAGCAAAATTGACAAATACATTGAAAAAGTCTGAAAATATGTCGTACCAGTGGAGCCCCAACCTCTCCAAAGGCATCTTCTCTGGGGCTGGGCTTGTCTTTTGTGACTTTGCAGCATTAACTTGATGATTTGTGGTTATTCTTTTCAGCTACATTGTTGTCATGGTGTCTATTGTCTTCTTGACTGTATCAGATTGTATCCCTCTCTCCATACCCCTCTGTAGTCTTCATTTTCATCCTTTCTTGAAGCACAGTAATATCCTGTCATATTCATGTGTCACAATTTACTTAGCCATTCCCCAGTTGACAGGATTCGACTTTGTTTCTAATATTTTGCCACCACAAAAAGTGCTTCTGTAAATATTTTGGTGTATTCATATGCAGATTTTCTTGTCAATGACTTTCTCAGGTCATAAGCCCAAGATTCAAGAGTATGGACATTTTAGTCACTTAATTTGCATAATTCCAAATTGCTTTTCAAAGCGATTGCTTTGATTCACAGCTCCACCAACAATACATTGTTGTTCGCATCTTCCCACAACCCCTCCAGTATTTCAGTGTCTTTCTGAAAATGAACACAGCACTCTAGATGTGGTCTGGCTGATCCAGAGCATGAAACTGCCCTTTTACTAATGAAACCTAAGATTGCATTAGAGTTTTTGGTTTTGGACAGTCCTGTCATTCCCATTCAGCTTTCATTCGATCAAAACTCTGTCTTTTTTGCATAAACTGCTGTGAATTATAAAGAAATTTTGTTCTTGTTTTGAAACTTAGGTGCAGAGCATTGCATTTGTTCTGAAATTTGATCTAGCTGCTCAAGGTTGTAATTCTTTCGGATCCTGATTCTGTCTTACCGTGTATTAGCCATCCCTCCCACCCATCTGACATCCACACTTGCTCTTTCTGCATCCCAGTAACTGTTGAGTGGTCTTATGTTGGACAAGGTGGGGCCGTGGCCTTAGCCCCCAGTATGTCTCCAGAGTTCTCTCCAGCTTGACCTTGATTTCATTAATAAGTACTCCGGGCACAGTTGTTCTGCCAGCTTCTTGCTCACCTGTGTGACCGTCTATACAAGAATATCATGAGAGATGTGTGCTCAAAATTCAGATGATAATAATAATAATAGCCAACATTTATGTAGCACTACCCACGTGCTGGGCACTGTGGCCAAGTGCTTTACAATTATTATTTCATTTGATCCTCACAGCAACCTTATAAGGTAGGCGCTATTATTATCCTCATTTTACAAATGAGTAAACCGAGGCAGACAGCCGATGGGACATGTACAGGGTTACACAGCTAGTAAGTGTCTGAGCTCAGATTTGAACAAAGATCTTCCTGACTCTGTTGCCCCGTGGCAGCCCTTGGATGCTCTTAAAGGTGTTGAGAGCAGTTTCCTGCTCTACAAAGGTAATGAGCCAATCCAAAGAGGCAAGAGAAGACTTTGGTGTGGCTTGTTTTAATCCCTCCTCTTTGGAAGTGGTCAAATGGTAACTATAAAAAATAAAGACACACACACACACACAAATTAAATTAAAAGACACAATTCCAGCATTTTAGCTGAGGATTGATGTCCTTAAGCTGACCCCTCTAAAGTTTCTAGACTTTATCATTCAGGACCTTAGCACAGTGCTTGGCACGTAGTAAGTGCTTAATGAATGTTGATGAATTGTTTGATTCTCTGGCACATCTCTCGTGATTTTCTCCTTCTCCTAATCACCAGCAGCAGTTTTTTGGGTCTCTCTGCTTTTTCCCTCAGTACATGGAATTATAACCCTTTGCTACCAAGATATTTAAATTAATTTGAAATATTGAGGCATTGTGTTATTTTGGGCTCCCCGTTTCTGGACTTCAGTGCCTCTTAACCAAGAATTTTCTGTCTTTTCAGTTAGAAGACCCTTATTTTCCTTGAGCTGAAAGATAAAAGCAGCACAGATATTGCACAATTCAGCATTGTTTCTGTCATCTGTCTGTGAACAACATACCATCTTTCTCAAGCCGTGGGCCCGACATTTCTTTGTTCTTTTTTCCCCTTCAAACAAACCTGAAATGCACCTTGTTCTTGTTTTTGTCCTAAAACATTTTATTTAAACCTTGGCCCATGCTGGGCATTAGCCTTCTTAACATTGTTGTTAGAGGTACCCTTCCTTTCTATTTGTCTGGAGTTTCTGGGCCTTGTTTCCAAATTTTGAATACAACTTAAAAACCTGAGCTAATCAGGGAGCTCCTTGAACAATTTTACCTGAATCTTTTTTTTTTTTTAAGTTTGCCTTTATCTTTCTTATTTGGATCATTTGTGATTATATTGTCAAAGTTGTTTTTCTTTTTTAAGAGTTTACCATCCCTTCTGGTAACATCTTATCTTCCCTTAGAGCCTTTATCAGTGGGACAATAACTATCTTTTTTATGAGTCTAGAATATCTGACTTTAATTAAAAGGGGGGAAACTTCTCTATACAAAAAATATGTATACTTGCATTATTTATAATGGCAAAAATCTGGAAGCAACCTGAGTGGCCAATGAAAAGGGAGCCTTCAAACAAATTGTGATATGTCAGTGTAATGAAATATGCTCTACCACTGAAAATGGTCAAAACAGTGCAAAACGAAGAAATCAGAAAGAGAAGAACAGTTTACACACATGAACTACAGTGAAAAGTATACAGGATACAAATGGGCACATGGACCAGAAAGGGGCCATCGATAGACCCAGAGGGAATAATGGATGAGTTGTTGTTATGTTCTAGTTTAATAAAATATCCACAGTGCTGTGTAGTGAACAGAGAGAGAGCTGAACCCAGAGTCAGAAAGCCCTGGGTTGAAGGCTCACCTCTGACACCTCTGGCTATTACACCCTGGACAAGTCTCCTGATCTCTCCGTGTTCTAAAAAGGCACTAGCCTGCTATAGTAGAAGGAGTTTCCACACCAGGAGTTCCCTATATCAGTGGAATCACAGAGCTAGTCTCTGTCCCTTGTTAAAACATGTTTATTATTGTGAATAGTTTTGAATACATGAATATATTAAGATAACCAAATAAAACCTAGGGTACAATGTTTCTGTCTCTGCCATTCCCTTCCTTGGCCATTCTGGACAAGGTATCTCAGTGTTCCTATCACATCCCCATCATGAATCACTTTGTCTTTGATTAAGAATAGGAGAAATGCTTCCCACTCACAACCATTTTAGCTGTTTGTAACTTCCTAGAAAAGCAAGAGAAGAGCCAGTAAACTCTCAAGAGATCTAGCCATTGGAGTCTGTGGTTCTTAAATTCATAAAACAAGAGGGTGAGAGAATAAAGTTATCCATTGAACCACCGCTGTGCTTTCTTTCCTGTGTTAGAAAGGAAGTTTGGACATGATAGATTTTCCTCTGGCTTGTGGAGCTACTCATGCTTTAGAGCAGTAGTCCTTCACCTGAGGTGCAGAGATCACCAAGGGGAACTTGGATGGGGAAGGGATTTCGTCTCTATTTCCTTTCACCTCTGACTGAAAGTTAGCATTTCTTTTGATCATGAGTGGAGGCAACAGGTATCATCCTAAGTAGTTGTTCATTGGCTTCACCATGTACTAGATTCCTGTTATTCTTGCTTTCCTGTTGTTGCTTTTTTTTTAGTTGGGGTTAAGTGACTTGCCCAGGGTCACACAGCTAGTAAGTGTTAAGTGTCTGAGGCCAGATTTGAACTCAGATACTCCTGACTCCAGGGCAGGTGCTCTATCCACTGCGCCACCTAGCTGCCCCATCTGTTGTTGCTTTAAGGAGAGTAAAGAGAAGGGCAGATTGTCCAGACAGAAAGGGCCAGGCCTTCCTTCTGTGGTGGTGCACTTGCTCTGTTACCTGTCCTCTACTGCAGACTCGCCTACTTGACTTCTCAGTCTTAACAGTATTACATCAGATATCTGGACATTTTTAACAAATTATTGATGTTGGTGTTACCTTATGATCGCATAGAGGAGGAAGAGTGGTTGTGGCACCATGGAAATTGCACTGGATTTGGAACCAAGTGGGCCTGGGTTCAGATCTTCAGTTTGCTGTTGACCTTGGAGGAGCCAGTTCCTCTCTCTGAGACTCAATTTCCTTATCTGTAATTTGAAGTCTGGGATTCTTCACCTTTTTGGGTCATGGGCCCCTTTGGCAATCTAGTGAGCCCTTCTCAGAATAATGACTTGAAATGCATGAAATAAAATACATGGGATCACAAAGGAAACCAGTTATATCAAAATGCAGTTATCAGAACATTAAAAAAAACCACAACCAAATTCTCGAACTCCAGGTTAAGAATCCCAGGACTGGATCACTGAAGTGCTTTTCAGTGCTAAGTCTGATCTTCACAGAAGCTCTGTGAGGTAGGTAGGGCGTATGTGTAGAGTTTTGAGGAGATGACCTGCGGGTAGGAGAAATAAAGGCCTTTGTTCAAGGTCTCACAGCCAGTGATTGGCGGAACTCTAACCCCAAACTCAGGAGTCAAAAGGGGGTCATAGTGACTTTAGGGGTCATCTGTCCTACCTCCATCAGCTTCACAGATGGGGAAACTGAGGCAGAGGGAAGGCAGTCACTTTCCCCAGGTAGTAAAAGTGGCCAAGTGGGATTTGAACCAAGGCCCCATGACATCAAATCTTGCCCCATTCCAGTTCCAGTTCTCTCTTGTTTTTGTTTTGTTTTTGGGGGGTTTTTTTGCTGGGCAATTGGGGTTAAGTGACTTGCCCAGGGTCACATAGCTAGTTAGTGTTAAGTGTCTGAGGCCAGATTTGAACTTGGGTCCTCCTGAATCCAGGGCCGGTGCTCTATCCACTGCGCCACCTAGCTACCCCCAGTTCTCTCTTTTAATACCCTTAGCCCCCTCGGTCTACTGAGAGCTAGGATAGGCTTAAAACCTTCCAGTGACTCCTCTTATGCTTCTGTTTCACTTGAGGAATGATGCCGGCAATGGCTGCGCTCATTCTGTCTGTGCTTCCTTGGGCTAAAACGAGTAGGTAATAAAAGAAGAGGTAAACCTGACTCTTACAGGTCTCTTTACTGATGGTCATTTTCCAAGAGAACTTTATCCTCATAAAGACAGCATAGACTTCCTCTAGCTGCTGTGTCCACTGCTTTCTCCCACTCCAAAAGTCTCACTCAAGAGAGAGGACATGGCAGGCTGTGGGTAGATGTAACCAGGCTTTCCTGAGGGTATTTTAGTGATAGAGCTGAGTTCTTGTTGAGCCCCGAGGCATGCAGCCTTTTTTTCCTAGGTTAGTCACAGTCTCCATATTGATAAGAACCTCCGGATTGACATTTCCCCACTCCTAGATGTAGGTCTGGCCTATCCATGGACAAGGTGAGCCCCAGCAAGTTCAGCTCCCTTTCAGGGGCCCCAAGGAAGAGGGTTTATTTCAGAGATAGGCCTGGGGGTCCTCAGGTTCCTACTTGCCAGCTCCCTTGGCCTCACCTACTCTTAAGTGCCAGGACTGCTCCAGAGCAGGAGGAGGAGGAGGAGGAGGAGGAGGGTCCCCATCCTGTCTGAACCTCCTGCCCACAAAGGCTTGGCTGGTGGAAACTGGCCTGCTCTTAGCTCCATCCTTCCTGATGGTGCTTTTCATTTCACTTCACTTTTCTGCAAATCCAGGTCTGCGATAGCCTCGTTCCTGATCCAGCTTTTGCGCTTTTATCCTTCCAGGTTGCTTTTACAACCAAGATTTATCACCCCAACATCAACAGCAACGGCAGTATCTGTCTTGACATCCTGAGATCTCAGTGGTCACCAGCATTAACAGTGTCAAAAGGTAAGAATGACGTGTCTCAGTAGGACTTGGTGGGATATTCCATCCATCCCCCAACCATTCAGTATTCAAGAGCATGAATCAGAAATGCCTTTTGGTACTTCAGGGACTTTCAGATCCCATGGGATTGTGCAAACCTTGATTCTGGTCTGCCCGATTTAAAGGGCTTATAGAGAAACCAGTAACAAACTGAAATCAGAGTGTGTTTCTGTTCCTCTGGACCATGAAAATCCCTCTTGCTAAAATATACCAAGGTGCGAGAGTGGGGCAAGAGTAATTAGAATGGGAGCTATTCTTGATAAAGGCAGATATTGTTAATGAACTAATGTGCTCGTTAAAGTGTAGACAAGGGGTAACCAATATGGGACTAAGGATAGAAGATGCGCATTAGGAAACATTGAAGCTGTTTAGTCACCCGTGGGATTTGGGTGGGTTGGAGGACTTCCCACTGCCCCAAGAAGACGTACATTAGCTGATCCAGAGGCAAATTGATAAGAAAAGGCCCGAAAGCCCGAGTGGCTGCTTAGAGGACTTTATTCAGATAAACAAAAAAGTCTTGGAAAAGACGCAGTGACGCTTGTCCCCAGTCCAGGGCAAGAGGGAAGTGCTCCCTAGATGTCTTAAGCTAGACATCCGAGAGGCGCCTTAAACTCAGCACGCCCAAAACAGAATCCGTTATCCTTCCCCTAAACCCTCTCCCCTCCCCGCCTTCCCTGTTACTATAGAGGGAACCACCGTTTGCCCTGGGCTCACAACCTAGGGGTTATCCCGGATTCCTCTCTCATTTCCCACACCCAAGCTGTTGCCCGGGCCTGTCATTTCCCTCTCATATCTCTCCAGTACACCCCGTTCTCTCCCCTGACACTGCCCCCACCCCAATGCTGGCCACATCACCTCAGGCCTGCTTTATTGTATTATCCTGGGGTGGTCTTCCCCCATTCGGATCCATATTCCATTCAGCCCCCAAAGTGATTTTCCTAAAGCACATGTCCAGCCACGTCACCCCTGCCCCCCCACGCTCCTACTCAGCCCCCCTTCCCCCCAGTAAACTCCAGTGGCTCTCGATCCTCTCCAGGAGCTGTTTGGCATTCAAAGCCCTCCATAACCTGCCTCCTCTACCCTTCCAATCTTACACCATCCTCCCTGACGCATCCTCTTTGATCCAGTGACTGAGCCTCCTAGGAGCCATTCCAGAAACCAGACCCTTCCCCTGTCAGCTCTGTGCATTTTGAGGCCATCCCCTGCACCTGGAGTGCTCTGCCTCCTGCCTTCAGGTCTCTACTAGAATCCTACCCCCTTAATTCCCTCTTATTCTAGTGCTTTCCCTCCTCATGACTTCCAGCTGTCTCCTCCATTAGCACCATGAGGGCAGGGGTTGTCTTTTGCTCCTTTTTCTATCTCCGGGGCTTCACACCTTTGCCAGGAACATATTAGGTGCTTAATAAATGCTTATTGCCTGGCTTGCCCTGAATGGAGCGGGAGCACAGGGAGGCTGGTATGGAAGGACTGAGATTCAAGAATCTGGGCTAAAGAAGTTAAAAACCTGGGACTAAAACCTAAGAGTTAGAGCCAGCAAGCCTAGGAGTGTCTGATGGATGAGGTGAGCTGCTTCAAATGACCTGAAGGACTTTGATTATGGCCTGTCCCAGGATCTCCTTTGCCCCTCCTCAGTGAGCATTGACCCAGAATGTCCGACAGTGACCCTGTCCTCTCCAGTGTGGGGCAAAAGGACCTTTATTTCTTCCTTTTCAGAGTCCCAGGCACTTCTCCTTCAAGTTTTGGCTTCTGCTTGTGATTTCCTGTTCCCTTCCTGGGCATTTTGTATGACCTAAACTTAACACATTTCAGCCCTAGAAGGGGCCTTTGAGCTGTCTTGATTTACCCCCAAATTTGCCCCCCCTTCCCGTTTGCCCCCAACCAGCTTTTTTTTTTTTTAGTGAGGCAATTGGGGTTAAGTGACTTGTCCAGGGTCACACAGCTAGCAAGTGTTAAGTGTCTGAGGCCGGATTTGAACTCAGGTACTCCTGACTCCAGGGCCGGTGCTCTATCTACTGTGCCACCTAGCTGCCCCCACTCCAACCAGCTTTTACCAGTTGGTGCTGACAACATTCAGGGTGATGGGTACTTAAAAGAAATCAAAGGGGAAAAGCTAAGCATCCTCTAGGGCATGGCCTGTGGACCACCTCCCGGTCCCTTGGATGGTTGTGGCAAGAAGTCTGCCTGCCAACTATGGGATGCTGGTGAACCCTTTTAGCCCAGCCCGGCCTAGACTTATGCTCATTTGGGGCAGGTAGGCAGGTGGCCTCTTCCAGAGCTGCAGTAAGGGGATAGCAGGAAGAAATCAAGGTAGCTATTGATGTGTTACTGACAGCAAGGATATATGTCACTTGGGAGCCACTAATCACTTAACAAGTATTTATTAATCAGCTACTGTGTACCAGGCCCTGGGCTGCGCCCTGGGGATTCAAAGAAAAGTAAAACCAGTCCCAGCCCTCACAGTCTAGTGGGGGAAGCAGCGAGTAAAGCACTAGTCCATGCAGGGTGCTCATCTTGTAGATGCACAGGTAACCCTGGAGGGGCAGGCCCAGCAGGAAGAGAGCTGTTTCAAAGTTATGTTGCTTCTTTGAACACCACAGACATTTCCCCCAGAACATCCCCAAGCCCCAGTGAATCCAGGAGAGATGTAGCTTGAAGATGGGTCTTAGGATTCAGAAATATTTAACACTCAGCAAAGAAAAAATAGAATTTGGAAGCTTATTAATTTTTTACCTCTCCCCACAGACATAGGACTTGGGGAATTCCTTCCAGCAACAGAGAACCCCACCTTGGAGGACATAGTGAAGTCCTCAGGAGTTGCCTGAGGCCATGAGTGGTTAAGTGACTTGCCCATATCTCTAGCTAGTGTGGGGCTGAATTTGAATCCAGAGCTTCACATACATTATTTCAGGGGATCCTCACCAGTTAAGTGCTCAGTTTTCCTGTTGTTCAGACATAGCCCACTGGGTCATCTCTGCATCAGTGAAGGGAGAGTGAAGCATGATTCCTCTGCTGCTCCAGGGCGGTCATCTCCCCATCCCACTGACCCTGGGTTTGAATCCCATCCCAGCTCCTTACTGAAATGAGGATGGCAGCTCCTCCCTCCAGGAGTCACTGGAAGGCCCTGAAGCACAAGATTGAGATCACTGTTGTCATTATTAATCCCACTGTGACCTTTTCTTGCCTCAGTTTCCTTATCTGTAAGAGGAAGGTGTTATACCAGGTGACCTCTGAGGTCCCTTCCCTCCATAAAACTTAGGCTTCAGGGCAGCTAGGTGGTGCAGTGGATAAAGCACCGGCCCTGGATTCAGGAGGACCTGAGTTCAAATCGAGCCTCAGACACTTGACACTTACTAGCTGTGTGACCCTGGGCAAGTCACTTAACCCTCATTGCCCCACAAAAAAACCCAAAAAACAAAAAGCTTAGGCTTCCCCTCCCCACATTAGTCCCCACCACCCCATCACTTGTCCCTGAGAAGGAGGAGGTGGAGGCAGCGTTGTCGGCAGGTGAAATGGCCACTGTCATTGGCCTGGTCTTCCGTGCTCCTTCACCTTGTGTTTCCTGGCCTTCACAGCTGGACTTCACAGCAGCAGCCGTGACCCCAGTGCATTCTTCATTCTCCCCTTCAGCAACAGGAATCAGCGGGCCCGGGCGGTGGGTTGTTCCTCCCTCTTTGTCTGCACAGTGGAGCAGCCTGGTGCTGGTTAGACAAGAATGTTGAGCGAAGGGGTGACGTCCCTGTTGTTTCCCAGACAACTCTCATGAAGGTCCCAGAGGCCCTTAGTGAGTTAGCAGCAAAGGTGGTTTCACCACTCAGACTCTTCTTGTGCACTAACTTCTCATGCTGTTGTATTTTAAAGAAGGAATAAGCATTTATTGTGATGTGCCAAATGCTGGGACTACCAATACAAACAGAAAGGAAGCCTCTGCCCTCCCGTGGCTTACAGCTCAGTGGTAGAAGGTGTGGTGGCCAGGGAGGGGGCGCTTTGCATGGAAAAGTCAGAGGGACTTTAGGTGGAGCCCCAAGGCAGTTGGTCATCACATCCTCTCCAAGATGGAAGGTATTGATTTGATTGTTGTTCCAGAACTAAAGGTGGAAAATGAGTTGGGAGGAGAAGAGAAAGGGGAGGAAGTTTGTCAGAGGAGAAAGCCAGCCGGGCCTGCTTTGGGGTAATAAAGGTGCTCATTGTGGGGAATGTGGCCCCAGGAGAGGAGTGACCGGTGTGGTGGTGTGGTGCATCTGGATTGGGCCAATCATGGGAGATAGATGAGTTACAAAGGACAGTTATCCAGCAGATCCTGAGATCCCTGGAATGCCAATGAGGGCTCAGGGGAGAGGACAAAGAACAGTCATTAATTCTTCTCTTCTTTTTCCCTTAGTTCTGTTATCCATCTGTTCCTTGCTCTGTGACCCCAACCCCGATGACCCTCTGGTTCCTGAGATAGCCCACACCTACAAAGCAGACCGAGAGAAGTAAGCCCTCGCTTTGAGTTTCTTGTGTTTCCTCTCAATGACTGAGCAAGTGTCAGTCCCTGGGCATGATGCCTTCTGTCCTCAGTTTTACCTGCTAAAGGTTATTACTTCTGGAGGCTGAGACACAGGTCACCGGTGACAGGTCTGTTTTGCAAGAAACCCACCACACTATGACAGTAGGTTGGCACAAAGACAATGTGGGCTAGTGTATGGAGGCCAGAATCATAGATAGGAAGTCCGTTTGGGTCCTCCACCAACTAGTCTGTTTGTCCCGTGGCTGTAAGGAGGAAAGAGGATGAGCAGCTGCTTCAGAAGCAACTCACCAGCCGCCGTTGTTGCATTTGTTAAAGTTTGAAAACTATTTCCCCAAGTGCTCCTGTTGAGCTCCACCGTTGAAGACTCAGCCGGCAGCTGGAGGGAGGGCCAAGAGCCAGGGCTCTTCAGAGGGGAGTCCACAAGCCTGCCGTGGGCCAGGTTCAATGCTAGGCACTGGGCTATGAGTACAAAGAATGAAATGTTCCTTACTTGCAAAGGGCTGACACTTTAAGGGGGAGACAAGTGTTTGAAAATATATTCAGCATCAATATAAAATGAACAAATACAAATGACTCCAGAGAAGTTGAAAGCAAGATAGTTTGGGAGGGAGAGCACTGGCGAGGGGGCTGGGGGAATCAAGAAGGGCTTCATGCCTCGGGTGGTACTTAAAGGAAGGGAGGCACTCTGAGGCGGCGGTGAGGAGGGGGAGCAATCCTGGCAGGGGGCTTGGCCTCTGCAAAGATCTGGAGATGGGAGATGATGCACTGTGGTAATTGGCGGATAGTCCCAAGGACCAGTTTGGGTGAATTAGAGAGTGTAGGAGGGGAAGTAATGTCCAGTGAGGCCAGAAGGGGGAGAGAGCGAGCAAGCACGGAACTTTAAAACTAAATAGAGGATGTGTTCGGAGATGGATTTGGAGAGACGTGGTAAATCTGTGTGGAAACAATAAACAGATACATTTGTTAGATAGTACTGGGTTTCTGAAATTGTCTAGCTCATCGTTCCTGACCGACTGACTTCTTGTTTGGTGACTACATCCAAAAGACAAACACCAATTGTCACTTCAGTGCCTGGCATGGCAAGGTCCCAGCCAGACACAGCATGCAAACAGTAAATTTTAAGTCAGCAAACTTCATGTGGTATTGGTGGAGACCGGTTACATACTCATTGATTGTTGGTAGAATCACAAACTTGTACGATATTTTTGGACAACAACCTGGCTGTTAAAATTACAAAAAAACAATCATACTGTGGGTCAGTAATTCCATTGTTTGCAATTCATCCTGAAGGTGTTATCAAAACAATTTTTTTTAAAAAGCTCTCTCTTGGGGCAGCTAGGTGGCACAGTGGATAGAGCACCGGCCCTGGAGTCAGGAGTACCTGAGTTCAAATCCGGCCTCAGACACTTCACACTTACTAGCTGTGTGACACTGGGCAAGTCACTTAACCCCAATTGCCTCACTAAAAAAAAAAAAAACAACAAAAAATAAAAAGCTCTCTCTTCAAACATTTTCATTGCAGGATATTTTATAATTGGAAAAAAACTGGAGATAACATAAATGTTATACAGTAGGGGAATGGTTAAATTTATTGTGGTACATTGATTTAATGGAATTTAATGGCATAATAATGCCATTAAGACCAACAGATATAGGCAATATAAAGAAATCTGGGAAGGCCTTTGTTTTTTTTTGTTTGTTTGTTTTTGCTAGACATTGAAGGTTAAGTGACTTGCCCAGGGTCACACAGCTAGTAAGTGTGTCTGAGGCCGGATTTGAACTCAGGTCGTCCTGAATCCAGGGCCAGTGCTTTATCCACTGTGCCACCTACCTGCCCCCCCCCCTTTTTAAAAAAAATTTTTTTTCACAGAATGTAAATTTTAATTATAAAACATAAGAATATAAACACAACATTGTAAAATAACTGATAGAAGGTAATTGCAAATATAATTGATAAAAGATAAATGCAAAAAGAAGCTTGCTAACAGTCCTTGGTCCAGTTGGAGATTAATAATTACTAAAACTGGGGGCAGATAGGTGGCGCAGTGGATAGAGCACTGGCCCTGGAGTCAGGAGTACCTGAGTTCAAATCCGGCCTCAGACACTTACTAGCTGTGTGACCCTGGGCAAGTCACTTAACCCCAATTGCCTCACTAAAAAAAAAAAAAAAAGAAAGAAAGAAAGAATTACTAAAACTTCTGGAGAAGAGATCACTTAAAAAAAATTAATAAATGTTTCTTTTCTCTCCTTCTCATTCATCCCCAATTCCTTGTAACAAATATGTATAGTAAAGCAAAACAAGCTTCCACCTTGGCTGTGTCTGGAGCCTTGTTCTGCACCCAAGCTTCTCAAAAGGCCTCCATCCCTGGGCCTCTGCCTTAGGCCTCTGTCACCAAGGCTGGACCGTCACTTTTCCAGCTGGTTCTCATCACTGTACCTGAGATTTGTGTTAGTGACTTGAGCATGCTGGTTGATGGACATCAGTTAATATGAGCCTAATTTGAGAACCAGAAACAAGGCAGGTAGATGGAGGGTTCTCCAAAGCCACACTATCATGGAGTTCTGGAGGACAGCCTTGTCTTTTTGCCCCTTGACCTGTTTTTTGGCCCACTTCATGTTTAGGTTTATTTCTCTTTGACGGGCCTTGTTTCTCAGTGTTTTGCCTTTTTGAAGTGAGTGCAAAAACGTGTAAAACTTCACAGTTGGGTTTTTCTACATCACTCAATCCATCCTTTCAATAGCAGGAACCACCCAAACTCCCCCAATAGTACTTTAAGTACTGATAAATGTCAGTCTCCATTTGAAAGAGAGTAGGATTTACCAAGTGAGGTTTCTCCAAAGCTTTCCCGTGGGGAAAGCCCCAGAACCTTCTGCTCCTCGGACTGGGATTCCCTGATTAAAACTGGCCTTTTTGCTCTCTTTTCTCACAATAGACTCTAGTTTAACAGCTTGTGTCACTTTCTGGGGCTCAATCAGGCCTCGATTTTTGCCTTGCCTATTCAAATATAAAGTTAGTTGTCATTATTCTCAGATAACATCAGCTTCGACCTTTCCTACTACCCACACCCATCATCACACTAGATTACGGGAAGAGAATCAGGAGACAGACAGGCTGGCCCTTTAGTTAGAGACAGACAGATGGCCTCCAGAGCGGGCCCAGCAAGCAGGAAGGTAAAGCTTACCTAAGCGTCGTCATTACAGCTTCCATGACTTGGAGGCCTCTGGTTTCCAAGAGAACTGAGAGACAGAAGAGTCTCTCGGCTTCTCCCGCAGTATTGAGAACCTGTGCGCTTTCTCTTCCAGGTACAATAGATTGGCCAGAGAATGGACCCAGAAATATGCCATGTGAAGGCCACGCAGATGTGCTGCTCCACAAGCTAAGCAGTTAACCTTTCAGAGCAGTCTCTTAGTGGAAGCTCGGGGTTGTCCGCTGTTTACTTGATGCCATGAGCCATTTGCCAGGAGTCTCCGACTCTCTCAACAGACCCTGTTTCCCTTTCGCTTTCATCTCCACTTGGAGGGACTGCTCGCAGCCATTAGGGGTCTGACAACTTCATGCCTTTGATGCCACATTCAGTCGCCACTTTCCTTTACTGAGTTTTAGCCTGGTTCAAACTGGAATTGGCCTTCCGCTCAGACTCCCTGGGCCTTCTCTTGGGATGGATTCTTCTCATCAGTCTTTGCTCAGGGTGGCATAAGCTGTGCCCTTCACGCTGCACCACAGGAGCTGAGCGGCTTCCTGAGAAGCTGTCCTGATAGAGCCAAGCACTGGCCTGCTGTGCCCAGAAGAGAGCCGGGCAAGCTTTCCCCTAGTCCTCACTTTACTGAAGAACTCTATCCAAAGAGGAATTCCGACCCGTGGGGACATTGCATAGTATTGGGAGGGTTTTGCAGTGAAATGAATTAGTGACTGGGTCTTCCACGGCCTGCAAGTAAATGAGGACAGTGGGATTGGCCTCCCTTTTTCAGACTGAGAGGCCCCTGCTGCTGATGGCCAGGTGCGTCGTCTGCTCTCACCAACAGAATTACTGCTCCTTTGTAGTGTCGCGAGAAAAAAAAAAATCATGAGATTTGGAAAGATTTAGGATGGCCTCATTTGAAGATCATGGAAGACTCCGAGGCCCTGCAAAAAAGCCAGAGGCTGCATAATGTTTCACTTGTTAG
This sequence comes from Dromiciops gliroides, assembly GCF_019393635.1. Lineage (NCBI taxonomy): Eukaryota > Metazoa > Chordata > Mammalia > Microbiotheria > Microbiotheriidae > Dromiciops > Dromiciops gliroides. Next base: position 659,856,578 of record NC_057862.1, on the reverse strand, counting down.
CTGAGGAAGGTCTGACACTTGGGAGAGAGACGACATCTGTAAATAAACCTGTCCTTTTCCCTTTGGAATAATCCTTGAATTATTCAAAGGGGGAGCTCCACTTTTCTACTCACATTTCTCTTTTCCTTCAGAAGACAAGGATTGGAAACTCTGTACAGGTTCTCCAGAAACCTCAGCGGGAATGATTCATTGGCCTTTGTGGCTCGATTAGCTTTCAGGTTTAAGCATTTTTTTTTTTAGTGTTGGAATAAATGAAGAAGTAAGGTATTGGTTGCCTTTAGAATTCGCTGAGTATTCTAGCAAGAAAATGAGCAGATTGGAGATTTTTTTTTCTTTTTTTGCCATAGCTGAATCTTCTCAAAGAGAAGCAAAATGCATTGTTTCAAAACCTAAGATAATAATGATTTGCTTGTCTCTGCTCTCTCCTAGTTCTCAGAGTTGCTTTGCACTCCTTGAGTTACTCCATGATAAAATAATAATGTTTGGGGAAGGACCCAGGAGCCGAGTGATCTTAAAACTATGCAACTAGCTAGTGACACAGTCAGGCAATTGCAAGTTTGAAGAGAGGATAAAGGAAATGGATTTGTTAAACCCTGACCCCGCAGGGCAGCTAATTTTTTTTTTTTTTGAGAAATTGGTCTAGCTCAGAGACTTGGAAGTGGTCATTGCGTTATTGCCAAAAGATTGTGCAGAGGAAGCTCATTAAGGTCAGCTCCTCGGAGAAGGAAGAGCCACTGGCATGGGCTCAGGCTTCTTCTCTGCCTTGTTTAGACGGACCCCTGTCCAATTGCTCTCTTGTGGCCTCAAGACAGTGTTTTCTTGGCTTAGGGTGTCCCGTGCCCCCTCGTCTCATCACTCCTTTCCAGTCTTTTTTTAAACTAACCAATAAATTAAAAAATTTTAAACATCAGGTATTAAAATTGCACAGCATACCATCATTATGGTGTCAGTAGAGGATGAGTCACTATGAGGAGCCAAGTGGCAATAATAACATGGGGCTTGGGGCTTGTGGGCACTCACTGGTTCGTTATACTGCATCTTGTATCTAAGGATCACAAAGCACTTTACAAATGCTACTCAAGTAGCACATTGGGAGAGGGAAAAGAACAAGGGATTGATTTCCATTTCGCTGATGGGAATGTGAAGGCCCGGAGAGGGGAAGGTCCAAGGCTATGCAACATACCAAGAGCCAAAATGAACCACAAAATGTCAGAACTAGGAGAAATTTTAGAGATCCAGTGTCCCAATTTTACAAATGAAGAAAGTGAGCTTGCTTGAAGTTACATAGCATAGACTTAGCAACCTAGCAACTACTAAAACCAGGGATTTTTTAAAGTGTTTTTTTTTTAGCCAGTTCAACCAAATTTTTAAAATGAAGTCTTCCTTCCTCCTATGAGGTTCCATGGGTAGTAAGGCAAGTGAAATCAGGTCTTGGTTTCCTCCTCTTCCTCTGACATCTCTCTTTCCTCAGTTTTTCTGGGATCTATTGGCAAGCCTGGCCTAGACACTGCAGATTCTGAGGCTGGAGCCAGAGCCAGAGCCACAGAGCACATGGCCTCTTTGCCCCAGCCGCTCCAGCTGGTTCTTTCACCAGTAAAGTCGTCAGGCCTGTCTTCTTTCAAGGGCAAAAGCCATTGCATGTAGAGCTAGACAGAAGCACAGAACCCACGTGGCCTGACCTGCTTCTCTTGATAGATGAGGAGATCCATGTATGAGAGCCGCGTGAGGCCAGGCCCTGTTGCCCAGGGCAAGTTCCCTTAATAAGCAGCTCCCTGCACTTAGGCCTCCTGCCCACGTTTGCAGCGGGAAGGCCAGATATGCAGCTTCTTTCGTCCTGGTCCTGCAGGCATGACCAAGCCTGCAGTCTGTGCACACTGGCTTGTCGTGTTCCCAGAGGACCTCGCCGTTTGGAATCCTGGTGGACGTCCTTGGATCTTACAGAAGGTGAAATTGAGAGGTTTACACACATCTTCCTCTTAGCTGACAGGGAAGGCAGAGGTGGCTTTTCGGGTCAGACTGACCAGAGAGGCATTTCACCAGGCCGAGCTGCCCCCGTGGTTCCTCTCTGAGCAAGCAGCAGTGCAGTTTGTACTAAACTACCTCATTACACTTTCTTAGGGATTTCTCTGAAGAGCCAATGCCAGCCTTCTCAGAGGGACACGCGGGCAGCTTCCTGCAGTGCCATGGGAATTGGGGAGGGGGCCTTCTCCATTCTCCTGTGCTCTTTGTGAATTTACTTGTTCATGACTCATTCTGGGTGTTTCCTCCCCAGTAGTGCTGCAGGGAAGGCATGGAGCTGTAGCTGACTTGTCCAGGGAGTGCTAACTGGAGATGGCAAGACAGCCAGCCAAGTGGCACTGAGGCCCAAGGCTCCAGGTTGGGGGAAGCTTCCTGTGGCCTAAGCTCAGACCCATGCCAGGTTTCCTCTCTTAACATGTGCTTGTGTCTCCTACCTCCATGTCAGCCTTGAGAAATAGGACAGGTAGTAGAAAACTAGCCAGTCTCCTTAATGGCACATTGCTGGCTTCAGTCCCAATGATGTCCTGACTTCCATCCAAGAAAGCCTATTGGCATCTTAGTGCCCCTCTAAGGGTGATTGAGAGCAGAGAAACGAATACATTTCATACCATTTCTGTGATTTCCCAAAAAGTGCTCGACTCTCATTACTCCAAGGGCATTCAGCTGCCCCCTGAAAAATTAGGCCTTCTTCGGGCAAGAAACTTCTGTTGGCTAAGCCCCGCCTACCCCTCTGCTCCCCAAGAAAGGCCCTGTCATAGTAAAACAGGACAGAATTAGCCTTGAGCTGCCATGAAGGAGACTGCCAGGAGCCCCTTTATCAAGTCATTCACATTAGAAACGGCATTGATTTATTTGGATCTGTTTTGAGCACCCCCAGTGCTTGCAAAGCTCTGGTTGGCACTCCAGGGAAGGGGCTGGCTACCAAAGAGAGTCTAGCCCTCTAAAAGTTTACGTCTAGTTAGGTGGAAATTCAGGGTATGCACAAAAAACAGAATGTCAGTTAAGTCCAGGATGAGTGATAAAGACCAGAGGGGTCACTAGGAGTTCAGGATGAGAAAAGCCTTGTGGAGACCTAAGTTAAAAGGCAATGGAGGGAGCAGCTAGGTGACACTTACCTGCTGTGTGACCTTGGGCAAGTCACAACCCTCATTGCCCCACCAAAAAAAAAAAAAAGGCAGTGGAGGGGCTCTGTACAGGTAAAGGGCTGGAGGCATGGCCCAAGCCAAAGCTTAGAGTGAGAAAGAAGCAATTTGTTTGGGGGACAGCAAAGGAGGGAGCTGTCCTCATGGGAATGGACAATTCACATCAGAGAGTAGCAGAAGATGGAGGTCTCTGGGGTCAGCAAGGAAGGGCTTGATGGGAGGCTTCGTTCCTTTGTCTTCCCTTGGCATAGCTAAGGAATGCAGTAAATACTATACTTATGTAGGAAGAAGAGGGGAAAAGCCCATCTGAATCTGGCTGCCTGCCTGACTCAAATGTGTGTCTCTATCTCTGTGCTGTGTAGCAAGGAGCAATAACAGTGCTTTTCAGGGCCTTGCAAACTGCACCTTCTAGCCATGGAAACAGGAACAGATGGGACAGGTCAGTAAGTCTAGGGAGCCTTAGCATCATTTCAGGCAGGCCAAAGCATGCAAGCTGAAAGCCAGCCGGTAGAGACTGTCGAGAGCTCCTTATTTAGAGGTTTGTTGTTATTGTTTTTAAACCATGAAATGCCAAGAGCTGGTTGTCCTCGAATATCTCAGAAATTCCAAGTACACTGGCCATGTTAAAGAACATAGTGGTATTAGGTTGTTTACTCTGTATGTTCCAATGTGACATGACAGACTGTAAAACAGGCCTGCCACCGAACTCCATTTACTGAGATCCTCATATCCTTGGTGATTTCACTTCAGTTTGTGTGTGTGAGTCACCAGCCCACCCTACATTCTCTTCAGATCTCTTCCTGTCTAAAGACTGTACCCCAGGGAATTGGGGCAGCGGCGTGCACGTTACCTGGGCTTTGGGCATCTGTGAAAATCCCATGTAACCAGAAGGAGTGAGGGTCATCCTTCTTTGGGGCTGCAGAAAAGACTGGGTCACCAAGAAACCCAACATTTCCCCTTCTCTTCTTTGGAGGGATCTGCCCCTTCCTGGAAGCCCAGATGGATGCTACTAAAGGAACCTCAGGCTGTAGTCACTCGAAGCTGTCTTTGGTCTGCCTGCCGCTGCTGCCCAGAAGAAAGCAAGCCTTGATGAGAACCTTGATCAAACCTAAGAAGCCCTGGCCTCACTTGGGTTTTTTTCCACACTGTGGGCTGGCTGGTGGGCTCCTCCAGTTGCCTAGTACACTCATTATTCCCTCCCTCCCCCCCCCCCCCATCCAATACTTGTTACTTTTCAAATCATAACAGCCACTTACTGTGAAGGGTTTGTGTCTATTTTTTTTCCTCAAGATTGTGAAGTATCCGTTTACTGAACCGTCCTTGCCATTTGCTGCACACCATTTAGAGTGGATGGGATTCCTTTTTAAGCTAGGAAAAACAGATACTGAAACCTTTCCAGCCTCTACAATGCTGTGGCCACATGTTGGTTGGAGCAGGGAAACGTCATCCTGAGATTCTGCTGAAATAGGATTTTATTGCTGACTGTGAATCTTCTGTGGATGCATAAGTTAAATAAACAGTGGTCCTTTCTTACTGGTCTTGCTGTGCCTTTTAAAAACAGCCTCTTTTCTGATGCTGTCTGTGTGCGTTCTCTGACTAGGACAAATTGCAGAGATAGATGACTTCAGGAATCCCCCTTTACTGCCCCATGAGAACTTTGAAGATGCCTTTAGAGTATGAGTCAAGTGGGGCTCAGTGGATAGAGCACTGGCCCTGGAGTTAGGAGGACCTGAGTTTAAATCCAACCTCAGATGCTTGACATGTACTATCTGTGTGACCCTGGGCAAGTTACTTAACCCCAATTGCCTCACAAAAAAAAAAAAAAAAAAAGGAAAAAAAGAAAAAGAATTGAAGTGCTTAGAGTATTAATCAAGTAGTGAAAGAGAATTTAGAGGACAAAGTCGGTCCAGTGGGTTTTGGTCCTGCCAAGCTAATGGTAAAGCTTGTGATGAGTAAAACTAAATGTGTGGTCGCCTTATTCCTGTCCCAAATGTAGGGAAAATTAGCTAGGGTTTCTAATATAAATTAGAAGCTTTAGTACCAGTTTGGGTCATTAAGCATTTATTAAAGCATACCAGGGGGCAGCTAGGTGGCACAGTGGATAGAGCACCGGCCCTGGATTCAGGAGGACCCGAGTTCAAATCTGACCTTAGACACTTAACACTTACTAACTGTGTGACCCTGGGCAAGTCACTTAACCCCAATTGCCTCACCAAAAAAACAAAAACAAAAACAACAATAACAAAACAACAAAGCATACCAGGTATTAGTAAAAAGAGAACACCTGGGTCAGAAAGTTAAGAAAAGGCCTAGCTAGCATAGGGCTCCAGCCTGGTCTGGTTCTTCCTCAAGTCCTCCACCACAAGCCTGTCCCAGCAAAGAACTGCCTCTGAGTGAGAGTGAGACACACCTTTTTGAAGGCCAGGAAGGTGTGGTTTTAATTGAATTAACTTTAAGTGAGTTAATCAGTGAAGTCAGTCAATCCAATCAGTCTTAATCCAGTCAATCCCAGCTGGGGCCTTTGGATATTGGCAGAGCCCATTATCTTCTTACAAACTTCTGGGGAAAAGCAGAATGAGAATTAAGTGTGTAATGTAGGAGAGGGGAGAGAAAGAAACCCTAAAGATACTCGTAGTACAACAACAAAATCAAGTGAGAAGGCGGAGAATGAAATCCTAAAAAAACTCCATTGGGTTTTAACATCCTTAAAGTGAGCATGAGCCAGCAAAAGACACGTGGAAGAAAAGGTTTTTGGGAAAGGTAAGAAGAGACTACATGGAGTTGGGTTCTGGGTGCCACATTTAGGAAGGACATTGATGTATTTGATGGTGTCTAGAGGAAGGGAACCAAAATGGGGAAGGGCCTTAGAATCCATTCCTTCTGAGGATCCGTTAGATGACTAACAAAGAGGAGATAGAGGGGACATTATAACTGCCCTCCAGTGTTTAAAGGGCTGTTAAATGGAAGAAGAAACACACTTGCTCTACTTGGCCCCAAAAGTCAGAAAGAGCAGCATTGGGTAGAAATTGCAACGAGGAAAATGTAGGTTTGATGCAAAGGAAAACTTCCTAACAACGCTACCAAGAAGTAAAATGGGTTATCAGGGCAGCTAGGGGGTGCAATAGAGCACCAGCCCTGGAGTGAGGAGGACCTAAATTCAAATCCAGCCTCAGACACTAGCTGGGGGATCCTGGGCAAGTCAGTTAACCCTGTTTGTCTCAAAAAAAAAAATAAGTAGTAGAATGGGCTATCTCAGGAAGTAACAAGTGCCCCTCCACTGGAGATCTGCAGGCTGAAGAGCTTTTTCCTTGAAAAGTAATGAAATTTGATACTTAGTTGGCTCAGGGGACTGTGTTATGTGTTCACATAACGTCAGGAAGATGGCCTACACACAAAAAGCCAGTACAGGAGGAGTCAAGACACTTATCTCTGCTCAGGCTTCTGCACAGCAGAGCATCATGACAGCCAAGAGGCAGGGAAGCTACACTCAACTGAATCTGTGCTGGAACCCTTCCCCACTAAAGGTAATGAAGCGTTTTATTAACCATTAGTTTGGTCTGCAAGAATCGCTTTTCTTTCCAGTCTCTAACCCAAAGCACCAGATTTGGACAAGTGGTCCCAGTGAAGTAAGTTGAATTGAAAAGGATACTAGAAAGGGATGGAAACTAAACACATGAAGAGTGCTTCCAACTTTTATGAGATTCAGTCTCACTTGTAAAAAACAAACAAACAAAAAAGCAGGGGGAATAATATAATTCATGCCTGCTACCTCACAGGGTTGTTGTTGGGAGAACATTTTGTAAATCTACATGTATGTACAGGGGAATTGTTCTCATGGAATAGAAGATGGGGATTGGGAAGATTTAAAATATCAAATGTCCCAAGGAAAGGAAAATGGATTTACTAAATGCTTCCAAAGATGTCCAGAAGTTATAGAGCTGGCAGGCACCTCCCAAGTCAGCTAATCCAACCTCATTTCACAGAGGAAGAATTAAACTCAGGAGCTTTAGGTGACTTGCCCAAGGTCACAACTAATAAGCTTCGGAGGTGGAATTTGGGCCCGGCATTCTTTAACCTGGAAGCCAGGGCCCTTTCTGTGGTATCAGCAAAGCACAATTTGCTCTCAAGTAGCTTGGATGGGTCGCTAAGATTAAAATGGCCTTGAAATGTGCAGGCAGGAGGGAGAAAAGAGACAACAAGAACCATAAAGTTTCATTGATTTAACTGATTTTTAAGCCTGTTCTATATGTAATACTTAGGGGAGAGATGAATAAAACACTGCAGCCTAACCTCAAGTAGTTTATGCTCTAATGGGATGAACAAAGCATGTGCAGAAGAATTACAATACAGACTAGAATGTACAGTGCCTTCCCTAAACTTTGTATCTCTTCCAGGTCTAGCACAGTACTTTATGCAAACAGTATACAACAAATCATAATACTGTTATTAATAAAACTTAAAGACTTACTATGTTTGGAAGGACACAAAAATGCTACAGTTGCAGCCCTTCTGTTCCGTTGTGTCCATTTGAGGTTTTCTTGGCAGACATGCTGGAGTAGTTTGCCATTTCCTTCTCCAGCTCATTTGACAGATGAGGAAACTGAGGAAAACAGGGTGAAGTGAATTCCTCAGGGTTACATAGCTAGTAAATGTCTGGGGCCAGATTTGAACTCAGGAAGATGAGTCTTCTTGACTCCAGGCTTGGCACTCTGATTACTCTGTCGCCACAAAGTTGCCCCAAAGAGAAGCAGGCCCAGGATAGATAGATGAGGTATCTGGATAAGTACGCTGCAAGAGACTGAGAAGAAGCAGTCAGATAGTCAGGAGGAGAACCAGTAAAGAGTGACTACCTGAGAACCTAGAGAGAATAGACTATCAAGGAGAGTGATTCACAGTGTCAAAGACTGCAGAGAGGTTAAGGAGATGCAGTGGATAAAGCACTGGCTCTGGATTCAGGAGGACCTGAGTTCAAATCTGGCCTCAGACACTTGCCACTTACTAGATGTGTGACCCTGAGCAAGTCACTTAACCCTCACTGCCCCACAAAAAAACAAAACAGCCATACACAAAAATGGCCATACCCATGATCTTGTCATTACCCACAAATGCACTATTTCCATGTATAAGAATTCTGAAATTCAGGGCAGTTAAGTAGCACAATAGATAAAGCACTGGCCCTGGATTCAGGAGGACCTGAGTTCAAATACAGCCTCAGACACTTGACACTTACTAGCTGTGGTGACCTTGGGCAAGTCACTTAACCCTCATTGCCCCACCAAAAATAAAAATTCTGAAATCACCTTATCTGATATTAATCTATTGGCTGTTCACCTCTCCCTGCATCCCCTTACAAAACCCCACTCCTCATTCAAACCATGATCTCCAATACACTGACCCCTCAATTCTCTCCGGGACATTTCCCCTACATTAACCACTGAATGCTCTTCTCCCATCTTCACTCCTTGATAAACCAGTTCAACTCTATACTGTCTTCTTTTCTTGAATTCCTAACTCCGTTATGAGTTCACTGATTACCCCCAGCCATTCCTCAGGTTTGGCTCATTCCCACCCACTGACTTCCCTCTTATACAGGTGCTGCTGAATGAAAGTGGAGAAAATCATGTACCCTTTCTGATTAGGACATTATACATTTGTTACACAACTCTGACTGGGCCCTCACTGCTGCTTGGCAATCCTATTATACCTCCCTTATCAACTCACTCTCCCACACTCCATAGAGACTCTTCTAAACTTTTGTATCCCTCCTCAAGCCTCTCATGACTTCCCTTCCCCCACTCTCAGTTGAAAACCTTATCTCATATTTTACAGAAAAAAAAAATTGAGGTCATTCTCTGTGAACTCCTTTCCCCATCTTCCTCATCTATTATTCAGATGCCTTCTGCCACTATATCCTCCTTCAATCAATTTATTCATACTATAAATACAACTTTCTTCTCTTTCCCTATTTGGCACTCTCCCTGTGGTCAACAGTCTTTCAATAAAATTTGGGAAACGGAGTTACTGAGTCTTGTAATTCTTTGGGACGACAGACATTTAGTTGATGGTTTTATGATTTTAAGCAGCAGAATGATGGCTACTTCTTTGTCTTCTTGGTTAGGTGGCATATGTGGTAGAACCTACAGGTCCCTGGAGAGGCTCAAAGCAGTTGTACTGAATTGAAAGGATTGAGTTGGGGTGGAAAGACACAGACATTATAGGGAACTTTCTAGAACACCAGGGAAGCCAGGAGATGGAAATGAGGAAGAAGAGAATTCCAGACACAGGAGACAGCCTAGTGAAAATGCAGAGCGGTTTGAGGAAGAGCATGGAGAGAATGCCATCTCTTTGATGGACAAGAGTAAGAGAAGAGGAGTAAAGTTTAAGAAAACTGGAGAAATAGGGAAGGGGCCAGGTTATGAAAGGCTTAGAAAACTAAATAGATGATTTTATATTTGATCCTGGAACTAATAAAGAGCCCCTGGAGTTTATTGAATTGGGATGGGGTGGGGGGTGGGGGTATGTGGAGGAAGGGCCTGGGGGGGTTTCCACATTGGTGAGATTTATACTTAAGAAAAATCACTGACATGGGGCTTAGTAGGACATATCCAGGAATCAAGGGGCTATTACAGTTTAAACTAGCCAACTAGATATCAGGATGGACACACCTGAGATAAAATTCTGTAGCTGGAAAGTCCATTAGGTGTGGCTACTACCTGGGGTTGTGCCCCGGGACAGAGATAACTCCAGAATTCACGACCACCACCTGTCATTCAAGCTTTTCCCACATCATCACCAAGAGGAACTTTCCATTGTCAGTGGTCACTCCATCTATCCTCTATAAAACCTTTCGCCTCTCTTCTATTCTAGGAGGAGAATGTTTCTAAGCCATCTCCTTTCCTTGAAGTGAAGTCCTCTACTTCCCTCTGTCACTTTCCCTAGCGCCCAAATGAAGGACCATTTTAATTGTAATGTCTAAGGACCCCCATCGCCTATTTCCCCGTGACAATCACCTTGGTGGTGAGTGGAAGATGGACTTGAGTAGCAGTGACTTGAAGCAGGACCCCTCCTCAAAGTGTGAGGTGATGAGGACCTGCACCAGAATGGAAGGGTGTGTGTCAGGAGAGAGACACTAGGGAGGTGAAATCAACAGGAGATGCTCGAGGTGAAATTGACAGGCCAGGGCAACAGCTCAGAGGTGGGGGATGAGAGAGTGAGGAATCTAGGATGACCCCCCCGGTTTGAGTCTGAGGGCCTGGGAGGATGGTGTAATCCGGGGTGGGGACGTTTGGGGCAGGATAATGAGTTCTGTTGGGTTTAAAGATCCGAAGTGGGCTGTGGGTGAATGAAGGTGGTTTGAGAAGAGACTAAAGAGTTGAAGGTGACTCCTCAGTTCAGCCCCAATCCTTCTCCCTTCCAAATGACGGGAAGGATGGGGGGCGGGGTGGGGGTGCCCTATTGAGCCTGGACGGTCAGACTGGGAATACAGTTTCAAACCCCGCTGCGGACGCTTGATTGTAGACCCCGGGCTAACCGATCGCGTAAGCTCTAAATAACCTAGCGAGCACGCTCTCCCAGCCGGGCTGGCTACGCGAGCCTTCCGGAGGGGGTGGGATACAGGTAGCGCCTGAGGACCTAGGGGAGCCTCGGGCCTCCGGGGCACGTGGGCCGCAGGAGCACGTGTTCCGTCTCCTGCCACCTCCTTCCTCCCCAGCCCCCAGACTCCGCCCCTGCCCTGCCCCCCAGCTTCGACCTCCTTCCTAACTCCCGCTCCGAGCACGCGCGCCCACCCCAGACCCCGCCCCCTGCCTCCCCCCGCCTCGCGCGCCGCCGCCAAGGTCGCTTCCGGCCACCAGGGGGCGGGGCCCGTCCCGGAAGTGGCGGCGGCGGTGGCTGCAGCGTCGGGGGCGACGAGCAAGGATTCCCGAGCTGAGGAAGAGTTGGTGTGGAAAGGGGGCGATATGGCCGTGAACCTGAGTCGGAACGGGCCGGCGCTGCAGGAGGCCTACCGGCAAGTGGTCACCGAGAAGTCCCCCACGGACTGGTGAGGGCAGGGCGGCTGGGGGAGGGGAGGGGAAGGGAGGGGGCGCCTGCAGGCGGGGGCGGGGGGAGGGATGAAAGGGAAAGGAGGGTACGGGGGGCACCAGCCAGGAGGGGAGGGGGAGGAGAGCGAGAGGAGTGGGCATAAGGAGGAAGGGAGGGGAAGGGGTGCGAATGAAGGTCAGGAGGGATGAAGGCAGGAGCTGTAAAGGTTTGAGAGTGGAGAAGAGGTGTGTGTGTGTGGGGGGCTGTTGTAGAGGCCTAGGAGGGTCTGGGAGAGGGGGGTCGGTCCTGAAGCTTTAAGGGAGGAGGGGGTGGACGGTGGGCTGGTGGATGAAGGGTCGGGGATGGATCCCCAGAGGGAGGGAAGGTGGGGGTGGAGAGGGACCAGGGGCCGGGGCAGGAGCCTGGAATTTGGGAGGTGGGTGTGGGGGAGCGGGGTGTGACCGCTCTCCCTCCCTGGGGGGCCGGGGCATGGGAGAAGCTCAGGGCTTTGTTTTGGGGCCAGGGAGGTGGGGAAGGGACATTGGCTGCTGTAGTTTCTGGGTGTCTTCTCCAGGCTTGGGGAGGTTCTCACCCACACACTCCCTCTACCGGGTGCGGGTGGTGCAATGGGTGTGTCAGCGGTGTGACCTTGAGTGGGGTGGGGTGGGGGGGAAGGAGCTTAGGCAGCTCCAGCCTCTGGGTCCGGAGGCACTTCCCTCTTTACCTTCCTCCTCTGTACCACCACAGAGCCCCAGGAGAATGGGGGCGCTCCACAGTGAGGCCAGAGCAAGGACAGGGCTCACTGGGCGGTCCAGGCCACTTGCACTGGGCTGCTGACTGCATCATTGCCTCCACGGGGAGGGGGCTGAGGCTTATTGGAGCAAGAATGCAGGTTGGGCCTGTGGGTCTGCACGCCCCTCCCCTTCAGCTAAGGTATCCAAGGCACCTTCACTCCCCTGCAGGAGGGCTTGAGAACCTTGAGGACTTGGCATTTGGAAACCATGACTTTCCTCTGCTTATCTTTCTTTTTTGTCTACAACATTCTCTCTCATCACCTCCCAGGGACTTTCCTTCTGACTTTCAGATCTTTGCTTTTCTTCCTGATTCCTCTGTGAGCTCTGCTCACAGGCTTGAAAGGCCTCATCACACCTCTGTCTCTTCTAAAACGCTGATGAGGGTCCACGCCTTGTGACCAGTGCCTGCATAGAAATGCTTTGGCTCTTCTATAGAACTGGACTGGGAAATTAAGGCTTTTCTGAGAAGGTGAACAGACAGGGGCTGACCTTTTGAGTACCTCAGGTTTTACCAAGAAAAAGGAACATAGGTTTTTTCCCTACCCTAGACCCCTATCAGCGAATACTTGGATGAGAGTTCTGTTCTTTCATTTCTTCAAAACCACAGTGTGACAGTATATTCTGTATGCTCACTTATGCGACAGTGACTTGTGGGATTTTGAAGTCTGAAAAGTTGATGCTGCACATCTCACATGAAGGCTGACATTTTATTGCACTTAGGTCATACTTGTTACTTTGGTAATGGGGCAGAGGGAGCTTCTTAGATCCATGGTGGTGGCATCTTGGTCTCCGCTGTGCATTTTGTAACTATATATGGTCATTCGCAGCTTTCTGCCCCTTTCCCTTGTTGCCTCGATTGTTTGTTTCCATTGGCCTGTTCTGAGCATTTCCTGTTGTTGGTAAGAAGCTAACTCAGAAGAGAATATTAAGGTTGACTGCCTTGGTTGGGGGTAGTGATAGGGTCTTGGTAACTGAGAAGGAACATGGTTAGTGGAAAGAAGACCGGCTTTAGTCAGAAGACCTGGTTTCAGATCCTGCCTGCTACTTCACTAGTTCTTTCATCTTAAGTCATTTAGCTTCACAGGCCCTTGGTTTCTTCTCTGTCAAATGAGATTGGATCATATGATGGCTTTCCAGTTCTGACGTCCTGTTACTGTGGCTCCAATTCATCTTGGATCTATCAGTGGTCAGTAAACTTTTATTAAGCACCTACTGTGTGCCAGGCACTGTGCTAAGCACTGGGGATAGTTAAAAAAAGACAGTCCCTGCCCTCAAGGAGCTCCCAGTCTAATGGGGTGAGACAGCACACGGAAGATGAAGAAGGGAAGGATCAGAGAAGTCCCACAGTAGTTGGACCAGGTGAGAAATGAGATGTTTGATGGTGTCTTCTCCTTAAATGGAGGTTTGGAGTTGTGATGAGGTGCAGGACCGAGGCACTGAGGAAGGTGAGACAGCTTCAGTGAACTTGCACAGTCACACAGCCAGTAAGTATCTGAGACAGGGTTTGCACTCGGGTCTCCCAAGCTTTAAGTTTACTACTCCCGTACCACCTGCCATACTCGGACTGCAGTTTTTTGTTTTGTTTCGGCTCTTTTGGTAACCCCAGCACTTGGTGCAGTGCCTAGCACATAGTAGACACCTAATAAATAAATGCTTATTAAATCGGGACCACAGTGGAGGTAGGACTCTGAAGGAACTTAAACAGTCTCTTCATTCGGAAAATAACTTCACAAATTACCGCACAGGTAAATGTTCAGGCTGAGCTGTTGAAAAGTTCATCTTGTTCTGCCCAGACAGTTAGGATGTAGTTCTGTTGCTAGGGTACCAATCTCTTCAGCCATTATCTCCCCCGTCTAAATCTTGTGGTTGGCGCTTTCTTATTCATTCTGAATTTCTTTAGTGTAGGTCAGGATAGGGCGTGCCAGCTCGCTTAGCTCAAAGGTACTTTTTGAACCTCGAGTCAGTACAGGGAAAAGAATGATTTTTCTCCACCCTGACTCCAGGCCTCAGAAGATGCAGGTCCCAGAAAACTAATAGAGCTACAGACTGTGGTATTTAAAAAACAGAAAATGAATCGGGTTCTTCCTAATCTCCCCCCCCCCCCCATTTTTGCCTTGCCTTAGGTATTCAGCAAGGACCCACTTGAGAAACCATGGATTAGAGAGGGGAGACGGGAGTTGAAAAGTGGGAAACTGCAGCATTTTACTTGGAAACACACAGTTGAAACTTAAACACTTCTAGGTCTATTGTCATTGTTGAGTTTCAGCGATCTCCAACTCTCTGTGACCCCATTTGGGGTTTTCTTGGCAGAGATGCTGGAGTGGTTTGCCATTTCCTTCTCTACCTCATTTTACAGATAAGGAACCTGAGGCAAAAGAGGGTAAAGTTGACTTGCCCAGGGTCACACGGCTAGTAAGTATCTGACAGTTCAGTGATGCAGTGGATAGAATGCAGTTCCTGAAGTCAGGAAGACTTCTCTTTGGGAGTTCAAATCTGGTCTCAGAGGAGACTGGAGAAGAAAAGGCAAACCACTCCAGTATCTTTGCTAAGAAAACCCCCAGTGGGGTCATGAAGTGTTGGATATGACTGAATGACAACAATTAAGTAAGGAACTTTGGCATTCTATTTTGAGGATCTTCCTTTGACCTCTGTTCTCTGTCACTTCTCTGCTAATGACATAGAATTGATACCATCGGTTCTACAAAGACAACACCCGAGTGTATTCATCTATCCTTCATTTTTTCCCTGAGCTCCAGGCCTGTGTCTCTTGGGCATGCTGGCCAACTACCTGTATGTCTCTTAGGCACTTGAAATTCAATGTGTCCAAAAAAGAACTCATTTTCTTTAGCCCTAAACTTGGCTTCCTTGTTTCTGTAGAGGACACCACCATCTTTCTAGTCACCCAGCTTTGAAATCTCACAGTCATCCTTGATTCTTCATTTTTCCTCTTCACTCCCCATATCTAGTCATTTACCAAGACTTATATAATGTGGACCTTCACTCTACTCTCCCCACAATCATGTTCATCACCTTTTACTTGGATTGTTGTACAGTAGTCTCCTAGCCTTCAGTTTTTCCCTTCCCCTCCTGTTCTTCCTCCTTTCCCATCTCTCCTCATTCTCTCATTTTCTCTCTCCTTCCAAAGTAAGCTTCAATGTCTCTCTAAGGCCTCCAGGATAAAATGTAAAGTGGCATTTAAAGCATTTCATGATTGTACCCCAGCCTACCTTTTCAGATGTATTGTTCCTTACTTCCCCTCATGCCAGCTGTTTCTTGTGCATAAGCTCTTTGTTTCCATGCCCTTGCACAGACTCACACTGAAGTAGGAGGGGCATTGCATCTGTTGTTTGCACATTGAGTCATGAAAGCTGTTGTGCTATGGAACTTATTCCAACACCCACCCCTGTCAATCAGTCAGCATTCATTAATTACCTACTATGTATCAGGGCCTGTGCTAAGCACTGGGGATACAAAAAGAAGCAAAAGACAGTCCCTGCCCTTCAGCAGGGGAGACAACAAGTACAAAAACAGGTAAAGCTAGGAAGGCACTACAGGTAAGAAGGGTTGGGAAAGGTTTCCTGTAGAAGATGGGAGCCAGCCAGGACGATGCCTGGAGCCAAGAGATGAGGAGATTTTGTTTGTGGAGCAGCCAGGAAGCCAATGTCACTGGACCCACGTGGGGGGAGTCCGGGCCTGCGGTGTAAGAAGACCAGGAAGGGAGGAGGGGTGTAGGTTATGAGAGGCTTTGAACACTGATTCTGGAGGCAGCAATAGGGAGCGGCTGGAGTTTTTACTGAGTAGAAGAGTGATGTGCTTTAGGAAGATGGATTTGGTGGTTGAAAGGAGGATGGATTGGAGTGGGGAGGAGACTTGAAGCAGGCAGACCCGCCAGCAGCTATTGCTGTAGTCCAGGAATGAGGGGATGAGCACCTGCAGGGGCATGGGGGGGGGTAGTGTCAGAGGAGAGGAGAGGGATTGTATTCTAGAGAGTTGACAAAGGTGAAATGGAGAGGCCCTGGCAACAGCTTGGCTCTATGGGGGATGAGAGAGAGTGAGGCGGCCAGGAAGACTCCTGGGTTTTGAGTTTGGGGAGCTGAGAGGACGGTATTGTCCTCCACAGTAATAGGGAAGGTGGCGGTGGGTGTGGCTTAGGAGGAAAGATGAGGAGTTCTTTGACCGTGTTGACTTTAAGATGTCTACTTGAACTTGGAGATGTCTGAAAGGCAGGGAGAAATGTGAGACTGGAAGTTAGCAGAGGGGTTGGTGGGATAGGTAGAGTTGAGAATCAGCAGCACAAAGATGTTGATTAAATCCATGGCTGCTGATGAGATGGTAAGTGAAACAGTGAAGGAGGAGGAGAAGAGAGGAGGGCCCAGGGCAGAACCCTGAGGAACCTATGGTTGGAGGGTGTGATCTGAAGGAGGTTCCAACAAAGGAGACTCAGAGGTAGAAGGAGAACCAGGAAGGAGGGGGGTGTCCTGAAAACCTAGGGAGACGAGAGTGATCAATATTGGCAGAGGCCACAGAGAGGGCAAGGAGAAGAGGCCACTGGAAGCTGGACTGGCAGGGCTAAGAGAGCGAGAGGAAGTGGAGGCACCTCTCGTAGACAGCCTGTGGGAGGAAGTTAGTCCAAAAAGCAGAAGAGACAGAGGACGGTAGTTATTGAGGGAGGGGGATCGTGGGTGTGTTTGTAGGCAGGAGGGAAGGAGCCGGTAGAGAGGGAGAGATTGAAAACAGGTGAAGGAGTGGGGATGGGGGGGGGCAGTCTGTTGGAGGAGATGGGGAAGGAGAAGAGGGCGGCAGAAGGCACCTCAGTGATAGGGGCTGGGCAAGAGGGGAGAAGCAGCAAATGGCTCTTTTGTTGTGGGAGCAGGGGAGCTTTGAACCTCCCATACGGGAGATTCAGTAGGATCGCCGAGCTTAGATTTGTAGTGGACCGAGTCCGAATGATCTCGGTGATTCTGCCTTTGTTCAGCACATTTGTAGGAACAGTGGGTGGTGGGAGTGACCCAAGGCTGAGGCTTGGCCGGGTCTAATTGGCAAAAGGAGAGGAGGGCTAGGGATCCAAGAGAGGGAGGACAATGCGGAGTTGAGTTGGTTCGCCAGGGAGTCAAGATGAGAAGAGGAAAGAGTGGGTGGTGCAAGGAAGCTGTCCTGGGAGGGAATTCACAGTGTGGATGAAGACTGCAGTTGTGTAAAGGAAGGTCGAGGGGGAGGTGAAAAGCCAAGAGACTGTGATCAGATAAGGGGGTTTGGGGATCCTTGAACACAGCGGGGGGGGGGGGGGGTTACATCTGTGGGGGGTGACGAGCAGAGGCATGACTCTGTGTGAGAATGTTGTGTGGAGCCTGAGAGGGAAGCAGATGGTCATCCCTATTCTTTCCTCTGAAGGCTGGCGGTCAGTGAGATGGAAGTTGGTCCTGCCCAGCAGGAGGTGGAAGGCCCATTCCCAATGACTGCTGTTCTTCTTCCTCAAGGGACAGACGCAGCAGGAGATGGGAGGCCTGAGGTCAGAGGGAAGGGCAGGAGATCTGACCAACAGCAGCAGGCAGTGGGGTGGCCTTGTGTTAGCACCGATAGAAGTCACTCCAGCGGGAGATGGGGGTGCCTCCCCAGCCTTTTCTTACCTGAGGCTGGAGATGAGGGGGCCCAGGAGGAAGTGGAAGTCTCCCTCGTCGTTTTCCTCCTCAGGCTCCAGGGTCTCTTCCTGTCCAGTCTGTTGCATCAGATGTAGCCTGTAGTGCAAGCCATGGAGCAGCCTGTGTCCTTGCCTTGGCATCATAAGGGCCTGCTTTGGCCATTCTGTGCCCCTCCCCTCCTTTTTCAGGTGATTTCTGTCTGGTATGTCCTAGCTGGGACAAAATCCCTTATGCTTGATATCTTGTTTCCAATGGCTTATTGACATTTACTTCAAGGGGGTTTACCAACAAAGTTTGCCTAAAATAGGACTTCTCAACCTAGCCCTAACACTTGGTTCCTGTTTTTGATTTCTCTGTTCCTGCTGCTTTTATGACCCTGTTACCCACGTAGACATCTTGGAGGCATTTTTGCCTTTTTTCTGTCCCTTGCTTCCTCTTTGTAGTCAGTCATAAAGATTTATTGATTCTTTTTTTGTGATATTTCACTGCTACCACCCTAGGCTGGGAAAGAGCTCTGGACTTGCAGTCAGGTGAGACTGGGGTTTGAATCATGCCTGTGACACTAATTGTGTGAACATAGAAGAATCACAGAACCTTCGAGTCTGCTTCCTTATCTGAGGGTTGGTAAGAGGATCAGTGGTGAAGCAAATGGATGTAAAGTGCATTTCAAACCCTAACTGTAGAGGCCGTCATTCCCACTACAAGCCTATGCACCACATGTCCAGATTACTGTAATAGCCCCTGATTGGTTTTCCTGCATCAAATCCCTCCCTCTTTCAGTCCTGCAGGCTGCTACCAGACTTGTCTTGTTAAAATGCCCATTTGACCGAGTCATTCTCCTGCCTCAGAACCTTCTGTAGTGTCTGAAGCTTGCCCTTCAGGCCCCCCCTTGTCTGGCTTCAGGCTGTCTCTTCAGCCTGGTAGGCGGGAGCTGGGTGGTCCCTCCTGCCTCCAGTCCCCTGCCCCTGGCTTCCATTTTTCCTCCCTTTGTCCTTTATTTCCTCCTGGTCCCAGCTCACAGGTCTCCCTTCTCCTTGTAAACCCTACTCCTGCTTCAGGACCCAGCCCAAATATCTGTCCTGTGAACTTGCCCAGATCCCTCCAGCTCATTGCCGAGTGCCCATCGACTGGGCCGTTGCTTTGCAGAACTGTGATCTGTTATTTATTTGTGTTGTTTAAACAGCAGAAAATAAGATTCTTGAGGACGTGTATTATGCTGATGTAGGGGCTTAGTGGAAGGTAACTTTGAAGGGGTGCAGGGGGCCAGAGGGCTGATAGACTGCACTGAGCCCAGCCTTCCCGGAACACTCAAGTACTATGGCTAGACCTCTGTTTTTACAGAAAGGAGCCGACTTTTACCCTTCAGGGAGTAGTGGAAACATTGGACAGCAGCAGCAGAAACCCTGAGTCAGTGATCCAGTCACATAGTGGTATAGTCAGTGCTGAATTGAAATAATGACAGCCTCTTCCCCAATTCATTTGGGTCACTTCTCTTCCTTTATCCTACCTGGGTTTCCGAAAGTCTTTTGCATTGTGTTTCATTCCTTGTAAAAGTATTATCTCCCTCTTGGCTATTTCCTCATTAACTTGATCTACCACATCCTGTCTGGGTCTGCTTTCCCTCCTTCATTCTTTTCATTTCATCACTATCTCTGCTTGGTCATTTCAACAAGGCTCTGAGAGAAGCCAGTGTGTCAGGCTAGACAGAGCCCTTTAGAAACCAGAGGATCTTGTCTTCAGCTTCATGTTTCTTTTTGCAGCATTAGAAACACACACACACACACACCCCCAGAGACTGTTTGTTCTACCATACTTGGAATTCCAGTGAGCTCTAAATAGAATTTTGCCTCTTATTTATAATATTATATTTATATTATTATATTATATACCATATTCTATTTGCATTATTTGTTGTATTATCATTTATATTATTATGAAGATTTGTCAGATCTTTTTCTACTATAGAGACTCTTCATCTGAGGCCCACTGAGTGCCAGGAGGTCCACGTGTAGATTTCAGGGAGGGGGTTGTTTGTGAATTCGTTTTTAAAAGTATTTTGATAACTATTTCACTGTAATTGATTTCTTTTGTAATCTTATATGCTTTATTTTGTACGAAGAAGATTGTTCTGGGAAGAGGTCAGTGGATCTTGCCAGATGTGACACCATTGAAGGTTAAAAATTGCTGATTGAGTGTAAAACAGGGCAGTGCACAGAGCCTACCCTGCTTTAGAGAGGGCTAGCTAATGTGATGGCCACCTGGCATGTGGGAATTTTCCTTCAACTTGCTTCTTTGTACAGGAAAGCTGGGGAATTCCCTAGTTTGTTAACTTGCTCTGTGAAGTGAGTATCTAACCTTGTGACTTTTACCAAGTAGCTCTGAGTTTATTTATAAGCCTCTAGTTTGCATGGGCATTGTAGTTATTAATGTTCCTTGCCCAGCATTCCCTAGAGGTAAATGCAGATGCTGTTAAAAAAGGAAAACAAAACAATCAGGCCTTACTTTTATGTGAGGAAATTAAAGCAGTGGCTGGAGATAGTGACTTGTCCGAGGCTAATGAGAATGGTCTTAATACAATGTATTCAGCACCTGGGATGCAGTGGCCGGGGAATAAGTCTACATGCCCTCAGATCAGGACTCAGAACCTCATCACATCTAGATAGATGCCTTAGCCACAAAGATAGAACGGGTGCACACACAAAGGGAGTCGGGTGCGAAGACCTGTTGCCTAATTTTGTGTCTTTTTCCTCCCTGATCTTTCCAGCTTTGCTCGTATTGCTTTGGGGGTTAGGTGTAGGAGGGGATCTCTCCCTTTGTCTTTAGCTTCATTAGCAAACTTAGTTTGTGATCCTTGCCTGTTAATACACAACAGTGATCTTTCTCCTCTTGACTTTTCTACATCCTTGATGTTGAATTCCTTTAAGTAATCAAAGAAGCTGTCTGAAGAATCTTAGTGACCTCTATTGAAAATTATAGTATCTTCTTAAGTTTTTTTAAAAAAGAACCATCGGGAACTGGTGTTGGACAAGCAGATGGGTATAATGGAAACAGCGCTGGGCTTGAAGTGGACCGCCTGGACCTCAGATGCAGCTCTCGCCTGCTATTTACTAGCTGTATAGCCCATTAAAAGTTGTTGGCCATCTCTCTCGCCTTTCGTTTCCATATCTCTGAAATGGGAATAATGATACTTTGCACCCTGAGCTCAAAGGACAGAATTTGTGAAGTATGTGTATAAATCAGCTAATATCATTTGTTAGGCCTTCGGTTATTGTGGACTTCTGTAGCATGGCAGGGTGAGGGGTGTACTGTGACACTTGACCACATAGTCTACTTGTGCTTTCTTTCAGGGCCTTGTTTACTTATGAAGGCAACAGCAATGACATCCGTGTGGCTGGCACTGGAGGTGAGCCTAATCATTCTGGGGAAGTGTGTAAAACATGACTTCTTGTTGTGGGCTTGATGAGAAGGGGAAGAGGGCAGGCCTTGACAGGCTGGTCTGCAGCTGTGGATGCCCCTTTCTGGGAGTTCTCCCTTCCTCAAAGGTGAAATGACAGGTGCTTTGCAGAATTCAGGGCAGACAGGGCACTTTTTTCTTTCTTTGCTCTCCTTTCCCCCTCTTTTCCTTGTTTATTCTTCCTTTTGTTTGCTCCACTTTTTCTCCTTGGCCCATGTTGGCTGCTTGCTGGAGAGCCCTCATTGGGAACAGTCACATATCCAAGACACAGGAACAGGTGAGGGGTCCTCAAAGGCATCCTGCCACCACCTCTTGCTTCCAACTTGAATTTCTTTCCTTGCCTGACCAAATGCAGGGAAGTCGACCTCGCAGCTTCTCTCCTAACCTCCTGTCCCTAAAACATGCACTGGAAGTCGTAGAAGGGTTTTTATTGCTAGTAGCAACAGGAACTTGGGACAATTCTGTGCCCCTGCTCCTTCTCACCTAAGCTGTTTAAGGGAAGATTGTGACCCGTATAGCGATGGGTCCTAGGGCACCCAAAGGACTGAAATCAGAGCCCTCAACCTTCAGAGGAATGAGTGCACAGCCTCCTGGAGTCTCCTCTGGGTTTGTCAAGGGGCCCTGAAGCCCGAGAAGACGCACTTCACCACCGCTGGAACAGTGTGGCATGAGCGTGGTTGTGGGGGCTATCTAGACCTTCCACCAGTAACTGCTTAGAATGGCACAGGGGGACCTGCTGTGGGCCAGCGCCTGGCATGTTGCATATTGCAGGTGCTTAATGAATGCTTCCTGACTTACCTTGGGATGGCATTGCCAAGAAAAGTTGGCTGAAAACAACTTGGAGAAGGTGGGGGCATCCCTCCATTCACTTCAGGATTCCTTGGATGTCCTCGATGTGTTAGCCTGGGCTACCTGCTGCTGCCTGAGCAGAGGGAGTCATTAGGGTGGCACTCGTGGGGACCTCGTCAGCCTCTGAATCTTTACTGTCTTGACCCTGCTGTGTTTCCCTCAAGATGAAGACATCTGGATGCTGTCGCTGCTCTCAGGGCATGGAGCCTCATAAAGGGGAGACCTTGTAAAGCCTCAGGCAAAGTGTACTTTCTGGGGAAGGAGGGAGCACCCACCCCAGGGAGATAACACATCTTGTAATGCTCTGGAAAAATAAATAGAACCTCCCCAAATCTCCCATATTGTGGGTGGGTGGGGGCATAATCTGCAGTGTTCCCCCCCCCCCGTCCCTTCTGGGGCACACTTAGTGTCCATCCTGCTCATTTAGCTCCACTTCATCATATGCTGTTTTTGTTTTTTTGTTTTTTTTTAGGCAATGGGGGTTAAGTGACTTGCCCATGGTCACACAGCTAGTAAGTGTCAAGTGTCTGAGGCCGGATTTGAACTCAGGTACTCCTGAATCCAGGGCCGGTGCTTTAACCCCTGCGCCACCTAGCTGCCCCCTCATCATATGCTGTTTTGCCGTATCTTTTTCATGTGTCACAGAAGCACTGGTGACAGCTGGGCATAGCAAGGGCAATGTAGGCCAGCACAGGGCTGCTTTTCAGTGATAACATAGAACGAAAATGGCAGCCTTCATTTTTTTCTTCAATGGAGTTCATCTACAACCTCCCTGCCTCCCCCCCAGCTTATTTCAACAAGGATTAAAAACTCGTTGATAACAGATTTTGTTGTCTTGTTTTTGTCTGTCTCATTGCTCCTCCTGTGACCAACACCACCACCCTGCCTCGTGGACAAGGAGGCAGAGCTTGGGCATAGGGACCCGACCTCCCCCAGATCATAGGAGCTAGAGCCGGGAAGGACCTTGGAGATCATCTAGTTTAAATCTCCTTTTGCAGGCGAGAAAACAGGCCAGAGAATGATTCTCCCACGGTCACATGAACTAGTAAGCGGCAGAACTGGGCATTGGGATGTTGCAGTGAAAGCATTTTGACTAAATCAGATGTTCTTTCTGTTTGGATGTCATCCTTCCAACCCCAGGCCAAATGCTGACCCTTATCTTCCTTAGTTCCTTTGAGAGACTGAGGGTAGGGAATATGTAGGTGAGAATAGAAGTCAGAGTGATTATTCTGCATATTGTTGTACTGTGAGTGCAAGAGAGAGGGTAAAGCCCCCTGCTCTGACTCGTGTCGTTTTCTTTTCAAATATATGTATTTTTTATCATTATCTTATTTTTACATCAGCCATATTTCTCAGTATATCCTTTACCCCTGCCTGAGTCATCCCTTATAACAAAGAATACAAAGAGGAAAAACTATTTAGCCAGACTAACCATTCCATTGAAGAAGTCTGATGCAAGCAGCATTCCGCACCTTGGTGAAGGTCACATCTATTCTTGGGGCCCAGACAGGGCCACAGCTTGGCATCTCTTTCTTGGACCTAAAGGTCCATGAAGTCTCTTCTGTCCCCCTCCCACATTCTCCTCCACCCCACAGGGTGTTTTGAAATATTGTTTAAGACTTGTGGGGCAGCATGGAAGGACCAGCCCCATATTGTTGCATCTGTATCTGTCCCTCTCTCATTCATCATGAGATTGCTAATTGTTTTTTGAAGCACATCATTCTTTTTTGTTGTATTTCAAAGAGCATTGCTGTTAGGTTCCAGTCCGTACCTCTTCCCGAACTGAGGTGATCTCCTTTATCCCTTTTTCTTCTACCCTAAAGTCTATCCCCTTGTTATCTGTGTGTGTTCTGGAAACCCCATAGAGCTTATAACTGTAGATAAGGACTAACCCAACAAACCACTATCATTTACATACCCTTAGTAATAAAAATGGGAAAGCAGAAAGAATGACTATTTCTATGTGAATAGATACTATGAGAATGGGGCATTCTCCAAGAACATTTAACATTTTTTTTATAGAATGCCCTCTACTAAAATGCCTTCTCTTAGAGAAACAAACTCATGGGCTTTCTAGGATCTAGAGCCCCATAACGCACAGAGCCCCTGTTCAAGCCCAGGACCTTACTTTTAGCCCACAGCTGGGGAACCCAAAAGGAGAATTCGAAAATTTGGAAGCAGCATTTTATTGAATCAGATCTTCTCGAAGATCCTTATAATTGTTCCCTCAAAATACCCAGGGACCTGCCTCCTTGAGGTATGTGATGTTTAAAATCTAACATGTGGTCGCCTTGTTTCTACCCCCGGTGTGGGGGGAGAACCAGCTAAGGTTTACTTGGTTTTTTTTGGTGAGGCAATTGGGGTTAAGTGACTTGCCCAGGGTCACAGAGCTAGTAAGTGTCAAGGGTCTGAGGCCAGATTTGAACTCAGGTCCTCCTGATTCCAGGGCCAGTGCTCTATCCACTGTGCCACCTAGGTGCCCTAAGGTTTACTTAAAAGCTAGAAACATCAGCACCAGTTTTTGGCATGAAGCATTTATTAAAATATAGGTTAAGTAAAGATAGAACATGTGGAGTTCAGAAAAAGAAGCCTGTCTTCCTTAGTGTTCAGACTAGACTCTTCAGCCACCAACCCGAGGTTCTGGAATGAAAAGGGCCAGAGCTACAAAGCCAGCCTCCCTTCCTACTTTGTGTCTCTCTCCCCAGAAGGGGCCATCCTTCAAGCTTATTGGTTGAGGGTGGTCTCCTGTTGATGTCTGAGTCCACAGCCTCTGAGAACAACACCCCACTCAGGGCCTGCCAGATATGGTCTCCATTTAATCAACCTTAAGTAGGTTCTCAGTCAGTCTCATTCAATTCAGTCAATTCCAAATCAGTCTTCAGGTGGGGCCCCTGGGCATCTGCCAAATCCCATTATTTTCTCACAGGTAGAAGGAATGATCTGTAAGGGTTCTGAGTCTTGCAAGAATAAGGGCAGGAGTGGGTTTTAGTAGCTTGGGGTACAGGGTACACTTGACACCCTCATTGCTTTTCATGGGGATCCAGATTGCCTTTGAGTTAAGGCATTTTGGCTTATTCCCATTCTACCTAGTGGCTGATGCACACAGTAAGAACGAAGCAATGTTACTACTGCATGTAGATTAAAGAAAAAAGGAAAGGACTCATATACAAAAATAGAGTAGCTCTTTTTGTTGTACCCAGAGTCCTGGAAACAAAGGGAGTGCCCATCAATTGGAGAGTAACTGAATACTTTATGGTGTGAGTGTAATGGACTATCACTGTACCATAAGAATTGAAGAAAGGGACAGTTTTAGAGAAACCTGGGAAGACTTGTATGAGCTAATGCAGAGTGAAGTAAGCAGAATCAGGAGGACAATTTTAAAATTTTTTGTTGTATTTTATTTTAATTTTTTCCCAATTATATGTAAAGATTTTTTTTTGAGTTCCAAATTTATCTCCCTCCCTTCCCTACTGCTTCCCAAAGCCAATAAGCAGTCTGATATAGGTTATAGATTACAATCATGCTAAACATATTTTAGTTTTATTTTCAGCTCCAAATTTCTTTCCCTTTACTCCTCCCCCACCCATTGAGAAGGCAAAAAATAATGGTACCCATTAGACATATGAAGTGATGCAAAACATACTAACATAGTAAGTCATGTTGTAAAAAAAAACAAACCCAAAAGTAAAGTGGAAAAAATGATGCTTCAATCTGCACTTACAGATCATCCCTTCTCTCTCTCTCTCAATAACATAACATTTCATCATGAGTTCTTCAGAACTGTTGTGAATCATTAGCTTGATCAGAGTAGCTAAGTCACAGTCGATTGTCATTACAGTATTACTGTTATTGTGCACAGTGTTCTGGTTCTGCTCATTTCACTTTGCATCAGTTCATGTAAGTTTTTCCAGGTTTTTCTGAAAATATACTACTCATCATTTCTTATAGCACAATAGTATTTCATTACAGTCATTACCACAACTTGTTCAGCCAGTTTCAATTCTTTACCACCACAAAAAGAGCTGCTACACTTTTGTACAACTAGGTCCTTTTCCTTTTTCTTTGACCTCTTTGGGTTACAGATGTCATAGTGGTATTGCTGAGTCAAACACTATGCAGTTTTATAGCCCTTTGGGCATAGTCTGGAGGCCACTTCACACAATAACTTATAAAGTCGCATCATAAAGTTATTTCAAACAATATTGTAAAGAAAAGCTACCTTAAGACTCCCGTCAGTTAACAACTGGAAGTGTTGGGCTAGAGGTGCAGAATGAAACATGTTTTATTTTGTTTTTTTGTCCATGGCCACATTTGGATTTATTTTGCTTGATTGTTACAAGGGAAGACTTCCCCCCCCAAAAAAAATACTCATTTTCTTAGCATTTTTAAAGTTCTGATTTCCAAATTCTATCTTTCCCTTCCTCCCTCCCAGTAAACAATCAGATATAGGTTGTACATGTGCAATTATGTAGAACATTTCCATATTAGTCATTTTGTACAAGAAGACTTTAAGAAAAGAAAAACAAATGAAAGTGAGAAATAGAATGCTTCAGTCTGTGTTCAATCAATATCAGTTCTTTCTTTGGAAGTGGATAGTATGTTTCATCAATAGTCCTTTGGGATTATCTTGGATCATTGCATTGCTGAGAATAGCTGTCATTCATAGTTCTTCACCGAACAGTATTGCTGTGACCAAGCACAATGTTCTCCTGGTTCTGCTGACTTCACTATAGTGAACATCAGTTCATATAAATCTTTTGAGGCCTTTCTGAAATCATCCCCCTTGTCATTTCTTGTAACACAATAGAATTCCCTTACAATCATATACCACAGCTTGTTTAGCCATTCCCCAGTTGATGGGCATCAGTTTGATTTTCAATTCTTAGCTACTACAAAAAGCTGCTATAAATATTTTTGTACAAAAGGTCCTTTCTTTTGGATGCTTTTGTATTCCCTCTTTTGGATATCTTTGGGATATAGACCTAGAAGTGGTATTGCTGGATCAAAGGGTATGCACAGTTTTATAGCCCTTTGGGCCTAATTCCAAATTGTTCTTCAGAATGATCAGTTCATAACTCTGCCAACAGTGTATTGTGTCCCAGTTTTCTCATAGTCCTTCTAACATCCAACATCCATTCTGATAGGTGTGAGGTGCAACTTCAGAGTTGTTTTAATTCGCATTTCTGATCAATAGTGATTTAGGCCATTTTTTTCATGTGGCTATAGACAGCTTTGATTTCTTTAGAAGACTCTTTTTGAATTGGAAGACGGGATCTAGAGACAGTGATGCCTCCAAAATGTAAGGTCTAAAATTCTAGCTGTTATGTCTAAAATCTAATGAGTAGTCACCTTAAATTAGAAGCTTTGGCAAGAATTTAGGCTTCCAAGTATTTATTAAAGTGTATTAGAAGTTAGTGAAGAGAGAGGGGGAAGTAAAACAGCCTTTGTCTAGCTATCTAAGAGTCAGCATCCATCTTCCCACCAAGCCCCAAGTCTGGAACCGAAAGACCCTTGCTTCTCCCAGAAGCCTCCTTTGAAACAGGAAATGGCCGTCCACACGCACAGCTCCAAGCTAATTGGGTAGTAGCTCTGATTGACACGACCTGCAGGTGGCAGACACCATTTCCTGATGCCAGTCTGACCCGTTGAAACCTCCAGAGGTCACCTCACGATTTCTCCTTGTGCTTCCCTGCAATATCTTTCTTAGGGGGGAAAGGTCATTGGAGCATTTTTTTAAAAAATGCACTGGGGGGCGGCTAGGTGGCGCAGTGGATAAAGCACCGGCCCTGGATTCAGGAGTTCCTGAGTTCAAATCCGGCCTCAGACACTTGACACTTACTAGCTGTGTGACCGTGGGCAAGTCACTTAACCCCCACTGCCCCGCAAAAAAAAAAAAAAAAAAAAATGCACTGAAACTATTTAAAGAACACAGATTCAGAGAAAACAGTTAGGATGACTTTGAAACCACTGGGCCGAATTTTTCATGTATACGGATAAAACAAGGTACATGTAACAGTAGTCCCAATTTCAGTCTTTTTCTGTTCTTTGCTTATGAAAATGTTCATGTTGGTGTTTGTCACATTCAGAATAATAAATAAAATATATTTAAAAAAACAACAACCCAAGCTTGTTTTTATTGTTGTTTGTTGCCATCAGTTCTGCTCAGTTTCTCTAGGATTTCCCCTTATGCTTTCCTGACTTCCTTCCTTGCTATTTTGTACTTCAGAAGGTGGCCTGGAAGAGATGGTGGAGGAACTAAACAGTGGGAAGGTGATGTACGCTTTCTGCAGGGTGAAGGACCCAAACTCTGGCCTACCCAAATTTGTCCTTGTCAACTGGGTATGTAGAGCTTTTATTTCCAGTTTCTCTTCAGACTTAACGCCTGCTTGGCTTGCGGGATTGGCACATTTTTTTTTTTAATGCAGATTCTATTTATTTGTTGGTTTTTTGTTTTTTCTTGTGGTTTTCTCCTTTTCTGGTTCTTCTTTCACAACATGATTAATGTGGAAATATGTTCAAGATGATTATAAGTAGGGGCAGCTAGGTGGTGCAGTGGATAAAGTACCGGCCCTGGATTCAGGAGAACCCCAGTTCAAATCTGACTTCAGACACTTGATACTTACTAGCTGTGTGACCCTGGGCAGGTCACTTAACCCACATTGCCCCCCCCCCCAAAAGATGATTGTACATATATTTTTTAAAAATATAAATTCTAAAGAGATACTGTGGCTTTTGTGTAATCCCTGAGATTGAGAATTTTGAGTTTTAACACACGTCACTGATTTTCTAACTTGTGGCAAATCACCTTTTTCTCTGTCTGAGTTTCACCATTTGTATATGTGAGGCAGAAGAGATATTTGATTCCTAGGCTCTCTGTGAATGTTATCAGAGAAAACAGAAGAGGGTAACCCATCAGTGAGGTTTGCTAAAACCAGCGGTGGGCGGGTTTAAGGGTAATATGAGAAGACTGATGTCTCCAGGATTCTGTGCTAAAAGGTCCATGCTTGCCGGTGTCTCTTGCTTACTTTGCTATACAGAGTCAGGCAGGAAATTGGATTTGATGATCTAAGGGGGAAGCCTTTAGCAAAGGCTTTGGGCCATTATATTGTTAGAGAAAACTACCTAATAATCGTATGGGTCTGGTCATGGAATGAACTCCCTTGTGAGAGGAGGGGGACTCTCCCGTTACTGTAGGTATTGAGCCAGAGGCTGGATGCCTGCCTGTCAGACATGGTTGAGAGAGGCTTCGCCCAGGCACCTCTTGGAGTCCTTCGTAGTCTCGGGTGTCCCTTGAGTGCAGCCCCTTCCCTGTACAGTCACCAGGTAGCAAGCAGCAGAGCAAGGACTCCTGCCGTTTTCCACTGTGCTTCAGGCTGCCCGCCATAGATGGTAGAAGGGGATTTCCTTTGAGCCTTGATAGAGGAGCTGAGAGAGCGCCAGCTCATTGGAGATTGGTCTTTTGCTGCTGTTGCTTTGGGACTCCGCCCCAGGGTGGGGTCAGTCTCAAAGAGGAAGCTGTCCCTCCTTGTGTTGCAGACAGGTGAAGGCGTGAATGATGTGCGGAAGGGGGCCTGTGCCAACCACGTCAGCACCATGGCCAGCTTTCTCAAGGTAAGCTCTGAAGGCCATCTCGCTGCCAACCTGACCCGACCACACGACTCCTGCCACTGTTTCCCAGCCTCCTGGGTTCATTGGATGCCTCCCTCTCCCTTGCCCTGCACAGCACCAGTTGGTGCTGAGTTCTTTCAGCTCTGACTCTGAAATGTTTCTTACATCTTTCCCTTATTTCACCTCAAGTCAACAAGCACTTAAGTACCTGCTTTGTGCTGAGCTCTGAGTATACAAAAAAAGGCAAAGAACTGTCCCTGCCCTCAAGGAGCTCACAGTCTAACGGGGAGACAGCACACAGACAGCTCTGTGCCAATAAGACATGCACAGAGGGCAGGGACTGGCTTTGGGAGGGTTGGGAAAGGCCTCTGGTCAGTGGTGGGCTTTTATCCTAGGGGGCAGCCAGAGAAAATACTTGGGATTGGAAGAGGGAGGGTCTTGTTCAAAGAATAGCCAGGGGCCAGTATCATTTTGGTTTTCATGGCCATGATCTCAGGCCAGGCCTAAATCATTTCTCCCCTTTTTACAGGGCTGCCCCTTCTTATTCTTTCTGTCTCTGCTGCCAGAGCCACCTTCTTCCTAAGGCTTAGCTCTGAGCACTCCCCTCCCTGCTCATTAACTAACAGTAACCTCCAGGCACCTTCGCCTGCGGTGCTGACCTGAGCTTGTCTTTCTGACTCTCTCCCATTGCCCTCCCGCGTGTACATCTGTGATTCTCAGAGGGCCTTCTGCAGCACGCCGGCTGTGCTGGGAGCCTTTGGATGCGGTATCGCAGATAAGAGAAAATCGATAAGTCATTTTGTTTCCTATAAACTGTACTTAACCCAGAGGAAGTGTGGTGTGGTGTTTGGAGAGCCAGCCCCGGAGCCAAGCAGACATGGGGGTCCAGTACGGCCTCTACTACACGCTTGCTTGGGTACCTTGGGCAAGTCACATGAGTCTCTGGGCTGCTTCCTAAGAAGATGCAGAGATGGTTAGTAAAAAAGTATGTGTCCTCATTCAGGAATCCCCTCTATCAGTGATAGCTTGGGCCCATTTTTTAATCTTAGCTGGTGTACCTATTATGGTAAGGGTAGCATTTCCAAAGTATGTTTATTTTAACTTGCCTGTTATAACTAGGCACGAAACACATGAGACCTTGAATTCTCAAAGAATTCAACAAAAACAGCTGTTTTGGTGGTTGGGCGTCTCGCCGCATTCCTATTCCATTACCAGCTTAAACATTCAGCAGGCCGTGGCTCCTCAGGACAGAGTACTGTGCCCTGAGGACCACTGCTAAAGGCCAGTTCAGACGGCTTGCTGTGCTGGGATCCTCACACGCCTTTGCTCTCGGGTCTCTTTGCCTGAAGCCCCTCCTCTCATGGCCACCCTTCCAGGCCCCACTCAGAAGCTGTCTCTTCCCTGAGGGCCTCTGGGACTGCTGCCCCTTCTTCTCTGGCCACTCTTTGTTCTTCCCTTTATTGGAGGCCAGGACAGTCCTCTTCTCTGATATCTTCTGCCATACCTTGCACCCAGGTGCCCAAGCAGTGCTGAACGAATAAAAAGAGGCAGTGCGGCATAGTCAGTTAGCAAACACTTATTAAACACCTTTGTGCCAGGCACTGTGCCAAGTGCTGGGGATGCAAAGAGAGGCCAAAGACGGTTCCTGCCCTAGGAGCTCCTAGCCTGTGGAGGAGACAAGCAGCGCCATAGAAGCATAAACAGGAAATAAGAGAGGGAAGGCCCTGGGACTTAAGAGGATTGGGAAAGACTTCCTGTAGAAGGCGGGATTTTAGCCAGGACCGGAAGGAAGCCAAAAAGAAGTGGAGATGAGGAGGGAAGGGTACCAGGCATGGGGGACAGACAGAGAAAAAGGCCCAGAGTTGGGAGGTGGAGTGTCTTAGTGGGCAGGCCCCTGCCTCGAAGCCAGCAAGACCTAGGATCCAGTCCTGGCTGGCCTCCACTGGCTGGGTGGCCCTGGACAAGTCCCTGCTCTCAGTTCCCTTGGCGGCTCTTCAGACACCAGATGGAGAGCAGCTAACTGCTCCGATAAAGGGAGTTTCCTCACTAGGAATGTCCTGTACCAGGGAAGTCACAGATCCTGCCCATCTCCCACCTCTACACCTCCCCTACTCCTGGGGTCCTCTTGTGTTCCCTGGCAGCCTCCGGCTCCTGGTGGCTGTATTCTGACGTTATCACTCAGCCAGGCCTTGTAGCAGGTCAGTCTTTTGGGGAATCCATGGCAGAGCTGGTATAGCTGGTAAGAAATACTTTCTGCCATGGAGCTCGAGAGCGTGGATGCCCTCAATTGTGCCACCATCGGAGCTTCCCCCTCACTCTCTGTTCCACAGTGGTGCCATCTGTGGGGTAGAAGGAAGAGTTCCTCCTTAATACATAGGAAAGAGAAAGCTGATAAAGGACCTGTCTCTTTCAGGAAGGAGGCTGGAAGTGGTTCACTTTGTACAGATGCTTTCATTTTCTGGGGTATCTTTTAGGGTTAATTTCCTTCGATTGGAAGACCTTCGAGCAGATTTGTTCTCACCAGTCCTTCATCCTGCCACCTGGTCCTGGCACATCATTGCAACACCCATCCCAGTTTCTTTACATGCTGTTCTAGAGGCAGGGGAATGGGGACACCCCTCCCTCAAAGGGCCCTTGATGCTATTTTCCCTGGCATTGGGGAGTGACACAGAAGGCAGGAGGTGTTGGCTGTCAGCTGACCAGGAAGGAGGCTAGTTGTCTGAGGGAGAGGCCATGAGGGCTAGAGATAAGATAAGTCAGTAGAAAGGGAAAGGTGGTTACATGGGAGAGACTGTAGAGGTAAAAATAAAAGAACTTAGCAGCTGTTGAGATTGTGGGGTGTGGAGTCAGAAAGAAGGCAGTTATCCTGGGTGCCTGGAGTGGATGCCTTGTGGACCCCCTGGCCACTCATAGTCAGTCTTGTCCTCTGTGCTTTGTTGTGCAAAATTGGATTCTCCTGCAGCATTTGCTGTTTGCTCTGTATGTTGTGAGATGGGCTGACTAAATGCCCACTGTCTGGTGGCTGGGCATTCCTTTTTCCAAGTTGTGCATCCGCTTGCAGGGGGCTCACGTGACCATCAATGCTCGAGCCGAGGAGGACGTCGAGCCGGAATCCATCATGCAGAAGGTCGCCAAAGCTTCAGGGGCAAACTATAACTTCCACAAGGAGACTAGCCGTTTCCAAGACTCAGGCCCCCAGGCGCCAGTGGTGAGTTGTTGCTCCAGGGCCAGAATTCTGTATTGGCCTTGCCAGGGGATTCTCTGCACAAAGAAAAGCAAGCAGGAGGAGGGAGGTGAATGACTAGATGTCCCGGCTCCTGCCTTTTGCTGTCTGTCAGGAAGGAACAGCACTGCATCCAGCCCCTTGTGGGGCACAGCTGTATTCAGCTCTTGGAGGCTGATTGGATGCCAAACCCAGATGCTTCAGGGTTTCTCGATGTTAGGGCCGTGGCCTTCCTAACCATGACATGGTACGGTACCTCCAAATTGAGGAAATACTGACGTTGTCAGTGTGGCAGAGTCTAAAATGGAGTCATGGAGGCTTAGGATGAGAGGGGGTCCCTGCTGGCTCCTGAACTAGGCCACTTGTCCTTGTAGTCTTTACTCCAGGAGTTGGTGTGGTTTTGAGGCCCAAATGAAGGGACTCTCCTTACGTACCCTTGCGTTTGAGTCTAATGCCTGCTGGCAGTAATCGCTCTTCTGTTGTTGGGCTGTGAAATGGGCCCTCCGGCTCCAGTGGCTCTGGTGTGTGGGAAGGCCCCCCGTGACCCTAATGCTCCGGCAGTGCAGAGCCTCTGGCCCGATGCATACGCTTGTGGTTTTTTCCTGTGGGGCCACATGGTCATGATGAGCCCGTCTCCCAAGGGCACATCCACTGATGATCCTCTGACAGAACTGAGCCAGCCCCTGAGGTGACTTTGTAGTGCCCCCTCGGCTCCTTCATGGCTTGCGGCCCAGGGGACCAGACTCGAGTCATAGTGGGCAGGGCAGGGAGGCGAATCGTCGCCTCGAGTTCCTTGATGTCTGCAGCAGAGTCGTCCAGCGCCCTGGCGTCCTCCTCAGGGGCCTGTTCCCAAGAGCAACTGGTGCCAGGCATCTCTAGGGGACAGCGCTTGCCATAAGACCTGCACCTTTGGCTTTAAGGAGAAGCTTCTGGAAGTGAGGACATTGTCCGACTTTGTCTGCACTTGGATGGTCTCTTGTTGGTTCCCTAGTTTTCTGTTCTGTTCTCTCCCCACAGGGCTCTGTGTACCAAAAAACCAACGCCGTGTCGGAGATCAAAAGGGTTGGTAAAGACAGCTTCTGGGCCAAAGCAGAGGTGAGCGTTTGGGTCAAGGATTGGGACCTCCGCAGTCCTTTGGTTCTGAAGGATAGTGCTTGAGGGAAAATAGAGGGATTGGTTGACAGGCCTAATCTGAGGAGTGGTGTGTATATCGGTCATAGAGGCAGCTAAGCGCCACCTGCCCTTCCTGGTGACATTGTGTAGAGAGAGGACAATGGGACAGGGGAGTGGGAGGTGCCCACAGGCCTGTGGACTCCTCTCCCCGTGTTCCGGAGCTGGTAAGAACACCTAAGGAGCAGCGTCGTTGTCCCCACAGAAAGACGAGGAGAATCGGCGGCTGGAGGAGAAGCGACGGGCTGATGAGGAGCGTCAGCGATTGGAGCAGGAGCGCAGGGAGCGGGATCTGCAGGAGGCAGCCAACCGGGAGCGCCGCTACCAGGAGCATGCCCACGAGATTGATGCCCAGAGGTGAAGGCCGGGCCCACATCCTCTTTTTTATTTCTCTAACTAATGTTGATTTTTTACTTCACAAAAGTTCTCTCTCCCCACCTCCCCTCACTGGGAAAAAAAGAAAAACAAAGCCCCTGTCACAAGCAGGCGTAGTCAGACAGAAATGATCCCCACACTGGCAACATCCAGAGAATCTGTGTCAGCATCTGCTCTCTGAGCCTCTCTCTGTGGGCAGTGGGTTCCGTCAGGGCCCTCTGGCATCCAAGTCAGTCGTGACCCCGATCCTCAAGGCCTAGAGTTGTTCCAAGTTCTGCGTTCTCCAGGTTCTCTCTTCCCTCCACGTCCATTCCCCAAGTTTCTCTGCAGCTGTCTCTTTCTCTTTCCTTCTGTCTCCTGCCACAGCCCATCATTTGTTCACCATTCCCCATCACATGCTTTCTCGAGGCGCGTGGGGCTGTGCGCCTTGTTGCCCTCTGCTGCCATCCCAGGATGGCCAGCCCTCTGCACGAAGCTGATTCTTCCAGGTTCATCTTCTGGGGAGGGAAGATCAGGGTTAGCCAGAAGTATTAGGGCTCACTCTGTTACTTCTTCCTCTCACCCAACAGGAAGTATGAGCAGGAGCAAGAAAAGATTTCAAAAGAGCAACAGGTGAGGATGAGCCCTTTCCTGCCGCCTCCAGTGCAGAATGAGGGGGTGGAAGGTCCTGAGTGAGGAGCTCGGGCCTTGGCACTTGAAGACAGATAGATGTCTATTGGGAGGTGGGACCGTGAGCTGCGACTCCCAGCACTGAGCCATGGGGTCTCTGGTGGGGCCCTCGATCTTTCCCCCACTTCGTGTCAAACAGGGATAACGTTTGTACATCTCCAAGAGTTGGGATCCATGATCCAACCCGGTCCGACCCCCGACCATCCTGGCGCTGGGAGAGGGGAAAGCAGTCCCTGCCCTGAAGGCTTGTAGCCTTTTCTGGGGCTGGGGGAGGAGTTCAGAAGGTATAGGGGGTTTGTGAGTGAGGTGCCCCAGGGAGGTGGGCCAGGCTTGGAGGCTAGCATCGCGCTGCGCAGAGGCACCGGGCCCAGTGCCCAGACAAGACCATGTGAGTGCTGCGAGCATGAGGCCCGCGGAGATTCTAGGCCCCTCTGCTTTCCTGTTCCAGAGGCCAGGCCTCCAAGGGTTTAACGACCGGGGTTTCTAGAGGGACCCCTTGCCATTGGGCAGAAGGTTTTAAGACTGACTTTGTCTAGTGAGGCCATGAGCAAGCTGCCCCCTCAGGGCATTGTGGAAAAGTGTTCAGCCCACTAGTCTACACTGTACCGACAACACCTGCCAGCGGTTTGTTTTCATGTGCCTTCCCTCCTCCCCAGGAGGCAGCATCTCCTCGGCCAACAAACCCACGGGATATTTTTAAGCAGAAGGAGAGAGCCATGTCCACCACCTCCATCGTGGCCCCTCCGCCAGGTGAGAAGGGGCCGTGGGGCATTCCCAGGGAGGCCGCGGGAGCTCACAGCGTGGGCCGTCCTAGACCAGGACTGTCCGACGCAGGGAGGAATAGGGGCCCGCACGTTAGCCTTGTCTGGGTGCTGTCGGATTAAGGTGTCCCGGGTACCTTTCGGTCTGGCTCCACCAGTGGGCTCACAAGCTGTGTTGGACGCCTTTCCAGAGGACAGGGTAGAAAGGGGTATTTGCCATGCCCGAGGTGGTGCTCTGAATGCTCCTTGTGGCTTCTGTACCGCCAGGCCCGAGATGAGACTTGACAGCCGTTGGGTCTTTTCACTTCCCTCCTCAGGTAGTGAGTTCTTCCTCACAGAAGGTGTGTTCGAGCAGAGACTTCATGGCCGCTTATTTGGGGGGTTGTTGTAGAAGGAAATCATGGCATGAGGGGGATAGACCAGATCTATTCTAAGGGCCCTCCCAGCTCTGACCTTTTGTTCTTCTGCATCGAGAGTAGCTTCAGAGGCCCTTCTGTGTGTCTCACCATGCCTGCCTGCTCCTTACCTGAGCCCGGGAGCCCTTTGTGCCTTTCCAGGTCAGGGAGGTTGGCAGCCGTGTGCTTGGGCATTGAAGGCCAGAAGCCCCACAGGGCTTCCGAATTAGGGTAGAGCAGGCCCCTGGGTCTCACTTTCCCTGACATCATTCTCTGGCCATATGCAAGGCCGGCCTCGGGCCTTGTAGCCTCTTCCATCATCCGTCTCTCTACCCCTTACCCCCAGACCATTTTCTGGCCTTGCTTTTGTGTGGGCTCCTAGGAAACAACGGTAAAAACACAAGCCTGGGTGTTTTGTTCGTTTGTTTTTGTTTTTGTTTTTGTTTTTTTGTGGGGCAGTGAGGGTTAAGTGACTTGCCCAGGGTCACACAGCTCGTAAGTGTCAAGTGTCTGAGGCTGGACTTGAACTCAGGTCCTCCTGAATCCAAAGCCAGTGCTTTATCCACTGTGCCACCTAGCTGCCCCAAGCCTGGGTGTTTGACAAGGAGATGAGCTGAGATCTCATGTGAGGATGAGAGGGTAGCCCAGGGAGCTGGGCTTTTCTTGAGTCTGACCTTCATTTCCTGGAGTCTGTGCACATTCATATAGCTATTCATTCAGCAGACACTTATTGAGTGCCATCTGTGTGCAGAGCCTGGTTGAGGGAGATAGAAAATTTAGGTAAGACGAGGTTCCTGCCCTCATGAAACTAAGAGTTTAGTGGAGGCACATGATGCAGAGGAGACAGGTGTTGGCCCTGTAGCGGCTTGATAAGGGCCTGAGAGAGATCAAAAGGAGGAAGTTCAGCACTCATGGAGGAGGGCTTCATTTGAGTGGAACGTTAATGGATGGATGAGAATCAGCAGGCAGAGGTGGGCAGGGCCCCAGGCTGGGTGCGGCCCACATCCTGGTGGCAGAGTGGAAACCAGCCTGTGGAGGGCCCTGAATGCCCGGCAGGAGAGTTTGAACTTGGCTTAGAAGCAGGGATTTCCTAGTAGAGGAATGAGATGATCAAACCTTGGACACACGGTATGAGAATGGGGATTCTGAGGCCTCTGAGGAGGCCATGCTCACAGAGGAGAGAACAGCCGCAGAATGGTGTGGGAGCCCACTATCCTCCCTCACCTCTCCCTTCCAAAGATCACCTTGAGGCTTTCACTGGGGGACAATGACGTCAGAAGAAAGTAGGTTTAGGAGGAGAGCTGAGCGGGCTTGGGACAGCTGAGTGCGGGGAGAAGCAGATGAGATTGCCAAGGGGA
This sequence comes from Dromiciops gliroides, assembly GCF_019393635.1. Classification (NCBI taxonomy): domain Eukaryota; kingdom Metazoa; phylum Chordata; class Mammalia; order Microbiotheria; family Microbiotheriidae; genus Dromiciops; species Dromiciops gliroides. The sequence continues at coordinate 659,819,100 of NC_057862.1, read as the reverse complement.
GAATCTAGAGAAGGGGGAGGACTAAGGCCTGGGTCTTCAGGAAGAGCTTGGGACAGGGACAAGGAGCCAAGCGGAGGGAAAAGTGTTCAGGGTGGAATAAGGGAGCCCAAGGGCATGAGGCCTGGGCCATGGCTGGTGGGGTCTGTGGTCAGGAGGTCGGTCAGTGGTGGCTTCTCAAGAGGTTGGGGGGCGGGGGAAGAGATGGACTAGGAGGGTGGAGAAGGGCAGGAAGACAACAGTGAAGAGGAGGAGGCTGGAAAGAATTTAATCAAGGGTAGTGAGAGAAAAGTACTTCAGTGAGGAGTGAGAAGAGGTTTTGTAAGGTCATAGTTAGTAAAGGAGGAGAGAGAGTGATGGGCGCCCCTGGAGGAGAGCCACTGAGTGGGGAGTGGGAACTTGGGGGACGAGGACAAGGGAGAACTGACCCGTGAGCCCCAGCAAGGGCTCATTTATCCCTAGTCTGATCGGCATTTATTTTGTGGGCCATGCATGTGTACTGCTCTATTTGAAGTGGTAGATTACAGGATCATCTATTTAGAACTGGGATCCCTCCTCTTACAGATGAAGAAACTGGCAGCCAGAGGGGTTCAGTGATTTGTCTGGGGACACACAGTCAGGTTTTAGAGGGGGTTCTGAATGCAGGTGTCCCTTTCTGCCAAGTCTGCTTCCCTATCCATTACTCCACACTGCCTCCCAGGAAAAACGAATAGCTAATGAGGCTTCAGGCTCTTCTATCTTCCTTTCCAAATTTGCATTTGAGCTTATGTATGTCACCTCCTTATTTCCTAGGCAAGCTTCGGAGCCCCTTCCTGCAGAGGCAGCACACTCAGCCAGAAGTCTCTGTTACCAGAGAAGCCGCCCCAGCTTCCCCAGGGCCTGCAACAAGTAACTCTTTGTTGTTTTGTGGAAGGGTGGTGATAGAAGAGGCCTCCAGGCCTTGGAAGTGAGTGGGAGCAGGAGGCGGCGGGGGCCTGAGCTGAATGGGGCTGAGAGATGGACTTTATTTTCAGATCTCCCCATGCAGCAGGGCCCTGGGGCTGCCCCTCATCCTCCTGGGCCAGTGGAAGAAGAAAACTTGTATGAGGAGCCCCCACAGGTTAGTGCCGCCTCATTTTCCTTTGGCCGTCACTGTTGAAAGTCAAGGTCACTTGGAGCCCATCAGAGTGGGCAGTGTTGCTCTGGTACTTAGACATCAAGGAGCTGAGCAGGAAGGGGGAAGACAGGTCATGATCCTGGACGAGCGTGGGGGATGGAGAGTGGGTGACACCAACTCCTCAGGCCTTGAAAGACTGGTCCCCTTAACCTGAGCCCCCTTGCCTGTATGTGAATGCTGCGCCCCCTCCATCTTAGAAGTCTTTCTTGGAACAGCTCTAGGACAGAGAGGTGGGGGTGGGTAGAGGATACTCTGCCAGAGCAGAAACTATTGTAGGGACCGATTTTTCATTGGGGAGTGTTAGCTGAGCGGCTCACTGCAATATTGGGGCAAGGAAGGAGACCGGCAACCTCCCTCAAGACAGAGCAGGATTTATTTAACAAGAATGAACTTAAAAAACACAAACAGGATCAGTAGGATCAAGGGAAAGGAAATAAAATGGTGAAAGGGAAGATGACACAACCTGAACAACACCACCACCCAATCAGCTGAGAACACACAGCAGCGTCCTGTCGCCTTCCAGCTTCAAGCTAGAATGGCGAAAAACCTCCCTTCTTCCCAGCAGACCCCAGGCTGACCACACACAGCCCCCAGCCAATCGGCTGGCCGCTCTGACAGTCACATGACTGCCCTCACCGGGCTTCCAGTCATTATAATTTTGTCAGACCTATGTAGGCCTCGGCAAGTGGTGATGACTTGGGGTGGGGTGCCAGCGCTATGGCGACAGCTACAATCAGTGGGTTGAGCACTGTGCGGTTGGTGGAGCACTGTGCGGTTTGCAGAGCCCCAGAGGCCAGTCCGTGCGCCGAGGTTTTTTAAAATTCTAGCCAAAAGATGGGGTCATAAAAACCTCAAATAACAATGAATTCTTCACACTGTCCTTTTCTCCTTGACGCAGGTAGAGGAAGAGGCTGCCTATGAGTACACTGACCACTACAAGCCAGGGCCCGAGCTGGGCCAGAAGGGGCTCTGTGCCAGGGCCCTGTATGACTACCAGGCTGGTGAGGGATGGGGCCAGGGCTGGGCTGGCTGCTGGCCAGAGGAGAGCGCAGGGTGGGAGCCGGGAGGTGGGGAGCTGGTGTGGCATTCCTGGGTCAGGAGGAGCAATGAATGAGAGAGAGGGGGGCGGGGGGTAGGGAGGGAGAGAGGGAGAGTGTGTCTGCGTGTGTGCATGTGCACACACACGTATGTATACAAGTATAACATGTTCAAGTGCTCAGGGTGACTTGACATCAGTCATTGATTCTGAGCTTGTGAGGCAGTCAAGGGACAAGTGTTGTCCTGGCTTTGCCGATGAGAGAACTCAGGCCCAGGGGACTGAACTGCTGGTCATCATCACTCGGTGTCAGATGCAGGGTCTGGGGGCTGGCATTGCACAGGCACAGCGGTTCTGCCAAGGCTGCTAGATTTGCTTTATTTCTCCCTGGTGGGCATCCCCCATGAACTTAGATCAGAGCCTCTTGGTCTTCAGTTGGTCACCTGCTCCCCAGACTGACTGGGAGCCAGCCTCTGAATCGAGCTGCTCTGGTGCTTGGCGGACAGTGCTGCCAGCTTTGGGTGAGGAGCCTTCCCGGCTTGGTCGGTCCTCGATTGCCAGGGCTCCTGCACTGCAGGCCCGGGGAGGCCCTGGGGACAGTCCTGCCTCTCTTCTGCTACCTGAGGATCCCCTGGGCAGGGCCCCAAGCACAGAGAGGAGACATAGACTGAGCTGGAGGAGCCAGAGCTCACTGACGTTCCTGAGGCTGCTCTCACCTCACTCTCGCTCTGCTCTCGTCTTCCAGCCGATGACACGGAGATCTCCTTTGACCCCGAAAACCTCATCACTGGCATCGAAGTGATCGACGAGGGCTGGTGGCGCGGCTACGGTCCAGACGGTCACTTTGGCATGTTTCCTGCCAATTATGTGGAGCTCCTCGAGTGAGGGCCGCCCGTTGCTGCGGCCCGGACTCTCCAGGTCATTCCCTCGCTCTGCCGACGCAGCACATTCCCTGCCCTGGTCGTGAGGACTGGGGCGGCACCGCCTAACGAGACCCAGGGGGCTGGGGGGGACGAGGGGGCCTGTGAGCCCCCATTCCCCACAAGGTGTTTTCTCTTGGCTGAAGCAGCCAGGTGACCCCATGAGGTGCCTTTCCAGGCTTTGGGGCCCCTTCTGCTGGCCTGAAGTTTGATCTGTCTCCACAATTACAGCAATAACCTGGTGATTTCACATCCTCAGAGGGAGGCCTGGGCCCATCGGGCTCACTAGTGTCCCCTAAACTTCTATCCCTGTTGGTGATTAAGCCAAGCCCTCTTCCCCTTCACAGCCTCTGAGCCCTCCTGGCTTTGAGGGGGAGAAGTAGCTGGGAGCCCTCAGCTTCCCCAGCCCCTCCGGGTCTCCTGGGGTATCCCAAGGGGTGAGGCCGAGTCCAGCCCTCACCTCGTTTTCCTTCTGCTTTTAAGGGGTGATGGCAGCAGCGCTTGTTACCAGAGACCTTTGGGTGGAGTGAATCTAGGAAGTGTTTTTATTTTTCTATGTGACCAAAACCAGCCTGGTTATCATGGTTTGGAGGCAGTTTGGGGTTTGGTTTGGGGTTTGGTTTTGTTTTAATCTGATGCTCTCTCCATTCCATTGTTTCCTTGGCCCCGGTGTGTGGGCCAGGGAGAACCTGGCTTACACCAGTGGAGGACATGAATCAAATGTGTGAAAATTTCTGCAAACACGACACACCCTTCAATGTGATTGTGTCCTTGTGTCTTCTAATAGCCTCTTCTCCTAGTGTTTCTTTTTATTTAGCCGACAGTCCATGAGAGCTTGGGCTCAGAGTACTTAAGACCCAAGAGCTTGGTTCATCACAGCCTTTTTCCCCAGCTCTGGCTGCTTGCTTCTCCCCATCCCATCCCATCCCATCCCATCCCATCCCACAGGTTTATGTGAATAAAAACTATCCCCTTCCCCCAACCACACAGGGACCCTCTGCTAGGGGAAGTGACCGATGGGATGTCCTTGGAATGTTTACAAGCTGGGCTCAATTCTAGAACCATACCCTTTGTGGGTAGGGAGTTGCTCTATCTCTGGTCCATTGGATTCCAGAGCACCACCACTTTCTGAGACCCCACTGTGTTCTGCTCTCAACCGCTGGAGGATTCCCTGTTGAAGTAGACCAGTCCCTTCACATTCTGGGTTAGGCAACTGTGCCCCAAGGTTGGGGAGCCTCCTTAGGCTTCACCAGAGAGAGGGGGACCTGGGAGTGCAGACAGACAGAGACAACAGCAGAGGGGTCCTAGGGCCGAGCCGGAGAAGGAGGAAAGCCCTCCCCCAGCCCTCCCCACTCAGGCGTTGTCTTTGTATCTACTGGGACACGAGAAGCCGAGGGGGCTGGTTTGATCTCATGGTGCTGAGATAGGGTTACCCGAGGCACGACATCTTATCATCCTTCCTGCCGATTAGCTACTGAGGGCCCAGATGTGCACAGGGCCCTTCCACAAATGTTTCTGCTCCTAGCTTTTGCCCATGGGTCAGACACCTGCTCAGACTCAACAGAAGTGGGTAGAGGTGGGTGGTGACTTTATTGTGCACAGATGGCTTCCAGGCTATTACTTGGCCTTGCCCTGGGCAGCCACGGCCTCCATGGCCTTACGCACTGTTTCCTCATCCCCGAGGAACTGCATGGGCTTGGTGGGCTTCAGCTGATCGTCCAGTTCATACACGATGGGGATCCCGGTGGGCAAGTTGAGTTCCATTATGGCCTCGTCTGACATGCCTGTGAATAGCAGAGGAATTAGCAGTGAGCCCACTGCTTCATACCTGACTTCCTGCTTCCTGGGAATCGCCCAGGAAGTAGTACTGCTAGGATGGAGTCAGGAGCAATGTTTGGGCCCCATGGAGTGGACAGTGGTGATAACCTCCTTGGCATTCCAGTGACCTTTATAGTCTGGGCCAGCTGGGCCTAAGACAAATCTCTGCTCAACAGCAAGATCCTAAAAAGTCAATGAAGAAAGGTCATGCCGAAGAAACTAGCACTTAGTGATCCATGCACTGGGGGCGGGAAGGGGTGGGGCAGCTCACCACTACCTGTCTCACCATCCCTGGTCTGTTCTTAAGGCCCAGGAAGGGACAGAGGAGGAAACTGAGAATCGTGGACTCGAGGTGACTCGTCTGATGTCTTGGTAGCAGAGGTGGACTCTGAGTTCAGATTTATTTAGCTGGCCCAGTTCAGGAGTTATTGGGCACGATCAGGTTTGGGCCACGTAGTGTTTGATTCTTGGACCAGGAGGGAGGAGAGTGGCGTTTCCCCCTAGCATGGGAAGGGCAGGGAGCAACTTGTGGAAACTTGATCCTGTCTGGTTGTATCGCATCTGCCCAGAATAGCAACGTGACCTTTAGCATCCTCAGCCAGCATCAGGCTCTACCCAGTGTGTTCGGCTCAAGAGACAATTCTCAGGTGGAAAAACACAAGGTTGGGGACCCAACACACCAGTGGCCTGAGCTCTTGATCCAAGAGACCCGTAGCTACCAGGCATCACGCACAAAATGGGTTTCTCCTCATGGAGTCTACTTGCAGGACACTCCTCACCCTCACCATCTCCCATTTGGACTTTAGACACTGGAAACACAAGATCAGCCGATTGTGGATTAGGAGGGGATCTTAGCATCTGAGGCAACTGAGGCCCAGGATTTGCCCAAGGTCACATGGGCAGCGTAGTGGCAGAGACAAGATTCAAACCTTTGTCCCTGGGACTCTGAGTCCAGCTCTGTTTCCTCTGTGTGACGGGATGCTAACAGAGGTGCCCTCTCTCCTTTGTTCTCCCTGAATGGGAGTGCTTGCTCCACGTTAGGATCTCCAAACACTTCACACAGAGGACGAGGGAATGAGAGGAAAGTTCAGGTAACATGGAGGTGGAATGGGGGTGGAATGTGGAAGACCTTAGATGCTAGGGTGAAGCCTAGATGGGATATGAATCAGTGACCAAACATACCTGCAATTGTCCCTAGACTTGTCACTGTTTATCGTGTTCATTGTTGCCTGTGGTTTGGGGAGGTATGGGTTCAAGTCCTACAGGCTTGAGCACCTTCTACTCACTTAGAGCTTTGCCACCAAGGTATGAAAAGAACATAGACACCAGGGATCTTGTTCCATCCTCGTCCCTAACTTACTGTGTGAAAGAAGCCACAGCCCTCTGGGGACCTGTGTGCATGTCTGTGTAAAACAACTTTATTGCTCTATCAGTAATGCCCCCAAGCTCCTTACCAGTGGCTGGGACCTGTTTACAACTCTGGACCTGAAATGTTGTGTTCATTTGTTGAGAACCTGTGCATCTCATCATCGAAAACTTCAGGAATTGTTGTTGCATACAAGCTTCTTTGCTATCTGCCTCATCATATTCCCAGAGCAAAAAAGAAAAATTGCAAAAACAAAAAAAGCAGGAATTCACACTATTTAACTGTGAAGAGTTTAAAAAAAAAACAAAACCACAACCATTTCATCAACCCGGGATGCTCTTTTTCTTCACTGGAAGGACTCCTGTCCATCTTTGCTGATTGTGGATGTTAATTCCCCACTCAGCTTTCTGAACAACACCAAGAACTGTCCTGAGTAGTCCCTAATTCTGTGCAGTAGTTTGTGGGTCTCTTAATGGTTGGCAAACTCCAAATGGGACTGGTGGTATGACAATCACTGTCTTTTGGGTGTGGCTGGGTGTTTGTTGGGAAAGATCTGTTGTGTCCAAACAATATCCATCAAATAAATTGATTGCAGTGCATTTTCAGCAAACTTAGACCAGATAACAATATATACCTTTCTTACCTTCTGAAAAGCTTACTGTATGTAAGTCAACTGGTTAAGTTCTGAGTTACTATACACTGCTTTGCTGGGACCCAACTTTGGGCTCTCAGACACTTGGATTTGAACACAATTGGGAAAAGGAAGACCTCAATATGCCGCCTTATTTACTCCATTCTGATGGTCATGGAAGCAATGGGAAAGACTCATCCTGAGGTGTGGAAAGAGAAACCTTGCTGGAGAAAGGAAAACGAGAAAATTTTTCAGGGTACAAATAATTTGGAGTAAGAACAAAGCAATCTTAAAAAACCAGAATTTCTAATGGTGATAATACTGTTTCTCCCTTTCCTCACCTGTCACCACAGAGCACCTGTCCCAGTCTTCTTTTCCTATGGTGAGCTCTGTGGTGTTTTTAAAATCATTTTTAGCTTTTTCCTTCAGTATTTCACCTCAAAATTACCTTTTCAGTTCTTAGCTCACTTCATCTATATAGGTTTGAGGCAAGAAACCTTTGTGGCACCAGATCTGAAGGTTTCATAGGTATCATAGATATTTCCTCCCTACTTCTGTCAGTGGTGCTTATACTTGGAATTAGTGGGAAAACTCAGGGAAAATGACACCTGGAGAGTAAACCTTTCCCTAATACTCCTCCATTCTCCTCACATCACATTGTATGTCTAGCATCTTTCCCAAGGGATGTAGGGATGACCACAGGACATCAGACTGATCTTGGTAGGAAACTGAATTTCAATCTCAGGTTGAAAATGGATGAGGCTAATGTAGAGACAGAAGATGGATACCTTCTCTTTCTCCTTCCCCCCCCCCCAAAGCAGTCATAAATTGGGAACTTTCCAAGAGAATGCCTGAAATGAAAACTTTCTTAAGGACACAACAGTTGGCATTCAGAAACACCTCTGAAGTGCAGTTGTGAATTGAGCTCTACATTTTTGGGAAATGGCTTGCTGCTGTCATTACACATATAAATGAGACTTTGCGTTGATACCAAGTGAAGCCTCAGAACTGGAGTGGCAACATGTTATCTAAATCAAGGCAGACACTCCGAAAAGGGGGGGAAAGGGGGTCCAGAGCAATAAAAAATGTTAAATATCACACTTTTTGGAATAGGATTACCCCCTCCCTCTTCTCAGGTAGATTTTTGGACTGGAGAGTGAGTGAACTGCATAGAATTAAATTACAGTTTGTAATGTTTGTCAGTTTAAAGAGAAGAGAACGTGAATGACGTGGGCAAGGTGGCTGCAAGCACCCTAGCCACAGAGTAACCCGAGGTGCATTGGTTTTGTCCGATCAGCTTTTCCAACAGCTCGCCAGCTGCTTCTGTATTTCATCTGCTTTATTTGCAGGCTTTAAAATCACAGGACAGCACTCTGAGAATTCTATTAAAAAGAGCCTGCTCTTAGAAAAAAGTGGGAAGGATGGAACATTTATGCCAATATTTGCATTTCCCCCAAAGACAACACAGGGATTAAGCTGAACTAGAAAAATTCCACGCTGTTAGTGAAGCTTTTTTTTTTTTTAAACAACCTGGGAGGCTGTTATCTCTCACTTTTGAATGAGCTTTTATTTGCCTAAGGGAGCAACAAACAACAACAAAAAAGTCCATCTTGAAATTACTGTGTCCTTTAAAGGCTTCGTTTCTTTTTCTTTTAAAAAAATTTTTTTTTAATCAAAGTAATTTATTATTTTTTCAGTTTCATGTGAAGATCCTTCGGTTCGTTTTCAGAAATTGATAGGATCTTCCAACTTCATTTCAAACCCGGAGACATTACAGGATTTGTCTAAGGTCACATGGGCACTATGTGAAGCTGGTGCTTTGATTCTAAATCTAATCCCCTTCCCAGAGTTATGCAGCCTCTCAAGACCGTCCATATTAGGAGGCATTTAGGGACTGGACCACAGATGTGCCCGATCCCTTTTCTTTTTTCTTTTTTTTTTTTTAGTGAGGCAATTGGGGTTAAGTGACTTGCCCAGGGTCACACAGCTAGTAAGTGTTAAGTGTCTGAGGCTGGATTTGAACTCAGGTCCTCCTGACTCCAGGGCCGGTGCTCTATCCACTGTACCACCTAGCTGCCCCGCCCGATCCCTTTTCAAAGAGATGAAATACACTGGGGTGACAGAAAACAGTCAGAATCTATGAAGTACTCAGAATGGATCTGATTGGCATTAAAAAAAGACAAAGGTCATAGTGCAGAGAGACCGGATAAGGTCACTTAAGCCAACCCCCTCATCTTTGGATCAGCCTGCGTATCTGGGCTAGGGGCTGGAGTAGCTGCCTTGGGGATTCTCTGAGGGAGTCACGGGTAGTTTTTGTGTAATCTGCCTCTCCTCCTTCACCTGTCATAAACCCCGGAGCGGCAGCAGTCACCTCTGCCTACCCAGGGTGGTTTTCTCACCAGAAAAATGAGAAAATTGGGTCATTGTTAGTGCTAAGGATCATGAAATATTAGAACTGCAAGAAAACTGTTTCTAAAACTCAAGAATAGCTGGCTGGGTTACTGCATGGAGACACCCCTCCTTAGTCCCTTAGTTGGGGGAGAAGTGGCCTCCCCTCCTGGTCACTTCCTGAGCAGGGCAGACCACAAGATCTGACCTGGCCCGCCCCCCTGCATCCTGATTGGGGGAGGGGCTGGTTTATAAGGAAAGTTTTCCCTTGGGAGCTGTGGACGGGAATCTCCTTGGAGTCTGGCCAGGTCTCCTTGCTTCGGGATCTCTTATTTGCCACTGGGTGGGGCCATGGAAAGAAATGCTACCTAAGTTGCATGCTGGCCTCCGTTCCTCTCCAAAGGTCATGGGGTAAGTGACAGCTGGCCCTGTAGGCACCTAGCTGAAGGCAGAGATTGCAGCCTGGCCTATCCTTTGGCTCCGCAAAACTTGTGCTCAGGCACTGTGAACATCCCACAGTGCGTGAGTGACGTGGGGGGTTGAAGAAGGCAACGGAGGGCATTGGGGATCAGCTTGTCCCTTGTCCCTGAGCTGGATACACACAGCAAGTGTGCCGGGCAGTCAGACCCAGTTAGGTCTTTCCCTTTCCCTACACCCCTTGCTAAATCTCCAGCCCCACCAAACCTCTTGTTTGGACCCAGGTACTGCACAGATTGGTGGGGTCTGCAAATGTGTTCCATGAGCTGGGAGGTTCTAAGAAATCTAGGAAGGAAGATGAAAAGCCCCTCCTCATTTCCAGGCTCTGTTGGCCCCCAGACTGCTAAAGGGGCCAAGATAAAGGGTGGGGCTTCCTGAGAAAAGAAACCTCCCATCTTACACTGGGCCCTGGCCACCGCCGCCTTGCAAGTCAGACCACTGCCTCATGTGCTCCCACGGGGACAAAGCCAAAAGGCCAGGCAGGTCCCCGTGCTGTATTTTGGGGCTCTGGGGCAAAGGAGGCACCAGATGTCTGTCCTTGGCTGCTCATTCGTGATACTAGCAGCTGGTGCTGGCTTCAGTGACCCCCCACCAACCTCCTCTCTCCCACCCACCTGCACTCAGACTCATGAACTCTGGGACAATGGGACTAGAGCTCCCGGTGATCTCTCTGAAGCCCTTAAAATAGGGCTTTGAGATTGCCCTAGTCAACCTGTCATGGTCATTTCCATATCGGTTTTATTGCCCCATCCTCTTTATTTTAAATTAAAAAAAATATTTTCCCCCATCCTCCTTCCTCCACATATATGGACACATCCCTTCCTCCCCACCACTGCCCTCCCTCCCCACTCCCTTCAGGGTTGTTGAGCTCAACTCAACACGACTGATGGTCACCGAAGGGAGGGCTGGGGGGAGGGTGGTGACTTGTCTCTGCAAAATCGTTACTGGGGTGTTGGGAGAACTAAGAAAGCAGAAAGCCTTGTGGTATCAGAATGCAGGGGCCAAGAATGTGAATGCTAGATGAAACTTGGAAGATCATTCAAGAAGAGCTAGCCTTTATGGAGCACTATATGCTTTTCAAATGGAATAATCAATTCAAGAATAATCAATATAAGAATAATAATAGCATTTGTATCATGCTTTAAGGCTTGTGAAGCACTTTACAAATATCTCTTGGTCCTCACAACAACTCGGGAGGTAGGTAGGTACTGTTGCTGCCCCCATTTTACTGATGAGGAAACTAAGGCAGGCAGTGGTTAAGTGACTTGCCCAGGGTCACACAGCGAGTGAGTGTCTGAAGCTGGATCTACTCAAGTCTTCCTGACTCCAGGCCTGGCACTCTATCTACTGTGTCAGCTGGTCTAAACATCTACATATAGGCATGTTCAAGTACACAACATCTGTTGGTAGGACTAGGGGGCTAGTACAGGGGTATTTCCTCTACGGCTTGCTCCCTTAGGAGGCTAGGATCCGAGGTCTAGAGCTAAAGGGACCTTTGGAGCACCTCCCCCCCCCCAGTTCACAGTTAAGGAAACTGAGGTGCAGAGAAGCTTGGGTCACATGTGTAGCAGCCCTAGTTCCTCATTTCCTACCTATCTAGTCATCCCTCTCCCAGAGCCTTGAGGTCCAAGCTCAGCTGACATAGGAAAAAGGGTCTTACTTCCCGAGGAGTATTTGGCAGCAACAGGTGCTGCTGAGCTCTCTAAGCCCAGTATGAATTCGGGGGTCTCCTAGCTGTGACAGGAGCCCCATCAAGCTGGGTGGTCCTAGAGCACAGAGCCCATGGGCAGTAATCCCATTCCCTTTGTAACCACTTCTCTGGGGTCCCAGCTTCTGTGTGTCACCCCAGAACTGACAGGTGCAGGTTATCCAGGGCATTCCCCCAGTGGGACACATCCCATTCTGGCTAAGTCCCCCCAAGAGCGATTAGGAGAAATCTGTATAGGCTGATTAAGAACCGAGTGTCTGGAGTGGGACCAGGCTCTGCGTGGCACTGGTTCCATGGCTATCTCTGTCTAGGCAATGCTCCTGTTTTGGAGGTGGGGCACCTGGGGAGGAGCTGGAGCCCAGAGCAGGATCCCTACAGGGCTTGAGATGGGAGAGAGTAGCGACAGGCCAGCCCCCATTGCTAGGGCTGGAGCCACAAGAGAGCTTACCTTCCAGGTGCTTGACTATGCCCCGCAAGCTGTTGCCATGGGCAGCGATGAGCACCCTCTTCCCTGCCTTGATCTGGGGAGCAATCTGCTCATTCCAGAAGGGCAGAGCCCGGGCAATGGTGTCCTTCAGGCTCTCGCAGGTGGGCAGCTCCCCAGGCTTCAGGCCAGCATAGCGTCGCTCCTATTGAGGGCAAGAGAGACCACGCCAAGGAGGCATTTCTAAGCAGGGGGCCCAATGCCTCTTCCTCCAGACATTCTCCTCTAGCCCCTCCCCCTTCTCCCCTGGGCCTCCTGCTCTCTCTCACCTTGCTGATGACTGCGTAGTAGGGGTGCGTCTCATCCATGGGTGGGGGTGGGATGTCAAAGGAGCGTCTCCAGATCTTGACCTGGGCCTCCCCGTGCTTGGCAGCGGTCTCTGCTTTGTTGAGGCCCGTGAGACCCCCGTAGTGGCGCTCATTGAGGCGCCAGGTCCGCACCACGGGCACCCACATCTGGTCCACGCCATCCAGGATGATCCAGAGGGTGCGGATGGCGCGCTTCAGCACGGAGGTGTAGCAAATGTCAAACTCCAGGCCGGCTTCCTTGACGGCCTGGGCCCCGCGCTTGGCCTCTTCCCTCCCCTTCTCGCTCAGCTCTGCATCAAACCAGCCACAGAAGCGGTTTTCCTGGTTCCAGGTGCTCTCGCCGTGGCGGACGATCACCAGTCGGTGGGTGGGCATGGCGGTGGCGGTGGCGGGCAGAGCAGAGGGGAAGCGGGCGGTGGAGACAACTCTGAAATGCAGCTGAGCACAGCCCATGGGCCGAGTGTTCCTGGCTTTATGATGCTCTGGCTCCACCCCTCCCCCCTTGACTAGCTGCCAGCTGGCATTCTGGGCCTGTGGGAGGGGGATGGATGGCGGCAGGTGGTCAGGGGCCTTGCGGGAAGGAGGAGCCCAAGGCTGCGAGAAGGGAGCCAGCCTCAGAATAACTCTTGAGAGTCGACTCCAGTGACAGCTCAGTCCCAAATAAGTCCTGGGCTGGGTCTCTTGTCCAAGGACTCCCTTGGCCTGGGCTGGGGTCTGGGGGCCTCTGGGCCTGGGGCAGTGCGGCAGGATGACCTGACTTTGATTGTAAAGGTGAGAGGGGTCGTCTGAGGGAACGAGCGGATCCCGCGGGGCCATCTTGGCTCCTACCCTCAGAGCCCTAAGGCGTTGGGGGAGCGCCAGGAGGCCTGATCAAGGAATAACTTGGATGGTCTAGGTGTCTCAGGCTTTCTAATGCTGAAGCCCCTCCCTCTGGGCTGACATACACCTTGATGGCAAGTGGTATGGGCCGTCTGGGGGTTCTGGAAAGGCAGAGGTCCCCCCCCAAGGCACCCAGGAAGCTGGGTTGGGGAGGGGGTTCTGGGGAGGCCACAGGCAGAGATGGGTAAAGGTGACTGTACTGTTGCCGTGGTGATGCACAAATGCCTTGTCCCAGTTGGGGGTAGGGGGGGCGGGGTTGGGGAGTAGTAGGAGTGAGAAATCCCCTCTCAGTTTATAGAAATGGGCCTTAGGTCTCAGGGACCTCACTTGCCATCCCAGATGTAACACTTTGAGGAGCTGGTACTTGAAAGCTGAAGTATGACTTTCCTATCTCCCTTGGATCTCCAGTGTTTGTCTCTACATTCCTTCTCCCACTCCGGCCAGTGGCAGTGCCCCAGCAGTCTCTCTGCCTCATCCTAGCCCCGGACCAGGTCTATACCATGATTCCTATCAAGTAGTCCTGCCCATGGGCTCCCAGAATCATTTGGAGATCTCATCAGCTCCCATGGATTTAATGATCAATTAACTCTATGCTGATGATTCTCAAATCTACTTATCCTGTCCTCGTCTCTCTACTGACCTCCAATCTCTCATCTCCAACTGCCTTCTAGACATCTCAACCTACGTGTGCAATAGACATCTTAAACCCAACATATCCAGGACTGAAGTCATTATCTTTCCCCTGAAGCCCTCCCCCATCTCCCACCTGCCTTATTACTGTAGAGAGCAACACCATCCTCCGAAGTCCTTCAGGATTGAAAGCTAGGAGTCATCCTGGACTCCTCAGTATCTCTCACCTTCCCCCACTCCCATATCCAATATGGTGCCAAGACCTGTTGATTTCACCTTTTCAACATCTCCTTCATACTTCCCCTTCTTGGGGCAGCTAGATGGCGCAGTGGATAGAGCACCGGCCCTGGAGTCAGGAGGACGTGAGTTCAAATTCGGCCACAGACACTTAACACTTATGAGCTGTGTGACCCTGGGCAAGTCACTTAACCCCAATTGCCTCACCAAAAAAAAAAAAAAAATACTTAAAAAAAAATACTTCCCCTTCTTACCTCTGACCCTGATACCAATCTGGTGTAGACCCTCATCACCTCACACCTGAACTATTGTTAACAGCCTCCTGGGAGGGTCTGCCTGCCTCAACTCTCTTCCCCACTCCAATCCATCCTCCATTCAGTTACCAAAGTGATTTTCCTGAAATGCACAGGTATGACAATGTCACTCTTCTACTCAATCAACTCCAGTGGCTCCCCATTGCCTTTATGTTATTTATTTTTGGTGAGGCAATTGGGGTTAAGTGACTTGCCCAGGGTCACACAGCCAGTAAGTGATAAGTGTCTGAGGCGGGATTTGAACTCAGGTCCTCCTGATTCTAGGGCTGGCTCTCTATCCACTGTGCCACCTAGCTGCCCCTCCCCATTGCCTTTAAAATCAAATATAAAATTCTTTGTTTGGTGTTCAAAGCCTTTCATAACCTGCCCTTCCTTTTCCAACCACACTTGTCCTGAAAACCTAGGGAGAAAAGAATACCGAGGAGACAGGTAATATATAGCAAAAGTTGGGATTTGAACCCAGATCTCTCTGACTCTGAGGCCAGGTATCCTCCATACCTTTCCAATACTTTCTTACACGCAAAATTCATTTGATCCCTTCCCATTCTTCCCAACTGGATTCTGAGCTTTTTGAAGGTAAGAATCTTGACCTTCCCACCATGCCTTGTGATTCACCAAACACAAAGAGCCTACTATGTGCAAGGCCTGGTGTTAGAGATATGAAGCCAGGAGAGACATCCCTGCCTGTGAGGGAAGGGAATACAATGCATAGGTAGATGAGTAAATTTAAAAGGTAATTTGAAGGGCAGCTAGATGGCGCAGTGGTTAAAGCGCTGGCCCTGGATTCAGGAGTACCTGAGTTCAAATCTGACCTCAGACACGTGACACTTACTAGCTGTGTGACCCTGGGCAAGTCACTTAACCCCCGTTGCCCCACAAAAAAAAAAAAAAAAGGTAATTTGAAGAGGGAAGGTGGACTACCAATATGTGTTGCGTGTGGTGGTGGTGGTGGTGGGTGGGGCAGGAATCTGGGAAACCTTCTTGTAGGACGGGGCACCCGAGTCGACTAGGAAGCAACATATTCTAAGAGGCAAGGATGAGGGGGGAAGTATGTCCCAAGTTTGGGGTGTGAAGGAAATGAGGCTGGATTTGGGGAAGCACTAGCTGGCTAGTAGGCCTGTGGGGGAAATGGGGGAGCAGTGTGAAATGAAAGGCAGCAGCATGGTGCAGAGGGTGGGGGCACTCTCCAAGAAAACCTGGGTTCCAGTCCCACTAATGATACTTCCTAGCTGTGTGACCGTGGGCAAGTCACAACTTCAGTTTGCCTCAGTTTCCTCAATTGTAAAATAGGAATAATAAAAGTACCAGCCTCCCAGGGTTGTTGAGAGGATTAAATGAGACATTATTTGTAAAGCACTTAACAGTGGCCTGGCAGATCATGAGGGCTTGATGAATGCTTTTTTTAAAATCCATTCATTCAAATATATTTTCCCACAACTGCATGAGAAGTTCTTGGAAGGTGAGGATTCACCTTCTTGTGCCTCTCACCCCTGGGACAATGCCCTGTGCACGTAGGAAGGCTCAGTAACCCCCTTTACTTGCACTGTGAACCTTTTGGATGCCCACACCCACAAAAAACAAAGAAAGTCACTGCTCCTTGCAAAAATAGAAATCACTTTAATTATAATTTTTTCTTTTGCATTTACATAGGAACCACTAATGCCCTACCCTGGATATAAAAAAAGGCAAAGGACCATGGGACTCAAATCTCTAAAGGGCACTTTGGATCCAGGCATTCTGGGCTTCTGCTGACTCTCGAATTCCATTCTCCCCAAAGCCCCAGATAGGCAAGAATGTGAGGCCTGGCATCCATTCTCTGACACACAGGAGGTTGAGTGATTTTAAAAGGCCCTAGGACTTTCAGGTTCTCTGGACTAATCTTTAAATACCAGACCTTCCCAAGAATCAGGCTAGGGGAGGGTTGGACACAAGGGAGCCCAGGTTTCTCACAGATGAGCTTCTCAGGGCCAGAGAGGATTTCTCAGACCCCTGGTGAGATGAGCAGGGTGGAACAGGCACCAGACCAATCTGTGGCAGGGCAGGCCACCCTGCCCCACCAATCCCTGCACCAGGTGGTGGGCCCCTCTTGCTCCCCACAGACGGAGGCAGGTGTGGGACCAGAGACCAGGGTGGTCAGGCATTCCTCTGTTCTGGCGGGATGTACTCCAGGCCCAGATGTTTGAAGATTTCCTCCTCTGAAGCTGCCGGTAAGGACTCTCTCTGAAATAGGCGAGTGGGGACAAACAGAGGAATGACCAGGGTCCAGGCACCAACCAAGTCCCCATGGAATGAAGGACGACGCCTTGGAATCCCTGCATTTAGAGGCGGGAGGGAGCCCAGTAGTCACTGTCCAAGCTGTCCAAGAGGAATCCTGATACAAGGTACCTGGTCTTTGCAGGAAGGGAGAAGGGGAAAACCCTCGGGGCAACCCACAGCTTGCCGGACAGCTCTCAAGCTGGCCTCTTTGTAATGTCTACCCACAGCTGCGGGGTCTGTCCTTGGGGGCCCAACAGAACATTTCTAATTCTTCCTGGATAGGGGAGCTTTTCAACTACCAGAAGACAAAGAGACAGAGAGATGGAACGATAGAGCACAAAGGGAGGGAGTGAGACAGACAGAGAGATAGAGACATAGGACAGAAGGAAGAAAATGGATGAATAGGAAGGGGGAGATAGGTAGACAGGCTAGAGGGAGATAGATGGAGACACAGGGAGACAGGTGGATGGATACAATAGAGGGAGATAGATATAGTAGCATTACCTTGTCCCCATGTTTCCCTTTGGTTCTCCAGGCTAAATACCCACAATTCCTTCAACCGATTATCCCAGGGCACAGACCGAAGGTCCTTCCCCATTCTGGTTACCTTTGTCTCCATGTTCCCCAGTTCATCTCATATCCTTCCTTTTTTTTTTTTTTTTTGTTGTTGTTGTTGAGGCAATTGGGGTTAAGTGACTTGCCCAGGGTCACACAGCTAATAAGTGTCAATTGTCTGAGGCCAGATTTGAACTCAGGTCCTCCTGAATCCAGGGCCGGTGTTCTATCTACTGCGCCACCTAGCTGCCCCATCTCATGTCCTTCCTAATCACCTACCCCCTGCACCCCAGCTGTCCTGAATGACCAGAGCCCAGCTCTGAGGCCAGTCCTTGTTTCAATGCAGGTGTGCTTCTGGGTTGGAGAGGGCAGGGACTCTATAAAGGGAAAGGGGGGGGGCGAGGGGGGGTATGGAGAGTTAACGCCCAAAGATGCTGGGGTCGAGGTTTTATCCGTCATGCCCTGATCAGCTATGGGGGACCAGAAGACAAGCAGAGAATGGTCCCTTTCCTACCTCCCCACCATTCTGTCTCAGCTCCTACCTTCTCTGGGTTGTAAAGCCCATGACTATTCAGCAGCAGTCGCTTCTCTGTTCGGCTAAACCTCCGGAGCTCCCTCTCAAAATGCTGTAGAACAGAGATACCGATCAGATGACTAGCATTTATTAAGCACCTATTGTGTGCCAGGCACTGGGCAGAGCACTTTACAAATGTTATTTGATCTCAGGACAACCCTGGAAGGATAGGTGCTATATTACCCTTTATAAGTAGAGCTGGGGAAACTGAGGCAGAGGTTCAGTGATCTGCCATGGATCACACAGCTAATAAGTTTCAGAGGCTGAATCTGCACTCAGGTTATCCTGATGCCAGGCCCAGTGCTCTATTCACCAAGGCATCCGGCCCACTCTGATTCTGTGGTAGGGAGAACGTAGAAAGAGATTAGAAAGGCTGGAGAAGGCTTGGTTGGTGAAGGGGCTTTGAACACCAGAGGGTTTTATATTTGTTCCTGGAGCCACTGAAGTTTACTGACTAGGGTGTGAATGACGTGGTCAGACCTGGGCTTTAGGAAGATCATTTTAGTGGTTGGATGGAGGATAGACTGAATTGGGGGAGACTTGAGACAGGCAGACCTCCCAGCAGTCTATTATAGTCCAGGTGTGAGGTGATAAGGCTTTGTACTAGAGTGGTGCCAAGTGTCAGAGAAGAGATGCTGCAAAGGTGAATTCATCAGGCCTTGGCAATAGCTTGGAGGTGGTGGGTGAGGAGTCCTGGCTGAGTACTAGGATTGTGAGACTGAGAGGTTGGTGTTGCCCTGGGTAGGAATAGGGCAGTGTGTTGGGGGTGGGGGGAGGGCTTAAGGGGAAAGTGAATGTGTCCTATTTTGGATATGTTGAGGTTAAGATGTCTACTGGACATCCAGTCTGAGATGTGAAGATGGGAGGTCAGTCAGGAGAACCGTTAGGGCTGGATAAGTCAATCTGAGAGATGATAATTGAATCCACAAGAGCTGATGAGATCACCAAGGGAAGTGGTATAGAGGGAAAAGAGAAGAGGGGTGGGACAGAGTGCTGCAGGACACCCATGGTTACAGGGAATGAGTTGGGGGAAGATCCAGCAGAGGAGACAGAGCATGAGCTGTCAGACAGGTAGAAGGAGAACCAGTAGAGAGAGAAGTGTGCTGAAAACCTGGAGAAAAGAGAGTATCAAGGAGGGGGAGGGAGTGATCAATAGTGTCAAAGGCCATAGAGAGGCCAAGAAGGATGAGGGTTATTATAGATGGCTACCAATGACTGGTCAGTATTGGGGTAGGGAGACACAGTCATCAACCCCAAATCAAGAGGCCTCAGAAGCCAGCTAGTGCAGACCTCCCTCCCATTTTAGAGATGAGGAAACTGAAGCCCGGGAAATAAAGTGACTTCCCTGAAGTCCTTTAGTGTCTCCTTACCAATACCTCCTACCCCAGGAAGCCCCCGCATTGTCACCTGGGAGCCAGTCCAGCCAAGGAGGGCAAAGGCAAACTGGCTGATAGGGGCCACCACAAGGTCCACTCTCACAGCTTTCCCATCCCTGGAGGGCTCTTTGGGACCCTCTCCAGTCTCTGGGTGGAAGGATGCAGGCGGCTTTGGGAGACAGAGAATGGAGAAGCATCTCTCATAGGCGTCCATGGTAGTGTTCTGGGAAGCCTTGTGGTCAAGGTCCTTGAGGTCTTGGTAATGGTTGCTTTGGGTGTGTTGGTATAGAACAAGACCCTGGGAGGAGTGGGCATCAGAGGATCAGAAGCTTAGAAATGGAAGGAACCTCAGACATCATTTAGTCTGGCCCCTTCCCATCAGAGGAGCCAGAAGCCCATAGAAAGGAAACTCAAGGTCTCCCCATGACAGAGGCTTCCCTCCAAACCCCGGGCTCTATTTGCTGCACAACCCGAGTGTGTACATGGCTGAGGCAATGGGACCTATGGGAAGCAGGGAGTGTTTACAGGGTCCACTGGCACCCATGTCTGTCTGCAGGCCTCAAGTCAGCTTGAGAAGTGGTAATAATCCCATTACTGCTCAATAGATGCATTTTAACAGTACTTAATCAATTCCCATCCATTGACTGATAATAGTCCCATTTCATGGAAATGCCAAGAGCCTAAGAAGTCAAAGTCATACAAACAGTCTACGACAGAGGCAGAATCTGAATCCTGGTCTTTTGACCCAGAGATCTGTGCTCTTTGTACTTAACTATAACCGTGTCTCCACCCCACTGCTCCATGCCCCAGGGGAGGCCTTTTGGCAGGTGGGCAGGGAATGAGAGAGACTGGCAAGTCCAGCTGATTGGCCAGCCCCTGCCATCCCAACACAAATACACACAATTATGTGTGGCGGTTACCCCACGGCTCACTTTCTGTAGGAAAAATCTAGGAAATCCTGAGGTGGGGGAGGGTCTTCGGACTGAGACCCCCCAGGGACCCTTCCTCTTTCCTGGTTTGGGGACAGTGGCTGTCCTCCTTGGATTGGTGGTGGAACAGAAGAAGAGAACAAGAGGGGAGAAGGGTAAGTGGCTGTCAGGGCCCCCAGCTGCTCTCACCTGGCTCTCCAGGTGGCCCATCACCTTGGGTAGCAGTCCTGTTTCCTGCCCTTCCACGGGGTGGGTGATCAGGAAATCAACATCATGACCTCGTAGCTTTCCCCTGAAGAGCAGGGTAGAGGGATTCTCCCCTTGTGTCAGAATATCCCCTTCCTCCTCCGCATCCCTTATCTTTCCAGCTCCAAAATCCTCCCAGTACTGGACCCCAAAGCTCCAGCTTCCTTGTCATTTGGGAGAAGGAAGCACTCCCTCCCCATTCCAGTTCTTGCCAAGGGAGGAGGGGGAGAAGCAGGCACTGAAGTAGTTACCCCAGGGCTCACTTCCTTGAGGAAAAGCCTGGGAACCCCTGAGCTGGTCAAAGGGAGGCAGAACAAGGTGCTTGGAATGGGGGCCTGGGGGCACTTCATCTTACCTGCGAAAGCCACCAGTCAGGGTCATGGTGGCATCGGGAAGTACCTGCCGTACAGCCGCCTCCACGGTCTTTTGGATGGCATCTGCCTCGTGGCGCCAGACTGGGGTGCAAAGGTCCTCAAAATAACGGATCCCTGCAGGTGCCCAAGCCTGGCTCAGCAAGGACCCACTGGGATCGGATTCTGCCCTTTCTGGCAACCTTGGCCAAAGTCACTCAGAGCACACACTGCATCCCATCTCAGGGGCTCAAGAGTCCCTATCCTCAGGGATCTCAGAATATCAGTTTTTACCCAATGAGCAATCAAAAAGGGCATTAGGGCTAAGGGAGTATGATTAGCTTTGAGCCCAGAATCAACTTTGGCCCCGGGCAAATTTTTTTTTTTTTTTTTGCAGGGCAATGAGGGTTAAGTGACTTGCCCAGGGTCACACAGCTAGTAAGTGTCAAGTGTCTGAGGCCAAATTTGAACTCAGGTTCTCCTGAATCCAGGACCAGTGCTTTATCCACTACACCACCTAGCTGCCCCCCTAGGCAAATTATTAATGCTGCGCGCCTCCATTTTCCTATCTATAACATGGGCCAAAGGGTCATGGGCTCTCAGTGGAGGGGAAGGGGTCTTTATGTTATTGTAACCATTAATGATGCCCTTCAGCACCATTTGTTTTTCTCATTTCCTGTTGACTAGCCATGAAATCAGCCACCAGTCCCTGCTGAACTGGGTGGGCTGAGGGTGTGGAGGGGCCACCCAGGTGGCCTCCCTTCCCCCTACTCCTTTGAAATAAACACATGCCCCTCACTGCCCACTCACACCCCCAGCAGCCCAGAGACAGGGAAGTGGGCACTCAGGCCATGACAAAGGAGTAGAGTCCTCTTCCTCACAGGAGGAAGAAAAGAAGACAGAGCCAAGGACAAGGATGGAGGAGCGAGGTCACAGGCTGGGTGATTCTAGACAGAAGGCTCCCTGTCAAATGGCCACAGCTGGGTCACCACCCTCATGCTTCTGACAAGGGAGCAATAGTCTCAGGGATAAGTGGACAGAGGGCACTGGACTTGGAGTTAGGAAAACCTGGCTGCAAATCTTGTCTCTCAGACTCTTACTGTCTGTGGGACCTGGCGCAAATCCCTGAACCTCTCTGGGCATGAATTTCCTCACCTGTAAAATGAGCTGGAGAGGGAAATGGCAAATGAAATGCCAAGAAAACCCCAAATGGGGGTCAAGAAGAGTTGGATAGGACTGAAACGACTGAACAATGACGATGATAATTATAATAACCAGCAAATTAGATAGTACTTTAAGGTTTTCAAAGCACTTTACATGATCACATTCAATCTTAACAGTGTCTATATGAGGTAGGTGGTATTATCACCCCCATTTACAGATGAAGAAACTAAGGGTTGAGAGAAGTGACTAACCTCAGCCCATGCCGAGTTCTCCTTTCTCTATCCTCTTGTGCACCCAGCCCATGCTGAAACAGAGTAAGGAACTGCTGCTTTTTCTCTGCTGCTGGGTTTCCCTTAGGTCTCCCAGGCTAGATCAGGGCCCCCATATTTTCAGGGCTTGGGGCTTGTGCTCTCAGAGATGAGCTTGAAACGTCTCCTGATCTATTGAACCAATGAGAAGCGCCAAAGGATGCCAGCCGTTGGATTTCCCATCTCCCTGAAGCCCCTTGGGGGCAGGGATGATGAGCAATTGCCTAAATCTGAGTCTTCCTCCAACAGGAAGCTAAGGGCCCAGGCCCCTTCCTCTTCCCTCTCACTGTCCTCATCAGATTCTAGGAGTTCAATGACCTCTGCACCGAGGGTTCCCCTCCCTGGGTCTCCAGTCCTAATATCTTTCCCAAGCTCCCGTCCCAGCACCAACTGCCCCTAAGACATTTCCTAGCGGGTTTCCCATCGACATGTCGCATCCACTGCAGCTGCAGCAGAGCTCACTTTTTCCTCCTGCTAAAAACCCTCTGCACCCCTTCCTTATTCCTGTCAAAGGCATCCTTTGGACCACCGAGCTTTGCAACCTTGGCCTTACGCTCCTCCTCACCCCCTGGATCCGGCATCACATAGGTGCCTTGAAGGCAGGGACGGCTTAGTTTTTGTTTTAATATCTCCTGTGCCTGGTGCCTAGCAGGATCTTTATATATATATATATACACGCTTTCCAGTTACTAGCAGGCTCTTAATGAGTGATAGATGGGGCTTCAGCTAGTGACCTTCGGAGGTAAAATCTGGAGACTTTTCACCCCCAAGCCCTCCTGCAGGTGAAGATTCTGATCCATCTGTCTGAGAAAACCACAGTTCCCCCTATCCTCGAGAGTCACTGAAGCAGAGGAAAGAGGAAGGAAGGAAATAAACGGATATTAAGCACTTGCTACGTTCCAGGCCCTGTGGTAAGCACTTTACAATGATCATCTCATCTGCTCGTTACAACAACCCTGGGAGGTGAGGGCTGTTATCATCCCCATTTTACAGATGAGGAAACTGAGGCAAATGGGTTAAATGACATGCCCAGGGTCGGTCATCTAGTAAATGATGAAGACTGGATTTGAACTCAGGCCTTCCTGACTCCAGGCTCATTGCGCTATCCAGCTGCCTCTAGACTGTGGTTTTGGAGTCAGAAGGTTTGAATCCCACCTAGCCCTCATTAGTTAGCTGTGTCTTTGGGCATGCTGCTTAACTTGTCCACTGGGCCCTGTGAAACAAGTACACGGTCTTCAAGAGTCTTGGCAGCTCTCAAATTTGCAATCCCATGAGCCTCACCAGCCTCCTGCTGCCGGCTCAGTTTTCTGGTCTGTCCTCGGAGATCGTCCAGGGTCCGGAG
This sequence comes from Dromiciops gliroides, assembly GCF_019393635.1. Lineage (NCBI taxonomy): Eukaryota > Metazoa > Chordata > Mammalia > Microbiotheria > Microbiotheriidae > Dromiciops > Dromiciops gliroides. The sequence goes on along the minus strand of NC_057862.1, from coordinate 659,795,651 downwards.
CCCCTCTCGGTACCACTTGTCAGCAGTCTTCACCCCAACTCCAAAGATCTGCGTGAAGAGCTAGTGGGAGAAAGTCACATAGGACAGAGCAGATCTTAGAAAAAATCCATTGCAGTCATATTAGGTATGGATGTTTGTGTAGAGACACATGTTGTGTAAATATGCATACATGTTTATATGTGTGTACATACACACATATTACACAAACATATTTACATGTGCATGTGTATGTATATATGGACACACATACAGACACACATATATACATACATACACACACATACAGAGGCTGTCCCCCAAATCTTAGCATGCTTTTATAGTTTTTATAAGCTTAAATAATATTTAATAATTTAATAGCCATTAAAGCTTAAAGTTCACTAAGATTTTTGGGACACCTTGTATTTTTAACTACAAGTGCAATAAGATTTTTGGGACACTCTGTGTGTGTGTGTGTGTGTGTGTGTATGTGTGTGTGTATACACACATGCATGTGCAACACAGACATATACATAACACAGCTACACATATTTGCCTTTAAGAACAGACAAGGAGGTCACTATTTGGAAAGGGTCAGTGATTTTGGCATTGGGAGCTCCCCCCACACACTGGCAACTTAATAGATCTGTCCCGGGGAACTGCTGGAGATGGAGGAAGGTTGAGTCACTTGGTTAAGAAACAAGTCAACCAACATCTACTTAGATCTTCTTCTCTACAGGGCATGGTGCTAAGCACTGGAGCTACACAAAAGGACAAAACCAGCCCCCACTCAAGGAGCTCCCATTCAGATGGGGGAGACATATGTGAACAGCTGAGTACACATGAGAAGTAGATGGTGATCTCAGAGACAAGGCACTCCCACCCAATGGGAGTGCCTAATGGGGCTTTATGCTGTAATTCTGTGATGATAACAGCTCAAGGTCATTCTCATGAAAATTATTAATATCCAAGCTGAACAGACTCTAACAACCACATCTCAAGGTCACCAAGTGTATATTATTCTTCGCTTGGTTAATTATGAGAATTGGACCATCACAGGTTACCCTCCAGAAGATAAGAATTCGTATCTGAGGTCTTGAATGTATCCCAAGGCCAAGTCATCCCCAAAACTAATCATGGGAGCATGGATGAAATAAGCCATGAGCTCAGGCATGTGTATTCTGGCTAATATATGTTCTTATAAAGTTTTCTTCTTTTTTTTTTTCCCGGGGCCATGGGGGTTAAGTGACTTGCCCAGGGTCACACAGCTAGTAAATGTAAAGTGTCTGAGGCCAGATTTGAATTCAGGTCCTCCTGAATCTAGGGCCGGTGCTTTATCCACTGTACCACCCAGCTGCCCCAATATATGTTCTTAATATCCACAGACCCTTGAAAAATGGGACTTTGTTAATCAGAAGCTCAGCTTTTCCTCCACACGAGAGAAATCCAGCCTCAAACTGCAGTTGTCCACAGAAATTGGTGCTTGTATGGGGATGGAGAAGGCTAGCATGGGACCAGCAACCTTTAGGCCCAGAGAAGCATGCCACGCCCCTGATCGGAAAGAGCATCTACGGGCATTTTAGCTGCTTTCTCATTCCCTGTACTCACTATTTGCCAGAGCCAGAGCCAGAGCCAGATGTAATTTAGATCCTTCAATAAATCCCAGTACAACATAATGCAAGTTGTGCATCAGGTTTTGCTTTTGCCTTCTAGTAACAGAGGTAACGATTACCATGTAATTATCTGTTTAGAGAGCAATTCCTGCTAAATGTTGGGTAATGGGTTGGGAAGCCTGATCTCTTCTCTGACCCTTGTAATCAGTTCCACAAATACCCCAGGAAAAATGATCATTGATCTGAAGAGGGCAAGAAAAAAGTAGCTAATAGGGAGACAGGAAGTGATACCCAAGATAAGTGATGAGATATTAAGAAAAACACCCAGTTGTCCTTCAGGTGTTCTAGTCCCTAGGCTCAGATGAACTATATCCCAGGATATGAGAAGAGCTGGCAGATATGGTTGCTTAGCCCCTGACAATGATCTTTGAAAGATCGTGGAGACCAGAGGTGCCACAGGACTGTAGCAAATGTCCCAATTTTCAAAAAGACTAGAGTTTAAAAACTTAAAATTTTGGGAGCTTGCTTTTGATTCCTGGGAAAATGCTACAGTGTATTCTAGAATATATCTACATGTAATATCAAAAAAATGTGGGCAGCTAGGTGGCGCAGTGGATAGAGCACCGGCCTTGGAGTCAGGAGGACCTGAGTTCAAATCCAGCCTCAGACACTTGACACTTACTAGCTGTGTGACCCTGGGCAAGTCACTTAACCCCAATTGCCTCACCAAAAACAACAACAACAAAAAACAAAACAAAAACAAAAAATATAAAAAAAATGTAGATCTAGATGTAACATCTAGAAAAGGATGTAGTAATCAGAAAAAGTCAACAGGGTTTCATCAAGAACAGATCCTGCTCCTTCCCTTCCCTTCCCTTCCCTTCCCTGGGAATACTGTACTACAGTATTTTGTGTTATTTGGGGGAAAAGATGGGAAGTAGGGGATTGATAGTGTAACAAATTATCTTAAGAATCAGTTGAATGAGTGAACCCAAAGAGTGATCTCCATTAATGGTTTGCTGTCCGTGCGGAGAACCCCAGGATTCTATCCTTGTCTGTGTTGTTTAGAGATTCTTATCAGCTGCTTATATAAAAACATAGATGGCATGCACATCAGATTTGCAGATGAAACAAAAGTAGGTGACTTAGTTAACCTGTTGGATGCCAGGATCAGGTGCCAGATTTCTGATACCCTGACAGGCTAGAATGAGGGGCTAAATTTAATAAGAAATTTAGTTTAGATAAATGTAAAGTCCTATGCTTGTATTAATAATAACAATAGCCAGCATTCATATAAGCATTTTACAAATATTATTTCATTTGATCTTCACAACAACCCTGAGAGGCAGGTGCTATTGTTTCCCCATTATACAGATGAAGAAACTGAGGCACAAAAGGTTTAAATGACTTTCCCTGGTGTTTCATAGCTAGGAAGTGTATGAGGCTGGATTTGAACTCAGGTTTTCCTGACTCAAGTCCAATACTTCATCCACTGCACCACCTAGCTGATTTAAAAAGGAAATCGACTTTCCCAAGTACAAATTGCAGGGTGGAAGGTGGGGTGGCGATGGGGTGAGATCATGTGGAAAGACATTAACTTGTCTGAAAAAGATGTGGGGATTTTAATGGACAGTGATCCAATTTCAACAAGCATTTAATAAGTCCCAAAGAAGCAAAATAGTCCCTACCCTCAAGGATATTACATTCTTACAAAGTGCCAGCTCAGTTGGAGTTAGTGGTATAATAAGACAGCTAGGAAAAGAACACATTCCTCATCTAAAAGAGGATTAGTGTCAGAGAGGTGGAGGGGATGGTTCCATGGTACTCTGCTATGGTCCCAGCAAGATTGCAACCTTATGCTGAATTTTAGGCATCATTTGTATTGACAAACCAGAACATTTGTCTTTTGTCTGTCTTTGTATCCCCAGAACTTAGCACAGTGCTTGCCTGGTACACAGCAGGTGGTTAATAAATGTTTATTGGCTGACTGAACTTCAGATGTTAGTGAAGGGAATGAGTACACAAGCTCTCTCCCCTTCCTCCACTCACCTTCATTGTCTGGTACCTTTCTGATTGTTTTACTTTTTCAACTTCACTAGAAACTCCATGTTCCAACACTTCCTGTTCAAACACAAAGGGACTAATAAGTGAGAGGCTGAGCCTGGTAACAGAAAACTTGGATGAAAAATTATGGGATCATAGATCTAGAGCTAGAAAGGACTTCAGAGGAAAATGAGTCCAATCCCCTCATTTCACAGATGAAGAAACTGAAGAAGAGGTGAAGTCACTTGCATAGGGTCACACAGTTAGTGTATGAGGCAGCATTAGAACTCAAGTCTTCCTGACACCAAATCTAGGGTTTGTTACACCCTGCTACCTTTCAGGGGTCTGAGAATGCTCAGAACATAAGCTAAGGGGGTCTAGCAGCCAGGGGCTCCTTCCCTCCTCTCCCCACATCTCTAGAACATGGGCCTAGGCTCAGGTACCATCTTGTCTGATGCCTCTGGGTCCCCTATACAGCCCACATCTCTTCCTTCTACTTCTTTTGAAAAATTTTTTTCCTTTTTGGCTGGGCAATGAAGGTTAAGTGACTTGCCCAAGATCATATAGCTAGTAAGTGTAAAGTGTCTGAGGCCTCATTTGAACTCAGGTTCTCCTGAATCCAGGGCTGGTTCTTTATCCATTGCACCACCTAGCTGCCCCTCTTCCTTCTACTTCTGCAGCCTAGGTGTACCTTTTGATCTATCGGGTTTTAGAACCCTGGGGGGTGACGACATGGGAAATGAAGACAGGTAAGGGTGGTCAATGGTAGCCTGGGGTGATTCACTCCCCTCAAAGGCAGGGGGAGGAGCAAAGGTTACCTGGACAATCCTGGATGTATGGTCTCCAAAATGGGGAAGCCTGTGCAGCTGACTCTGGCTGGTGATGGGGCCGGGCAGAGCCTTGAGCACTGAGGCAGCCCTGCGGAAGGAGAGGAGACGGCCCTGGCTGTCCTCAAAACCTGCAGCCTCTGCCAGTGTCTCCAGGGCCTCCTGGAAGGATGATACCATGTCAAAGAGGGTCAGCAGCCGTGCGGCCTCACGTGGATTACATTAGTCCAATCAACCATAAGGGCTAGCCAAACTTGGAAATGAGGGGTTGGGAAGGTAGTGGATTTCTGGTCATTTTTGTAGTTGTTCAGTCGCTTCAGTTGTGCCTGACTCTGTGACCCCATCTGGATTATTCCTGGCAAAGGTACTGAAGTGCTTTTGCCATTTCTTTCTCCAATCCATTTTACAGATGAGGAAACTAAGGCAAACAGTGTGAACTGACTTGCCCAGGGTCTCACAGCTAATAAATGTCTGAGGCCGGATTTGATTTCATTTATTTATTTACTTTTTTGGTGAGGCAATTGGGGTTAAGTGACTTGCCCAGGGTCACACAGCTAGTGTCAAGTGTCTGAGGCCGGATTTTGAACTCAGGTCCTCCTGAATCCAGGGTTGGTGCTTTATCCACCTGAGGCCGGATTTGAATTCAGGAAGATGAGTCTTCCTGACTCCAGGCCCAGCACTTATCAAACAGAGGCGGGATGACCACTTAGGCATAGTGAGAATTTTTTTAGAGTATGGGTTGTACTACATGGCTATTGAAGTCATAGCTTCCTAAATTCAGAGCAAGGAGGGAACCTGTGAGGTCAGTTAGTGCCCCACCTCCCATTTTTATATTGTATTTTTGGTTCAGAATTCTCTCCCTCCTTCCACCCCTTCCCCACCCACTGAGAAAGCAAGAAAGATGACACCCATTATACACAGCCACCCAATTTTACAAAGGGGAAACTGAAAGTGAGACAGGGAAAGTGGCTTGCCCAGTGAACAGAGGATTTGAACTCAGCTCTCTGATTTTAAACCCATTGAACTTGTGAACCAATGTTGTGTCACAATGCCTCTCATCCAGAGCTGTACCTAGGATGGGGTGATGGGGTTTTTGTTGTGGGTGCTGATATTTAGAGGTACACATTTCATCAATTCTATCTACTTTCCCATTCCCAATAGCCACACCCCAGAGGAACTCCCTCACCAACAAAGAATTCCTAATTCTGGTTCTGCCTAATTTTGAAATCCTGTGAATAACAGGGGGTGCTATTAGATAGTAAGCTCCTGGGGAAGCTAGGTGGCACAGTGGATAAAGCACTGGCCCTGGATTCAGAAGGACCTGAGTTCAAATTGGGCCTCAGACACTTAATACTTACTAGCTGTGTGACCCTGGGCAAGTCACTTAACCCCAATTGCCTTACAAAAAAAAAAAAAAAGAGAGAGAGAGAGTAAGCTCCTTGAGGCCAGGGATTGTCTTTTGCCTTTCTTTGTAACCCCAGTGTTTATCACAGTACCTGGCACACAGCAGACAACTTAATAAATGTTTATTGATTATTGATTATTCCTAACCCTACTCTCGGAGCAACCAAGCACCAAAGAAGTCAGAGCAAATTCAAACTCCACAAAAATGGCCTAAATGCCAACACTATGTATAACACTGGAGGAACTATAAAATGTCAGTGGGAATGAGCCTTTAGGAGGCTTAGGAGGGACACATGACAAGAGATCGGAAGACTTGGACACACAAAGGTATATTAAAAGAGTTTAAACATAAAGTGCTAGGTAAGGTCTTGGGGTGGGGCTGGCTTTCACAAGGAGAGGAGTTCAGGAGGGCATAGAAGGCAAGGAAATTTTCATGGAAGATAGCCTTGACGTAGGCTTCAAGGGACATATCACCAAACAAGTGAAAAGAGGGAGGAAGGGCACTTCAAGCATCTGGAACAGCATGGACAAAGGCATGGCGGTGGGCAGTCAAGCTTTTTAGAATTTTGCCTGGGGAGTACAGAAGGTGTTGAGAGGAATAATATGAGAGAGGAGGTGGTTGGAATAAAAAGGGAGGTGCTGTTACCTACTGGAAGCAGCAGATCGATAGGGAGGTACCACATTGTAGAGGGCCAGGAAAGGATCATAGGTATAGATCAAGTCCACTCCCTTTATTACACCAGTGAGGAAACTGAGGCACAGAGAAGCCAAATGACTTAAATTGTGTAACCCTGGGCAAGTCACTTAACCACTGTTTGCCTCAGTTTCCTCAAGTGCAAAATAGGAACAGAACAGCACCTACCTAAGCAGGGTTGTTGTGAGGATTAAACATTAAACATAATTAAACATAGTACCTAGTATGTAGTAGGTGCTCTATTAATATTCCCTTCCCTTCCCCTTGCCCAATGGAGTCACATAGCTAATAAATATCTGAAGCAGGATTTGAATCCTGGTCTTTACCGTAAAGCACAAATTGTGGTGGTTGAGGGGTGTGTGTCGCTGACAGGCATAGGCTGGCAAAGAGCTGGGATCCCCCTGGCTCCTCGTGGGTAAGGGGACCTGTGAAGAGACAAGGTAAGGATGACCAAGGGGTCAGTACCACAATCTTCTGCTCAAAGTTTATCACTATCTAAGAGAACACTGAAAACATAATGTCATCTTCATGCCCTACGGCACTGAGGTTTGTTCTTCCCCCCTCCCCCCACCCCAGACACCCTGAAAACTGTGCCCCCAAAGTCACAACTGGTGCCTACCCCCCTGAGCGAATCACCCTCTGGCCAGGCCCATTCCCCAGTGGTGTCAAAAAGAGGAAAAGGACCCATGTGGACTAAACAATTCATAGCAATTCTTTCTGTGGTGGCAAAGAACTGGAAACCAAGAGAGGTGTCCATCCATTGGGAAATGTATGGCTGGACAAACTATGGCACATGAATGTGATGGATTGCTATTGGGCTGTAAGAAATGATGAAGGGGAAAAGTTTCAGAGAAAGCTGAAAAGACCTGTATGAACTGATGTAGGGAGGAGCAAGCAGAACTAGAACAAATTTATTAAACATTTTAAAGACAAGAACTCTGATCAGTATGATGGCCAATATGGATTCCAGAGGATCAATGAACTCTGATCACTGCCCAGAGTCAGCCCTACCCCCCACCTCCCAAGGGGTGACAGCCTCACAGTACAGAAGGAAACCTACATTTTGGCCATAACCAATGTGGAAAGAGTTGTCTTGACTAAGCAAATGCATTATGAGGATTGTTTATTTCTGGTCTGGTCTTCAGTACCTAGCAGAAACTTAATACACATTCTTGACAGGCGAGATAAATGAAACAATTGGAGATAACCAAGACTGATTTTAGGGAAGTTGTCAGACCTCTCTGGGGTTGATAATTGAATCTTAATTTTAGTTATTTCCTATTTATCCTGAATGTGTCTTATTTTTACATAGTTGTCTGCCTGTTGTCTCCTGCATTAGACTGTACGCTCCTTGAGGGCAGGGAGACTATCTTTTGTTCTTCTTTGTATCTCTAGCATTTAACAGTGCCTGGTGCATATCAGCACCTAATAAATATTTATGGGTCAAATAAATTCAAGTTAACATGCACTTATAAAACACCTACTACTGCGGATACAAAACCAGAAATGAAAAGATTTTTGCCTTCCAGGAGGACAGATAAGTAAATAGGTGGGGTGGGACAGGAAAGGCCTCTTAGAGCTTCTGAAATGAACTTTTGAAGAGAGCTGGGGTTCCAAAAGGAGAGTGAGCATTCCAGGTGTGTGTGTGTGCGACAGATTCACTGTGCCTTAAAAGTCACCGTGACAGGAGATGGGGAACAGCAAGGAGACCAGTTTAGTTAGAATGTACAGGGTTTGGGAACATGGGCTGGATGGAGTCAGACTGTTAAGGGCTTTATATGGCAAACAGAAACTCTATTTTGTCTTAGAGGCCACAGGAAGCTGCTGAACTTTGGGCTGTAGAGATGTGTGGTCATTTTAAAATTCTGACGACTGATGCCATCTCCTTGGGAAGCTACTAACACTGAGCACTCCCAAGAGAGATCCAGCGCAGCTCAAAGCCCACAAACCCCTAGTCTGAAGGGTCTTCCACAGTATCTCCTGGGGTGTCCCCTCAACGGCCAGGCTCACCCCCAAACGGTGTCTGCCTTCCACTGGCACAGGCTTCCCCTGACCCATGCTCTCCGTGAACCAGCTGATATTCAACAGCAGGGGCCTCGGAAGGCTCCCAGTAGCCCCCAACACACGATCCAGCCAGCCAGATGCTTCTGCTGCTGAGCCCCCCTCCATCACCACGTGGGTCACTTCTGGGCTGGGTCCACATAGAACAAGATAGAGAAGACAGTCACAAGGGGAGACTTCACAGACCAGGACCATCTTAATCTCTCCCCTAAAAGAACTTTCAATGGCTGCCCCCCCTCTAGTTCCCCCATCCCTCCCACCTCAGCTGTTCAGACGCAGCTTAGACAGGACCGCACCTGTAATTCACTGTACCCTCGGGAAATCCCTTGCCTTGTCACCCTGGCTTCCCCCCACCCCCCACATCCTCCACTATTTTTTTCTGAGTTATCTAACCTACAGGAAAACCTCACTCAAAATAACTCCCTCAGCAGGAAGCCCAACCCCAGGCGCAGCCAGGCATGATTCGGCCTTGGTCCCCCGGTGCGGCGGAGATCAAAGGCTTCTGGGGGCATCTTCCCACGCTCGGGGGATGGGGTCAATCGGAGGCATCTGAATCAGTGATTCAGGCAGGGCACAGGAGGCAGGGCACAGGGGGCAGGAGGCAGGGCACAGAGGACAGGAGGCAAGGCGCAGAGGACAGGACGCAGGGTAAGGGCATCCTCTAAGTGTCCCTCCATGCCCTTTCCCTCTGCACCCCTCCCCACCCCGGACTTCCTGTCCATCACCTGTAAGACTGATCCACACGGAAGCCCTTGGCCCGGGCCAGCCTGGTGAGGAAAGCCCGGCGGGTCCGGCCCATGTGCCGCTCGGCCAGGTAGATGGTGACCTCTGGGAAGCGGAGCGCGGCTGGGGAGGGGGCTGCAGCTCCCCTGGCCCCGGCCCCGGCCTCCTCTCCCCGGCCTGGGCCCCGCCTTCTCTTGGGGGGCACCAGGGCCATGCCGGGGGCGGGGCAGAGGGAAGGGAAGGAAAGCTCGCAGCCACCGGACTGTGCGGGAAAAGAGCGGAGGAAACTGGTTCCGGAAAAGGCTGGGCAGCTGCCCTTATGCAAATCAAGTCCAGGGAGGCTCCGCCCCACCGCGAACGAAAGCGTTGGAGAGGGCCGCGAGGCCACGCCCTGGGCTCCACCCCCATGTAGCTACCCCTCCCCTAGGCTCCGCCCAATCATCACCATGGGGCTGAAGGTGGATGAGCTGGCGACACCCCCGAGTAAAGGCGCGGAGAGGGGAAGCAGTGAAAAGTGGCGCCACCTTACAGAAACTGGACCGCCCCCTCCCCCCACCCCGTGCTCCTGGTGCATCTCAGCCTAATCTCAGCCCACAAACCCAGGGGGCCGGGATGACCCCTTTCTTCGTCCCGAGTGGACTGTAGAACCCAAGGCTGGGTGGGGGGAAGGGGAGAACCGTGCGAAATAATAAACTTGTTATTGCTTTAAGGTTTACGAAGCGCTTTCTGTCTGGTACCTAGTTTCCTTCAAGGCTCAGATCCCGCGGCAGAAGCTGGACCTTCCCGCCCCCCCCCCCCCAACTGCTAGTGTCTTCCTTCTAAAACCACCTTCTGCCTATTGGGATAGCCCCCAGGCCTCAGTTTCCTCATCTGGGAAATGAGGGAGTTGGCCCAAGTCACCCCAGTCAAGCTCTGAATCCGTCCCACGCATACACACACATAGACTGTAAACTTCTTGAGCTCAGGGATTGTTTCACTTTTTTTTTTTTTTTTGCAGGGCTATGGGGGTTAAGTGACTTGCCCAGGGTCACACAGCTAGTAAGTGTTAAGTGTCTGAGGCCGGATTTGAACTCAGGTACTCCTGAATCCAGGGCCGGTGCTCTATCCACTGCGCCACCTAGCTGCCCCCGATTGTTTCACTTTTATCTGAATCAACAGTTAGGTCCTGATTAGTGAGAAAAATGAATCCCGTGCCATGATCCCTTCTTCGAATCTGCACTGCATATCTCCTTTGAGCTGGAGGCACTTTGCCTTTTAGGTTCCCTGCCTTTCTTCAAAGTTCAGCCCAAATGCCATTTCCCACAAGGAACATCTGCTGATCCTCCAGTTGCTATGCCCCCCACCCCGGAAATTATTTCACATATGTTTTATATTTATTTTTCAATGTACATGTTTCCCTGCAATAAAACACAAAAAGTCCTTGGGGGCAGGGATCTTTCATGCCTGTCTTTGGATCTCTGGTGTATATGTTAAGTGCTTCATGAGTGCTTGTTGAACTGAAGTAAGCCTTGAAGAGATCTGGAAAGGAACCTTGAGGCAGCAGTGAAGAGATAGTGCATTCCAGGTAGGAGAGACAGCTTTAGAGGGAGCCAGAAGGGAGAAGGGAATGTTCCATTCGGGACAACAAGGCAGCCAGACGTGCTTCCTCTGTTCTGCCTACCCACCTGCTTATTTTCTTCCATCAACTCTGTGTTCCAGCCTGTTTCAGCTGTTCCCTGTAGGGGACAGTCCACATGGTAAATAGAGAATTTATATTTTGTCCTAGGGGCAAGAGGGAACCATTGGAGTTTCTTTAGCAAGAGAATGAGGAAGTCAGAAATTTCATTTTTAGGACTAAGGCTTAGAGAGGGGTCGGGATTGGAGGTAGGGAAGCTATGGCAGGAGTTCTGGGAGAGTGGGATTCCAGCTCTGCCATTTTGTCAGTCAATAAGCATTTATTAAATGCCTACTGCATGCTGGCTGATGTTTTTAAGTGCTGAAGATTCAGAAAGAGGTAAAAGATGGTCCCTGACCTCAAGGAACTCCCAGTCTCATACTGTGAGCTCACCTGTTTGGCCTTGAGTAAGTCCCTTAACTTCCTTGTGTAAGGAATTAATTGTGATTTGGGGTTTCCATGATCCCATCTTTGTTCATTATGGTCAGACTGAAAAGATGTAATCACATTTGGGCCTCAGTTTCTTCATTTGCAAAATGAGGGAGTGATACTACTTGACCTCAAGCTAAGTCTGTCAGCCGATGATTACATCAATCAGGACTACCGTCCAGATCCTTGGCTTCCTGGCTCAGTCACTTACCACCTGTGTGCTCTTGGGTAAGATACTTTCTCTCTCTGTTCCTTAATATCAAATGATTTCTAAGACACCCTTAAAGTCCTTGCAATTGCAAGGGGAACCTCCCTGGATGCCCCCAGCTAAAGGGAAGGGATAAACAGCTGCACCTTGCTCTCATTCCACCAGGGGGTGATCTTACTCTGCCCATGACCATCATTCGCCTCATGATCACCACTGTTTGTAGAATTTTTCCCCAGAAAGGGCAGGGAAGTATGTGCTTCTGTGTATCTCGTTTACATAGAGAACACTCAGATTACTTGCTGCCCTTTACAATGGATGATATTTCATACAGAGTGTTTATAAGAGAAAGTTTTTTTTGGTTCTTTCTTATGCCAGGGGGGAGATGTCAAGACAGTCGAATTGGGGAGGAGGGAACCAGACTTGGGCATGTAAACATACACACACAGACAAGAAAGTCTGCAAGCCTGCAGATTAGACCAATCGCCAGCCAACCTTGTTGAGGTCTCTTTTGCTCTAAATCCTATAACCTGCCTGCACAGATCTAATTCCTACCATCCTTCTTGTCCCCTGTTCCTCCTCTTTCTTCTCTTCTCTACTTCCCACAACCTCAGATAGTGACATCTCAGCTCTGGACCTACTGTCCTCCCATTGAACCTCCCTGCTAACATTCCAACTGTGGCGACTGAAATTAGATGGGGTTGCCCTATATACTATCCCAAGTTTTAGGCAAAATTAGCTGGGGCTTCTCATATATTGTTACTTAGAAATTAGAGGCTACTGTACCAGTTTTGGGGCATTAAGCATTTATTATAAGCATATTAAATATTATTAAAGATAGAGAGCACATGGCTCAGAAAGATCAAAAGCCCTACGTATGATACCTACGATACGCACCATAGAGGGGAGAAAGAGCAGCGTGGGAGAGGGAAGCACTCGCTAAGAGAGCAAGAGACCCCTCTCCAGGGTTTTTAACCTCTCAGGTAGAGGTGGGTCACTCCACCTTGATCCAAGCTAATTGGCCAGTAACATTCAAGTCCATTGATTGACATGACTTGAGGGTGGTCTTAGGTTAGTTAACTTCCTTTAGTTAGTTAGGAAGGTTGATCTACATTTCCTCTGAAATTCTCCTGACTCTGGGCTGGCCTTGCAAAACCAGCCCGAGTTCCTGTGTATATGTGTGTGTGGGTGGGGGTGGGGGTGGGGAGGGTGGTGGTCTCTGAGTCTCCCAAACACCCTATTATTACTAATTTTCTCACACATCCAAACCATTGGTAAAGTCACTGATAGAAAACCTTGTGGCACTTGTAGCTGAATGTGGTAACGATGAGGCGCATATGAAGCTAATTAATCCTTGAGCTATTTATGTCACATAAGGTGCCCAGAGAAAGATGATACTGACATTTGTAGCAGCAGGGTTGTGAGTTACCCTGAGCACATGGGTTTTCCTCCTTTGTGGGTTTCCTTGCCAGGTAGCTCCAGGTTTATATCCATTCTTTTGGAAAAGTACCGAGTAAACTAGTGGGAGAATGTGACCTAGGTTTGTGAGTGGACAATGAGAGATTTATTCTTTCTGTGTTTGCCTTCTATGGATTGTTGTTGTGGTTGCTTTCGCCTTTTTGTTAAGTAAATGTTTACATTAAAGGTCCAATATATCTGTGTAATCTATATTGGATTGCTTACCATCCCATGGAGAGGGGTTGGGAGGAAGGGAGGGAGGGAGGGAGGATAAAATTTGGAATTCAAGACTTAAAAAAAAAAACAACCCAAATGTTAAAAACTGTTTTAACATGTAGGGGAAAAATAAAATATTTTTTATTATTCTTATTTAATAAAAGTATTTTATTACTTTCCAATTATACATAAGGATAGTTTTCAACATTTGTTTTCATAAGATTTTTAGTTCCAAATTTTTCTCCCACCCTCCCTTCCTTCCCTCCTCCCCTCCACCCCAGGACAGAAAGCAATCTGATATAGGTAATATATGTAAAAATAAAATATTATTAAAAAAATCTAATGTGTCATCTTTGTGAGAGGCTGGATTTGGGTAAATAGAAGTGCACTGGTAGGGGCCCGAGAGCTATACTGGTGAGGAGAGAGAAGATATATTCCCTCACAACAATAGGATAACCCTATCCATAGTTGAGTTTAGAGACATAGTGATCCTTTTCTGAGAAACAGACCTGCTAATGTGAGAGCAGGTTGTGGTGAATGAACCAAACCAGAGAGTGAGTTTCCAACTTGTTAGGACCGCCAGTCAAAACTTGAATTTCCCCGGAATAACCTTTGAGAGCCCAGAGTCACCTCTATGGCATATGAAAGAACTTGACAGTTAAATGACACAACTAGCAAATTTCAGAGTTCTCAGGTGACTTGAGACCCTTGTCAGGGAGATCTGATAGCGAACTATTGGTGGAATCACAAGTAGATGGGCAGCAGGTGTGAGCTAGGAGGTGCTAGTCAATTAGGGGCTCAGGGTTCGAACCTCCAGCTAAAAGGACAAGTGGTTGAAGTTGTGAAGGTCTGGGGAGCTCATGGGCAGGAAGAGACAAACTGTCATTCTGACCTGGCCTGTGGCCAGCAATGGTTAGGACTCATATTACCGAAACACACAAACACCCTGCTTTGTAAAATTGTAAAATCCAGGTGGTCGATCTGAAATACAGGAGGGCTCCTGGGCCCTTAGTAGCATTGAAGTCCAGTGGCAGGCCAAAAGTCAGGATGACTGGCAATGGCCTGGGATGCCATGGAAGACTTGGAAATTTTGATGTCTGGCCAGGATCTTAGCACTTCACAGCGCTGACTTCTGCTGCCTTCATGGACATTGGAACAAATTGTTCTCATTCACCCATTCCAATGAGGGAAGTCTTCACATGCTTGCTAACTCACCAATGAGTTTGTGGCTTGTCAGTTACCCTCTACCTGGTTTAACCTGTCTGCCAAGATGGTTTTACTGGGATACAGCAGCCACACCTCCTTGGAGCCAAAGGTGAGAGCTGGGTGAAGGTGGACACCAAGGATGGATGGGCAGCCCTGAAAAGGGCTCAGTAAGCCCTTGCACCAGAGGTGCCGCTCCTCCTGGAATAGTCCCTACATATACACGATCCCTGCTAACACATCTCTAACAGGGGGTCATCCAGCCCTTGCTTAACTACTTCTGGTGGCACAGTGGATGGAGCACTGGTCCTGGAGTCAAGAGGACCTGAGTGCAAATCTCATCTCAGACACTTAATAGCTGTGTGACCATGGGCAAGTCACTTAACCCCACTTGCCTTAAACATCTGGGACTATCTCCAGTCGTCCTGATATACATCTTGCCACTGGATCCAGATGGTTCTGGGTGAGAGAGTGAGGTTGGTCACTTAAAGCCAATTCAGTGCAAGTCATGACATCACCCCGATGCCATGGTCCTCTTCAAGAATGAAGGAACAGGGGTGGCAAGTCACTTAACCCGAATTGCCTCACTTAAAAAAAAAAGAAGAATGAAGGAACAACAACCACTTCTGGTAATGGGAAGCTCACTACATTTTTTGGGGGGGGGAGCAACTTATTATTTATTTATTTTTAATATTCATTAAAAATTTTTTTGAGTTCTAACTTATCTCCCTCCTTCCAGCCGTCCTGCACATGGAGAAGGCAAGCAATAGGATATCAATTATACATGTAAAATCATGCAAAACATTTCCATATTGGTCATGTTGCAAAAGAAAAAAAAGAAGAAAGTTGTATCCAGACTCCATGAGTTCTCTCTCTGGAGGTAGGCAACATTTTTCATCATGGGTTCTTCAGAATTGTCTTGGATAATCTCCTTATAATAATAATAATAATAATTTTTGCAGGACAATGAGAATTAAGTGACTTGCCCAGGGTCACACAGCTAGTAAGTGTCAAGTGTCTGAGGCTAGATTTGAACTCAGGTCCTCCTGAATCCAGGGCTGGTGCTTTGTCCACTGTGCCACCTAGCTGCCCCTCACATCCTTTTATACTGTGATTTCTGGTTCCCTCACTATCTTAGTCTCTGTCTCTTTTGCATATGCTCCAATGGTCCAAAGTCCTTCCTGAAATGGGATACCCAGAACTGGTCTGATGTGCTTACTAATACCATATTGTGTCAAAATGGAATCCCACTTTCCTTTCTGTGGTTCTCAATACTCTTCTCCCTCCTTCTGACGCTCATTGCCTACAGGGACCTACTCTTGTCACTTCTTCCTTTTTTTTTGCGGGGGGGCGGGCAGTGAGGTTTAAGTGGCTTACTCAAGGTCACACAGCTAGTAAGTGTCAAGTGTCTGAGGACAGATTTGACCTCAGGACCTCCTGAATTCAGGGCCAATGCTTTATCCACTGCACCACCTAGCTGCCCCTGTCACTTCTCCTTCCTAAAGCTTCAGGAGAGGGATTGGAATTTTATCTCATCTGGACTGGCTCTACAGGAGACGCAGGTGTGGATTGTCTCTGTGCTTTCAGTGTGAGAACAGGGGCTATATTTTTGGTGCTTTCTGCTTGGACCAACGTAATCAGGGATGGGACCAAGAAGTCAGGATACTTGGAAACACTGCCCCAGGACTATTTAGGTTGCTACTTTCTAAGGGGACCTTGCCTAGAATAAGCTGCACATGGAGCAAAGGCTACTGGGAGGTGACAGGCTGAACAGTTCCATGAGTAGATGGGTACTTTATTTCAGGGACCTGAAGGGAGGGTTAATGGAAACATGGGACTGAGAGTTTATGGAGAGAGACAAGGAGGATGCAGCTAGATGGGGGAAGGAGAGGAAATAGTTCCTGGAATGAACAGGAGAATAGAGGCATGGAGACCCAGGGACTGGTATGGAGGTCTGCAGGCTGAACCCTCTGGAGGCCAGGGGAGGCTGGGCTCTGCTTGACAATAGAAAGGTTCTTCTCTTTAGCCTGGAAAAAAGAGACTCATTTTTGTCACATCATTGGACTTGCTCACATTTCCTCCCACACCTTTCCCACTTCTTCCCATCCTCTCCCTCCATCCCCCAGGGGTGAACCAGACAAAGAGATTTGAGGGAGGGAATTCCCCTCCCTTCCTGGGTCCTCTGCCAGGGAGCAGGAAATGTGGGCACAAGTGTCACATGGACAGATCCTAGAGAAGTCCCAGGCATTTTGGCCCCTGCCAAAGAGTCACCAATTCTCATGCTCTCCCGCTCCTATTGGCCCATCTGAGACTCTATATTTTCTTTTACATCACCTGGAGAGAAGAGATAGTCATGGAGCCATGGAAGAGATCCTTGAGCTGGGGAGTAGGGAATCCTCCCAGCCCTGAACATAGTGTTATTTATAGAAATGCATCAGCTAGATGGACAGAACACCAGCCCTGGATTCAGGAGGACCTGAGTTCAAATTTGACCTCAGACATTTGACACTTACTAGCTGTGTGACCCTGGGCAAGTCACTTAACCCCAATTGCTTCACCAAAAGTGGCCCTGAGCCCTACAGAAGTCTTACCCCAGACCATGCACTTTCCAATACACTGCATCTTGGAGTGGAAGTTGTTGGCATTGCCCCCACAGCCCCCATAGATGAAGGGTTCGCACTTCTTGGACTTCCTGTTATAGTACCAGCGTAGGAAGTAGCCTCGACAGAAGCCTTGGTCTTCCTGGGCCTTGCATAGACCTGAAGGGAGAGAAGGGGCCATGGAGATGGTGGTTGAGGCAGATGAGGCATCTGTAGGTGACATTTCTTATGATTTAGAGCCATGAGAGATCATCTAACTTAACCCATTCATGATCTAGATGGAGAAATAGAAGCTCAGAAAGGAGAAGAGATTCCAGGACCACCTAGCTACCAAGACACAGGGCCAGGCAGGATTGGAACCCGGGTTCTCTGATCCCCCAGTCCAGAGTGTCTCAAGTGTTCAATTGCAGGGGTTCACCCAGCCCCAACCTGGGTACCGCAGGCACCTGAGAACAGCACCACCTCTCTGCTCTAAGTAATACCTACTTATGGGGTTGGTATACAATTCCCACAAGAAATTTATCCCCAGTGGCTGGTTGCCAATCCCTACTAAGGTAGGAGCTGATAAGAGCCCCCTCTTAGGAGGTAGCATTTTTGGTAGGGAACTCTGGGAAAAGGAAACTCTGTAGATACAGAGGTTGTTACAATGAAATGGGAAGGATGAACATAGAATATCAAAAAAGAGAAAATAGAACATCAGAGTAGGAAGGAATATTGGAAGTCAAGCAGTTCAAATCATTAGTTTTTTTGTTTTGTTTTGCAGGGCAATGAGGGTTAAGTGATTTGCCCAGGGTCACACAGCTAGTAAGTGTCAAGTGTCTGAAGTCAGACACAGGTCCTCCTGAATCCAGGGCCAGTGCTTTATCCACTGTGCCACCTAGCTGCCCCCTCAAATCATTAGTTTTAGAGGTTAGGACAACTGAGGCCCAGAGAAGTTAAGTGATCAGTTATAAGTTAAGTTATGTGGTCAGGGTAACATAGTCAGTCAGTGTCAGAGATGAGACTTAAATCCCATTCCTTGGATTCTTCTTGTCCAGTGCACCTTCCCTGTCACCCTGCCATCCTGGGGTGACCCTCCAAAGGACACATTTCAGGGGGTAAGACAATTACTCATTGGGGGAGATTATTTGGGCATAGTGTGTAACACCCTGGACATCAGAAACAGCAAACTCATGGCCAAGTGAGGCCTGCATTCCCAAGTGCAGCCCAAAACAAGATTAAATAAATAAAATAAATATATTTATAACATATAAATATAAATAGTATATAAATACAGTATTATGAGAGAATATACAATGTAAAACATACTATAAATATATTTAGTTATATTATGTATAAATGTATAAAATAAGTAAATAAAATATAATTCTGTATAGATAATGTTAATTTGTGATTTTCCAAATCAATATGTAGTCTACTATTTGAGTCAGCCAACTAATATAAAAAGTTGTACCTTACCTAAAAAAATAATAATAGTTGATATATATAATACTTCAAGGTTTGCAAAGCACTTTACATATATAATCTCAGTTGACCCTCAAAATAGTACTAAGGGGAACTATAGGAATTATTGTATATGTGGATATTATATCCTTTTCAAAGAAAAGGAAACTAAGGCTCAGGTTAAATCACTTACCTGAGGGGGTAGCTAGGTGGCGCAGTGGATAGAGTACTGGCCCTGGATTCAGGAGGACCTGAGTTCAAATCCAGTCTCAGACCCTTGACACTTACTAGCTGTGTGACCCTGGGCAAGTCACTTAACCCCAATTGCCTTACCCCAAAACAAACAAACAAACAAAAAACTTACCTGAGGCCAATCAGCTCAGAAATCCCAGAAGTCTCTTGACTCCAAGTATATCATTCTCATAGGCTAAGATTCTGCATCTCCTGGTAAACCTCCTTGATGGAGTTGAGGGAATGATGGAGTGTGGAAAAGAGGATGCAGGGGAGAGATAGGAGAAATCCCTGCTCTTTATGGAGTCATGAAAAATCAGAGCTGAAAGGGCCTCTTTTGGAGATCATTTCATCCAGACCATTTATTGCACATAGGAGGAAACTGAGGTACAGAGAAAAGTGACTTACCTGCCAAAGACATACAGGAGCCACGACCTGGATTTTGAGTCCAGGCTGACCGAGTCTTTTTCTATGGGACTGCAAGCTCATCAGAGAAGTAGATGAGATTGAATCAATTTTGGGGGGGGGGTCTTCTAAGAGATAGATGATACCCTTCCCCAGTCCCAGAAATGATAGTTGTCCGTGCATACTATATGCATCCTACAGTGGTTCCTTGGTGTGTGTTTGAGCTAATGGGACAATTGAACCAGGCTATTTATTGATGATACCCTGCTCTTTAAGCCCGAGCTTTGGTGGGGATGGTCCACTATGCAGATTCTATAGCTCCCAGGAGAGTGGGGAGTGGGAGAAGTCAAGGATGACAGAGTTTTTTTGAGAGGAGGCATCAAGGGGCTAAAAGGAAGCTCTCTGGGATCCATGTGTCTCCCTTGTCCTGGGGACTTGGTCCTCTCTGAGCCCCCAGACTGCCCCTTTAGGAGAATTACTCCTGAGATTTCAGCATTAAACAGGGGCCAAAAGACCACCTATCATACTTCTTTCAAGAGGCCAAACCAGAGCAATAGGAAGGCAACTTTCCTGGGCTGGAAAAATGACTCGTGACTTTTTCTTGGCTTTTTCCATCAACATTTTTTTTTTAATTGTAGAGGAGGCATATTGGGTGAGCTGGGAAAAAAACATTGACTCACTTTCACCACCTTGATCTAAGGGACTTGGAAGTGGGAAAGGATTATTTTTGATGATTGATGCTGGGGAAGCTGGGAACTTCTTCCTTTTTCTCATTTCTCACTCACTTTGCTTCCCCCCCCCCCGCCCCTCCCCCCAGCAAAGATTTCAAGATCTAGTCTCTCAGGATGGGGCTGTCAAGTTTGCTCAATCCTAGGACAGGGTGGGAAGAGCTTGATGGGGTGGGTGATGGAATCCCACCTGGAGAAATAAACCCTTCTGGGAGTCCATCCTCTAGAATCACTCAGGTCCCTCCCTGTGTCTGATCTCACCCACCTGATATAGCCTTCAGTTCTGTCCACAGGGTGAAGAGTAGCACCAGGAGGGTGAGAGGTGCCCAGGATCGCATGGTGTCATTCTACAGACAAGTGTAACCTGGGGAGGGTACTTATACCCTCTCATGAAGCCTGTGAGGATAAGGCTGGGAGCAGGGGAGGATCTCAGAAGAATGAAGGCAGGGCATGGAGTCTTGACTCATAGCCAACCCCACAATGATCTAGTTCCCTGATGCTGCCCCAGGGTCACAACCTCCCAGCGAGCACATGTACGGACACTGAGTTCTCTGGAACAGGCTGTCCATCCATCAGAAGTCATGCTCTGGCTATACCCCTCTTGGATCTTAATCTGATCTAGCATCCCAACCTTAGCTGCCACAAGGATTTGGGACTCCCACCTTGTGCCTTCAACATGCCAGTTCAATAACTATCCATCGAATTAATAAATCATCCATGACAGTATACTCTCAGCTCCATTATCTTCAGGATGTATGAAAAGAAATGAAAAAGCATTTATCAAGCACTTACTGTATGCTAGGTACTGTGCTACATGCAAATAGAAGCAAATAGAAGTGAGCAAGACTGTCTTTGACCTTAAAGAGAATGGAAGCTTTCTTGGAGGGAAAGATGACCCAGAGCGGAGGAACTGCCAAGGAGGAGGATTGAAACCACCCCACAAGTAACTGACTTTCAGGAAGGGTCATCATGATTTGACTGCTGGTCTCTGAGCTAGAGTCAGAAAGCAGGAGGGGTGGGGAGAGAGGAAGGTAAACATTCATGCACAGCAAGGAGGCGGCTGGAAAGTGATGGCTGGCCTCAGATGGGAAGATAATAATAACAATCATTGCAGTTAGATCAGGGACCAGTCACAGAGGGAGGAAAAACATCACTTCTTTACTAGATGTTTATGTCAAGTTCCACCCCATCCCCTTAGCCTACCCCACCCCACCCCATCCCACCCTACTCCACCCCACCCTACCCCACCCCACCCACCCCACCCCACCCTACTCCACCCCACCCCATCCCACCCTACCCCACCCCACCCTACCCCACCCACCCCACCCTACCCCCACCCTACTCCACCCCACCCTACCCCCACCCCACCCCACCCCATCCTACTCTACTTCACCCCCCCCATCCTACAATTCACCCCCCACCCCCACCCCATCCCACCCCATCCCCTTCCATTTTGTTCAGCTCCATTCAACTCTGTTGCTATTGTTCAGGGAACAGCACAAACAGGTTGATAATGAAAAGGGAACAGATGCAACTCAACCTGAGGTTGAGTAACCTGAGGGAGGGGGCACATAAAGCTGTTGACTCTTCCAAATCTACTATAACTTTTTTTTTAATGTTTATTATTTTTTTTTGAGGCAATTGGGGTTAAGTGACTTGCCCAGGGTCACACAGCTAGTAAGTGTCAAGTGTCTGAGGCCAGATTTGAACTCAGGTCCTCCTGAATCCAGGGCTGGTGCTCTATCCACTGCGCCACCTAGCTGCCCCTGAAATCTACTATAACTTTAAGGAAAGCTTGGCTGGGATCACAGGAAGAAGCAGGAGAAGTGGGAACATGCATTCAATTTATTCAACAAATATTTATTCCACTCCTACTGATTGTAGAAGCAGTCTCCATTTTAAAATAGATTTTTAAAAAAATCACTTTTACCTCCAAATAATTCCCTCTCATAGACTTCTCCCTTGTACACGTAAAAGACTTGTCTTTTTGTGTCTAGATTTCCTACCTCAGAAGTACCCGGTTTCCCTGAGTTCCCTCAAAATATGGGTAGGACTAGCCTATTGTTGCTATGAAGTCCTCTTGAATTAAGATTTGTCATCGAGTTGATCTGAGTTTTGGTGCCTTTTAGTAACAGTTTCCTTTCTCTTGTTAGGTCCATTGTATATATTGTCCTGCTTCTTCATTAGTTCATACAGATCAGCTCAAGTGTCTCTGGATTCCTCATTTCTATCATTTCTTGCATTCATATGATACAATTTGTTCACTCATCCCTGGACTGATGGATACTCTTGCTTTGCTTCCAGTTCTTTGTATGATCATGAAGGATGGAGAAGAGAGAAAACTCACTCTGGGAAGGTGGTGGACTTGGCTACTAGACAAAGAAATGTAGGCCCAGGTATTTTCTCTGTATGGCTGATATAAGTTGGGCCAGCTTGGATTCTGACTCTGCTATATACCAGACACCGTCCAGGAGAGAAGTAGGTGATTACACCGTCCACGTGTATATCTTATGACCTGATGACAACAACGAAATATAGATGAACCACGTAATGAAGTAAACTATGCCATCTTCGAGGTAACTGAGTTAAGAATGTGACATTGCTGGTTCATTAAGAGGAGCTGCATAGGAGGTAAAGGAGTGTATGTCTTCTAGGTCTGGTCTCCCATGGAGATGACTCAAACCCTTAGGTTGTTACAGCAAATGCTGAGATTGTAGATTAGATCAAGACCCTAAGGGGGAAAGCAAGAGAATGACCTGTGATGGGTGGACAGCCTGTTCCAGAGGACTTCTTGTCTCTTCATGTGTTCTCTTGGTCTCTCCCCCTCAGGGAGTCAGGCACTCTGCCAAGATGGCAGACCATCAAGCAGTCAACTGGAGGCAAGATGCCTTCCCTTGCCTTTGCTCTTCTTTCTCCAATCCCAAGCATATCTCCATGGGCTGAGGGTATAATTATCTACTCCAGGCTAGATCTTTCCATGGAGTAGCATCACGAGATGTATGTATGCTAGGTACTGTGCTACATGCAAATAGAAGTGAGCAAGACTGTCTTTGACCTTAAAGAGAATGTAAGCATTCTTAGAGGGAAAGATGACACAGAGTGGAGGAACTGCCAAGGAGGAGGATTGAAGCCACCTGGCAAGTGATTGACTTTCAGGAAGGGTCATCATGATTTGACTGCTGGTCTCTGAGCTAGAGTCAGAAAGCAGGAGGGGAGGGGAGAGAGGAAGGTAAACATTCATGCATGGCAAGGAGGTGGCTGGAAAGAGATGAGGGAATTGCCTCATCTTCTTGGTGCTCTTCCTCCTCTTCTCAGAGATGAAGAGGTCTTCATCAGAGAAAGGTGGGTGTAGACAATGTGTGTTT
This sequence comes from Dromiciops gliroides, assembly GCF_019393635.1. Classification (NCBI taxonomy): domain Eukaryota; kingdom Metazoa; phylum Chordata; class Mammalia; order Microbiotheria; family Microbiotheriidae; genus Dromiciops; species Dromiciops gliroides. The sequence continues at coordinate 659,772,373 of NC_057862.1, read as the reverse complement.
TAAGAGGAGGCTGGGCTCCCAGAGGGGAAGGAATGATTGGGTGAAGCTACAGGTTAAGCTCCTAGGAGGGCCAAGAGGGTTTGTCTTTGCAGATAAGGAATCCATTACCCCCAGAAAATTCTCCTTCCCACCCCATCCTGCTACCTAGCTGATCAGGCAACTCTTTAAGGGATGCTAAGTCTTTGGGGAAGGAGGTAGTTATGACAAGGGAGGGAAGAGAAAGTGGCCCTCTCTATCACTTTCGTCAGTATCACCCACCTCAGAAGAAGCCTTTCCACACCCAAGCCCCTGAGATGCAGATGTTAGTTAATGGATTGCCTACATTCCTGGATGGAGTTTCTGGCCTGTTACAGTCAAATATGTCCACTGGGCCCATCACAGTATTGGCTATATGGGAGACACTTAACATCTTCTTGTGGAATAGAAAAAAAGGAATGGAATGAACTGGGATAAAATTAATGCTATACAGTAGAATCTTGTTTAGTTGTATTTGACTCTGTGACCCCATGCACCATATTGTCCATGGGGCTTTCTTGGCAAAGATACAGGAATGATTTTCCATTTTCTTTCCATTCTAGCCACCCTGCTCTGAACACAGGCTTTTCAACATGCTTTTAAAATGTGGTTCCTAGAATCAAACAGGATATCCCAGATGCAATCTTTCATAAGATGTAATATAGTGGGGCAGCTAGGTGGCGCAGTGGATAAAGCACCGGCCCTGGATTCAGGAGCTCCTGAGTTCAAATCCGGCCTCAGACACTTGACACTTACTAGCTGTGTGACCCTGGGCAAGTCACTTGACCCCCATTGCCCCGCAAAACCAAAAAACAAAACAAAACAAAAAAGATGTAATATAGTAGTAGATCTTCCACTTCTCTCATTCTGAAGTCAACACACTTCAAGACCGTGGTATTTTTTTTTCTGACCACCATCTTGCCCTGTTCATTCATATAGGGCTTGCAGTCCATTAAAACCCTCAGATCTTTGCAGTAGGAACTGTGGTCTAGTCATATTTCCCCATCATAGACTTACGACATTGATTTTTTTTGCCTTTATTAATCTTTACATTTATTCCTATTAAATTTTATCTGATTAGATTTTTTTCCTTCATTCTAGTCTGTAGAGATCTTTTGGTTTCAGAATGTCATCCAGTTTGTTAGTTGTCTCTCTTAGAGTCACATCATCAGAAAATTGGGTAAGCATCCTATTTATATTGTCATCCATGTCACTAAGAATCTTGAACCATCCAGGGCTAAAGGACAGATTCCCTGGGATATTCCACTACAGACCTTCAAAGATCATTGAGAGGGGCTTGCTTAGGGGAGTTGGGGCCTGTAGTCAATGACCCTAGCTTTAGGTCTGACCAACATAGGCAAGGGATATTATGGCTAACTTAGATTATACATGGGGCAGCTAGGTGGCACAGTGGACAGAGCTTGGAATCGGGAAGACTCATTTTCATGAGGTCAAATCTGGCTTCAGACACTTAGTAGCTGTGTGACCCTGGACAAGTTACTTATCCCCATTCTCCTCAGTTTCCTCATTTACAAAATGAGCTGGAGAAGAAAATGGCAAACCACTCCAGTATCTTTGCCAAGAAAACTCCAAATGGGGTCAAAAAGAGTTGAGTACAGCTGAAACAACACCACCACAATAGGTTATACATATACAGCTATCAAATACAGAGCAAAGGTACTTGTTGGAAATTATTTTCTTAGTTAAGTTGAGTGCCCAAAGCTTCCCTTTTCTCCATTTTTTTGTCCATGGAGATGACAATCCAGTTGGGGTGAATGCATCTGCCATAGAGTAGAAAATTTGCCAAGTCATAGGTGAGAAACTGCCTTGGTAGAAGCTTTCTCCTGAGTTAGAGTCATGCTACCAATAATGTTGACAGCATAGAAATTATCATTAAACAGGAGATAAAGACATATTTCTTCCCTATGTGGCAGGGGCTATTAGTCAGCAACATCTCCTAATTTTCATGAGGCTTGTGACGCAACCACAACCTAAGGGCTTTCTCCTTAATATTCTCAAGGCCTGCCCAAGCCCAGATATGTGGCTTACAATATTTCACCTATTTACTCAAGTTATTAGTATCCCATGATCCTCAGCAATGCAGTACCCAGACCTCTACTCTAGGTTGAAACACTGCATAGCAGGTTAGCAAGAGGTCACAACCTTCTAGAAAAATCTAACAAGCAGACTACAAAGCCTGTTACTTAAGTGACCACTATGGCCTCAGTGGAAGACTATTTACTCAGGGTTCCAAATGGTCTTGTTGTCTAAGTCCAGAGATCTTCCCTCCCACCACTCCCAATTTTGAATCTTGGAGGAAGGTGCTACTTGATTCCTTCCATGATTATCACCCTGTTCTGGGATTTGCTAATTAAAAGTTTTATTTCTGCAGCACAGTCAGGGGTGATGGTATACTTTACCCCAACTACCTACTGTTTAGCTAAACTTGACCTATTTTTGGTTTGACCAAAACACCCAAAGGGGAAATAAAATGTGAAATTAGTTATTATCTTCTGGCAAACGTAGGCGCAATCTCCCCTGCTTGGGGGCAGATCTGATCTTGTATCTCTCAATATGGTGGCTTCCAGAAAGAAAAAAAAAAGGTATATTTATTCATTGGAATTATATCTGTGTATGGTGCTTCTTCCTCTAGCATCTCTACTCCTTTGTTCTGGGGGCTATCATTCAACAGTCTTTGGGATGGTGTCCCCCCAAACTCAATCCAATAGTCTGGGGTTCAGGGCACACATCAGAACCACCCACTTGTACAAAAAGCTCTCAAAGTTTTCAGTTGTTTGAGGTGTGTAGCAGGAGCCTGAAGATAACAGACAGACACCTGAAAATTCAAATGGGGAAAGACAGGGAGCAGGGTTTGCTTCTGTGAGAAAATTATTAATAATAGGGTGTTTTGGGGACTCAGAGACTCCCCCCCCCAACAGGAACTCTGGCTGGTTTTGCAGGGCCAGCCCAGAGTCAGGAGAATTTCAAAGGAAATCTTCCTAATTAAAGGAAGTTAACTAACTTAATTTTTTTTTTTTTGCAGGCAATGGGGGTAAAGTGACTTGCCCACGGTCACACAGCTAGTAAGTGTCAAGTGTCTGAGGCCGGACTTGAACTCAGGTACTCCTGAATCCAGGGCCGGTGCTTAACCACTGCGCCATCTAGCTGCCCCCAGTTAACTAACTTAAGACTACCTTCAAGTCATGCCGATCAATGGACTTGAATGTTACCAGCCAATTAACTTGGATCAAGATGAAGTGATCCACCTCTACCCTGGAGAGGGGTCTCTGCTCTCTTGGCATGCTCTTCCCTCTCCCATGCTGCTCTCTCTTTTCCCTCTGTCCTAGGAATGTAGGGATTCTTAACTTTCAGAGCCATGTGTTCTATCTCTTTCCTAATATTTAATATACTTTAATAAATGCTTAGTGCCCCCAAAATGGTGCAGTAGCCTCTAATTGCTAAGTACCAAATATATTATAAATCCCAACTAAATTCCCTAACACTTGGGACAATTATAGGGCGACTACATTTAATTTTATTCACCACACTACCCCTCTATCACTATCACTGTGGGCTTGGGGATGCTTGTTATGGTAACAGTAAGACTCATCATTGTAACTATTGGAATGACGCCACCTGCTGGAGACTTACTGTAGAAGAGTTCCGCCCATGAAGCGAAGGTCTTTGAGGGCAAGACTAGGAGTCTTTTCTTTGGCGTCAGGAAGTGACACGGGCTAGTGGGAGGAGGAAGGAAGAGACTGGTGCTTGGTCTCACTCTCTTTCCTGGGGAGGCCGGTGGAGAAGGCAGCTAGAAATGCGCTCTCCCTTTAATAGATAGAGGAATCTAGGCCTTTCTCTCTCTCTTTACCAAATTCTTATTCTCTAACTCTTGCTAAAGCTTATAATTTATTGGCGACCACTCATTAGATATTTTAGACAGTTTAGCTAGAATTTTAGCCCTTAACATCATGAAACATTTGGAATTCTTCTGAGGACAGAAAGGAAGGAAGAGAGATGGGGTCCTATAATGGCAAAACTCTTCTGTCTCTCATAGGCATAATTGGACAAAACTCCCTTGGTTCTCTTTAGTTCCAGGTAAATGGCAAAAATACTTCTTGGAACACCCAACTGATAGATCAGAACTACACATATTCAAGGGCTATCATGGTAGGGTCCATGACTAGACCTGTAAAATAAGTACAATGGGGAAACTAAGTCTAAAGGCTCTTGCCATTACCTTGATAAAGCCAGTCTTTTAACCTTTCCATCAATTCACATTCACCTGGTTGATTTTATAACATTTATTTTCTTTGTATCTTCTCTTCCCTTCCTTCCTTCCTTTCTTTTTTGGGCAGGGCAATGAGGGTGAAGTGACTTGTCCAGGGTTACACAGCTAGTAAGTGTCAAGTGGCTGAGGCTGGATTTGAACTCAGGTCCTCCTGAATCCAGGGCCAGTGCTTTATCCACTGTACCAACTAGTTGCCCCTTGTTCTATAACATTTAGGGACAGATGGGTGTCACAGTGAGTAGAGTTTGAGAGTTGGAGTCAGGAAGATCTGAGTTTGCATCCTCTCCTGGACATTTGGTAGCTGTGTGACCCTGGACAAGTCATTTAAATGTTCTCTGACTCAGTTTCTTCAACTGTAAAATGGAGATCATACTAGTACCTACATCCCAGGATTGTTGTGAGACTTATGCCTTAAAGAGCTATAAAACCATTTTTTATTATTATAAATTATAAATTATTATTATTATTAACAACATCTACAGGTATATATAAGGAAGCATGGAAAGGTTTTATCTTCCACCTAAATGGTGGATTACTGAAACACTTTCATGTGGATTCAAGCTCAGATCAGATCCAAGTGTGAGTCCCAGAAGGTTCTGTGTCAGCCAGAAGGTGCCCATGCCTCCAGTTTTCAGTATTACCCAGTTGGTTATTCTGTTAACAGCAATACCAGCTGCTTCACAGTTGAGGGATTGAGTACTTAAGACAGCAATTTGAAATATCCATATTTCATTTCTATAAAGTTCACGAAGGCCTTTAAAAGCTTCCAGTTCTTTTCTTCTCTTTCTAGTGTAACAAGCATGAAAGGAAATTATACTCCCACACAGAGCAGCATGTGAAGGAATGCAGGATGTGGGACCTGGCCACATTCACTTATAGGTCACCTAACTTCAGCCTGCCACTTGGCTTGTGGCTGTATTCTTGTTTTTGTTCTTTCAGGCTCTATAGCAGTCTTGGGGTACGAAGTGGTGGTTTATTTCCCATTCATATACTTGGACTCTTTCTCATTGAAAAATCAATGAATGATGGGGCAGCTAGGTGGCGCAGTGGATAGAGCACTGGCCCTGGAGTCAGGAGTACCTGAGTTCAAATCCGGCCTCAGGCACTTAACACTTACTAGCTGTGTGACCCTGGGCAAATCACTTAACCCCAATTGCCTCACTAAAAAAAAAAAGAAAAAGAAAAAGAAAAAGAAAAATCAATGAACAAACTAGGGAACCCCCCTTCTCCAACAGTTCACTGTGAATACCCTGTTCTTCCTCTCTTATCACTCAGGTGCCTTCTGCTACTCCCTCCTTCTTCACCCCTTGCTTGAATGATGAAATGGCTGTACTCCTTACCAAGAATAACCCTTCTACCTATTCAAATCGTCCCATTCCACCCAGTCTTCTCTAACAGATTGCCTTCTCTGTCATCCTCACTCTCACTTATTCTCAATCTCTCCCTCTCTACTGGTTCATTCCCTTCTGCCTAAAGACATGCTCATCTCTCCCCCATCCTAAAAAAACCCCTCATTTAATCCTTTTATTCCCTATTATTGGTCTATTTCTTTTCTGCCCTTTGTAGCTGAATTCCTCAAAATGGCGGTCTATAATAGATGCCTCCGCTTTCTCTCCTCTCACTCTATTCTTTTTTTTTTTTTTGATCTTCCTTGTCACTGAAGAAACTTTCTTTGCTTGCTCATTTTGCCATCTTTTGCTTGACTTTTAACTCCCCACTAGGGCTACACTGTCCCAAGTTTCAGAGGTTCCCAGGTGTTTTGGTTTGAGGGAGGGCAGGTTTTTCTCTCACCTGGCCTGTTCTCTGATCTGAAGATAACCTCAAGCCAATTTACTAATTAACCAACCAACAAAGCTTTCTGTGCTGTGGTTCTTAGCTTCAACAAGTCTGCACCCCTCCCCCACCTGGGCCTCCCACCATTCAGGATTTCTTCCTGGTTCCCTGTTCAGCCCTCTCACCTGACCACAAGCTCAGTTCCAGAAGACACTGGTGATGCAGCTGATTGAGAAGCTCAGGGGTAAGTTCCTCTGCTGTGGTGTGCCTGGGGTTTCTGTCGGCACTATGGCGGGGTTAGACTTTACCAGCAGTCCAGCATGGCCCCCTTTAATCTGTCTATGGCTGGAAAATAATCTCAGCCTGCCTTTTTGTGGGTTTTTCTGCTTCAGGGATTCTTTTTTTGCTGTTTTTGGGGTAATTGTATCAGGAGCTCTGTGTGTTTAATGTCTTTCCTCTGCTATCTTGGCTCCCCTCTCACTCTATTCTTAACTCCAATCCAAGCTTTCAGTATTTTTATTCTTTTAGAACTGTGCTCTCCAAAGTTACCAATGATCTCTTAGTTGCCAAATCCAGTGGTCTTTTCTCCATCCTCATTCTTCTTGACCTCTCTTCTAGGTTTTTAGGATCTCTCTCTCTCTCTCTCTCTCTCTCTCTCTCTCTCTCTCTCTCTCTCTCTCTCTCTCTCTCTCTCTCTCTCCCTCCCCCCCTACCTCTATCTCTTTCCCTACCTCTGTCTCCCTCTCTCTTCCTCCTCCTCCTCTGTCTCTTCCTCCTCTATCTCTGACAGCTCCTTCTTTGTCTCCTTTGCCTGGATCTTCCTCCAGCTCATTCCCTTTAATCATAGATGTCCCTCAGGGTTCTGTCCTGGGCTCTTTTCTCCCTCTGTACTACTTAAATTGATGATCCCATCATGTCCCATGGATTTAATTACCATCTCTACCTGGTGATTTTCAAATTTACCTGTCCTGCCTCAGTCTCTGTGTTGACCTGTATTCTTGCATCTCCAACTACCTCTCAGAGACCTCAAGCAAGATGTACAAACGGATACTTTAAAATCATCACATCCAAAAGAAAACTCATTGTTTTTCCCCTAAAACTTCCCCTGATCTTCCTGTAGAGGGCAACACCATCCTCCCAGTCCCTCAGGCTCACAACCTAGGAGTCATCATGACTCCTCAATATCCCCCCCCCCCCGTCCCCCACCAATCCAAGCAGTTGCCAAGGCATCAATTCACCTTTGTAGCATCTCCCCCAAATGCCCCCTTCTCTCTTCTGACACTGCCCCTTCTCTAGTTCAGGCCCTCATCACCTCATGCCTGGACTATTTTGATAGCTGCTAGTGAATCTGCCTGTCTCAAGTCTCTCCCCACTCCATTCCATCCTCCATTCAGCCACCAAAACAATTTTCTTAAAGTCCAATCTTGTGAATGAAAATGGTGTGAACTGGGAAGACCAGAAATAGATTCTAAGTTTCTCCCTGACCCTGTGGACTTGGTGTCTAGTGGAGGGAGGATACATGAGTGATATAGAGTTTGTCCCTTTCCTTCTCTTTGCCTCTTTGCCATGCCTCTCAGATGCTTGGAGAATTGAGTGGGGGTAGGTTTGGAAAATATTTACTTTGGGATCTCTTTCACCTACTCCTCTTCTCTGCGTGGTTGGGTTGGTTTTCCTTTGGTTCTGTCCCTATTCCACCAAAGAAAAAGGCTATTGTTGAACAATTGTTATTGGATGGTATTACAATGGAATGGCCCCACAATGTGAGGTGTTTCAATGAAGGCAATGGTAACAGTTTTGCAAGCAAGAAACTATGCCGACAAATGTTCATGAAGAACAGTAAGGCTGTGAGCTAGAGCTGCAACTAGGAGTGACAAGTCCTGGGGCAGTCCTGACACGTCATCAGGAGACATGTTCCCTCGTGCCTCTGTGGGATTTTCCTGGGAGAGCCACATCGTTCTAGGTTGAGAAGCTCTATAGTCATAAATGGAAATTCCAGGATGAGGTAGTCCCAGGTGCTGAAGGAACTTCTGGGAGGATATAGCAGCAGAAGAACAGTTTTGAAGTCCAGAAGTCAGGAACAGGGCAGAGAAGGGAATGAAGACCAGTCTGGCTCCCTTACTTTATCTTGGATGCCTCTTTTTCTGTCCTGCAGAAGAATCAGGAACTTTCTGAGTTAAGCTGATGTGCATAGGTGTAGGGTGATTTCACAGTTGCCTAAAACCCTCCAGAACTTGAACTTAATTTGAGTCTTTGTGGTTTTCATACTTTGTGATTGTGCCTTCTGGGTCCTTAGAGAACAAGTCTAGTCCCTTTTCTAGGAGATGGGTGCTCATGCATATGAATACAGAATGAGTTTCCCCTCATTCACTCTGTGGTCAAGTGGTCAGTGAGGTGGGTCCAATGAGATGAGGTTTTATTGGCTTCAGTAGCACCTTTACTCTGAAAAGTCTCCTCCTCACCCCATCCCAGACACAGGGCTTGAAATTTAGCCATTCAATATTCATTCCTTTGAGTTAATATTGCTATTGTCTCATGTTATTTTATGGTTATAGGGTAAGTAGGACAAGTATTCTTATGCCCACCTCACAGGTGAAGAAATAGAGGCCAGAGAAAGATACTAGATCTGGTTATATAGATGAACAAGCTGAAACTCATGGAAACAAGGTGACCTGCCCAGTAGGTATGGGAGGATTCGAACTCATGTCTCTTGATTCTAGGTCCAATGTTCTTTTCACCAGAACAGACTACTCAAATCAATACTGGCTAAATGTTTTTCCTTTAGAAGACCCTCTTTTAAGAGACAAAAATCCAGCAAATGAGACTGGGCATCTTGGCAAGCCTGTGGCCCCTGCTGCATGAGAAATCAAGGAACTTAGAGCTACAGCAGGAACAGCTGATATGTGTGTGTTCATGTCAAAACTCAGTTTGTCATTAATGCATTGAGCCTGCAGGGGACTAGGGAGGGTCAAACTGGCCCAGGACAGAAAGAGTATGTCAAAATTCTTATGGTCAGTCAGAGTGGGATCATGCCAGTCTCTGAACTTCCTGTCTGAATGAGATAGAGTAACCTATTCTTTTTTTTTTAAGGATCATTTTAAGCTTTTATTTTATTTTATTTATTTAATTTTATCATAAACATTTTATTTTCCAATTACATGTAAAAATAGTTTTCAACATTTGTTTTCATAAGATTTTTAGTTCAAAATTTTTGGGCCCTTAGTATTTATTTTATTTTTTTCAGTTACATGTAAGGGTAGTTTTCAACATTCATTTTCATAAGATTTAGAGTTCCAAATTTCTCCCCCTCCCTCCCTCCCTTTCCTCCCCCCTCCACAAGACAGCAGCCATGTTATATATGTACAATCCACAAGTGTTCTTTTTATCAGTTCTTTCTATGGGGGTGCATAGTAAGCTTCCTCATTAGTTCCTTGGGATTGTCTTGGATCATTGTACTGCTGAGAGTAGTTAAGTCATTCACAATTGCTCATTGAACAATACTGCTGTCACTACACACAATGTCCTCTCAGCTCTGCTCACTTCACTTCACTTGTGAACTCAGTTCCAGATGACACTGGTGCTTCAGCTGATTCAGAGGCTCTGGGGGTCTACTTCTCTGGTGAGGCCTTCCTGGGACTGGATCTGTGTCAGGATGACTGTGGAGTTGGGCTCTACTCCTGTTTCAGCAAAGCAGCTCCCTCCTTCTGACCTTTCAAGCCGTTCTTGATTAGAAGATGATTTCAGCACATTCTTCTGTGAGTTTTGCTGCTCCGCGCATTTTCCTATGGTGTTATTTGGATTTTTTTGGAGCGATTGTATCATGAGTTCAAGAGCTCACTGCTTTTCCTCTGCCATCTTAGTTCCAAATTTTTTACCTTCCATCCCCCCTCTCCAAGACAGCAAGCAATCTGATATAGGTTATATCTGTATAATCACATTAAACATATTTCTGCATTAGTCATGTTGTGAAAGAAGAATCAGAACACAAGGAAAAAACCTCAAAAAAGAAACAAAAAACTACCAAAAAGTAGAAACGGTATGGTTCAATCTGCATTCAGAATTCACTGTTCTTTTTTCTGGATGTGGAGAACATTTTCCGTCATGTGTTCTTTGGAATATCTTGGATCATTGCACTGCTGAGAAGAGCCAAGTCTATCACAGTTGATCTTCACACAGTGTTGCTGTTACTGTGTACAACGTTCTCCTGGTTTTGCTCATTTCACTCAGCATCAGTCCACTTAAGTCTTTCCAGGTTTTTCTGAAATCTGCCTGCTCATCATTTCTTGCAGCACAATAGTATTTCATTACATTCATATACCACAACGTGTTCAGCCATTCCCCAACTGATGGGCAGCCCCTCAATGTCCAATTCCTTGTCACCACAAAAAGAGCAACTATAAATATTTTCGAACATGTGGGTTCTTTTCCCTTTTTTATGATCTCTTTGGGAAACAGGCCTAGTAGTGGTATTACTGGGTCAAAAGATATGTACAGTCCCATGTCCCTTTGGGAATAGTTCCAAATTGCTCTCCAGAATGGTTGGATCAGTTCACAACTCCACCAACAACAACACATTAGTGTTCCAATTTTTCCATAGCTTCTCCAACATTTATTATTTTCCTTTTTATCATATTAGCCAGGAGTTGTTTTAATTTGCATTTCTCTAATCAATAGTGATTTAGAGCATTTTTTCATATGGCAATAGATAGCTTTGATTTCTTCATCTGAAAATGGCCTGTTCATATCCTTTGACCATTTCTCAATTGGGGAATGACTAGCATTCTTATAAATTTGATTTAGTTTCATATATATTTTAGAAATGAGGCCTTTAGGGGGCAGATAGGTGGCACAGTGGATAAAGCACTGGCCCTGGATTCAGGAGGATCTGAGTTCAAATCTGGCCTCAGACACTTGACACTTACTAGCTGTGTGACCCTGGACAAGTCACTTCACCCACAATGCCCTAGAAAAAAAAGAAAAAGAAACAAGACCTTTATCAGAAACACTGGTTGTAAAAATTGTTTCCCAGCTTTCTGCTTCCCTCTTAATTTTGATTCCATTGTTTTTGTTTGTACAAAACCTTTTTAAATTTGCACTTCATAATATTTTCCATCTCTTGTTTGGTCATAAATTGCTCTCCTCTCCATAGATCTGAGAGGTAAACTATTCCTTCCTCTCCTGATTTACCTATGGTATCATAGGGTAACCTGTTCTTAAAAAATTGTATTATTTTAATATATCTGGGTCAGGCAACACATTAATCTGATATCAGCCATTAGATGTTTAGTATGAATGTGTTCACCAGGTATCATGTACTCCAAATTTCTAGGTAATGGAGAGCCAAACTTAGGATAGTCACCAAGGTTTCTCCTAGTTCTAAAGTTCCAGGATTCTAAGTCTTGTGCCATAGATTCACAGGAACCTGGAATGTCTTTGTTAGATGAAGCTTATAGGTCATCTGGAAGCAGCCAAGTGGCTCAGTAGATAGAGCTCTGGGCTTGGAGCCATGAAGACCTCAGTTCAAATCCAGCCTCACACACTTACTAGTTGTGTGATCCTGGGCAAGTCACTTAAACCTCTCTTTGCCTCAGTTTCCTCATCTGTAAAATGGACGGGAGGAGAAAATGACAAACCATTCTAGTATCTTTGCTAAGAAAACCCCAAATGGGGTCATGAAGAGTCAGATACAACTGAACAGCAACAAAAGGAGTCACCAAGTCTATTTTCTACCCATCCCTTACTCCCTTTGCATCTGTAGCTACTGGGGTTTTAATTATGGGGACTTTTAATGGTGATGTGCTTGTCTGAGCTAGCTTGCCCCCATCTAGCAGAACTTCCGAAGTTATTTCAGTCTGAGATATTAAATGCTTATCATGCCAACTGATCCAGTCATGGTTGTTTGAGTGTTGTCTCCTCCGTTAGACTGTAAACTCTTTGAGGGCAAAGACTGTTTTTGCCTTACTTTTTATTCCTAGTACTTAACACACAGTGCCTGGTGCAGGGTAGGTGTTTAATCATTGCTTTTTGACTCACTGAATGATAGGCATTACAACTCTCTCTGGGTCTCATTTTCCTTCCCTCAGTGATCTGCCCTGGGAGAGGCTGGGGAGAGGAGGTGAAAGGGTTAATTTTTTCTTATTCTGCCTTTTCTTATAACACTGAAGCACAATAGTTGCCTGCCTCCTCAGCCCATCAACCCATTCTTTGGATATCAGAAAATAACTTAAGAGAGGGAGGCATAACCTCCCTTCCTTTCCCCTTCCCTATTCCCTTCCCCTTCCCCTTGCCCTTTCTTGGAGTCAAGGAGAACCCAATCCAGGAACTTACTGAACTTGGGTACCTTGACAGAAGCAATCAGAAAAAAGTAGTTCCACATCTGACTGGTCTGAGTTGGATCAGAATAGACTTTATAACTTGATTTTGAAGCCATGATTACTCTCACCTGTGTAGGTTGTGACCTGTTTGAGCCTTAGGAATGGAATAGAATATAGACTGAATCGGTCCCAGAGTAATTGTGTTGCTCTCAAGATAAGTTGGCTTGCCATGGCCAAGGTGAGCATTGCTGCCTCTTCTGATTCATTCAGAGGTCAGGGTGGGAGACTAGGGGGTCATGTCTCCTAGATGTAGCCTTATGCAGGAGCCCCAAGCCCATGGACTGTGACAACAAAAGCACAAATTGAGATCAGATAAAGATCCCCAGGAGAGAGAGCATGTTCTATGATGCACAGCCTGTTCTAGGGAACTTGCTGTGCTTTCCTAAATAGGCTCCTGAGGGGTCTTGTTTCTAGGAAAGCAGTGAGGGGCAGGGCCCCTAAGAAGAAAAAATCACCCAGGGGATTGGTGCTGAGGCAAAGTCCCATGCTCCTTCAGAGTGCCACTCTCATTCCCATGTTACTAGTCTAATTTCCCTCGTGGATTGAGGGTGTCAGTGACTGCTCTAGGCTGGCCTCTCCTACTGAGCCAGCACCATGAAGCTCTGGGCCCCCTTCACCACCTTTGTGCTGCTCACTCTCTGCTCAAAGCAGAAGGCTGCTGAAACAAATAAAGGTGGGTACAGGGAACTGGTGTTGGAGAAGATTGGGCTAGGAGAGGGGCCTGGTTTCACTTAAAAGTTGGGATCCCAGGTAGATTTAGCTTTCTAGATGGGGAATTCTCCTTCCCACCCAGCCTTAGTTCTTACCTGACCCAATGATATGGATGTGGTCCAGGAAAGAGAGTAAGGAGTTCTAGGGGTAATAATCTCTAAATATTCTTTAATCTTTGAAAGAGAAGGATCAGATTGCCCCTCCCCAATCATACATTGCTATTATTATTATTATTATTTTTGCAGGGCAATGAGGGTGAAATGACTTACACAGCTAGTAAGTGTCAAGTGTCTGAGGTAGGATTTGAATTCAGGTCCTCCTGAATCCAGGTTTGGTGCTTTATCCACTGTGCCACCTAGCTGCCCCCATATATTGTTATTATTGATCTCTTTCCTTTTATTTCTTCATCTTTATTTTCCTTGGGAGGAGCAGAGGGATACTCAAGAGAGGAACCATTAGGATGCTTAGCAAAGTAACACAACCTTCTTTTTTTTTTTTTTTCTTCGGTGAGGCAATTGGGGTTAAGTGATTTGCCCAGGGTCACACAGCTAGTAAGTGTCAAGTGTCTTGAGGCTGAATTTGAACTCAGGTCCTCCTCACTCCAGGGCCAGTGCTCTATCCCCTGAGCCACCTAGCTGCCCCCAAGTAACACAACCTTCAAAGTGAATATCAATAGGCCCCCAAACGGAGGGGGAGGTCACAGAATTGATTGGGAAGCAAAATCCAACAAGATGTTGACAAGAAGCACTCAAAGCACAAAGATTGGAAGAGAGTTAAAATGAAGGCTTGGGGTAGAATTGATTCTGCTGTAGGTGAATTCAGAAAGGAGGGAGGGTGACTTGGGAGTTAATAGATGATAGCAGTAAGGAACTGGAAAGGAGGTTCTTGGGTGATGGCAGTGGGGGTAGATACTTTCCCTCTTGCCCAGTGTCTGCGGGGTGGGAGCAACAAGAGAGGAGTAATCAGGACTGGAGAAGGTGGTCAGCATTCAGTGTCTTTCAGAGGGAGTCAGTTTTCTATCAGCATCAGAAGAGGTCCAGGATTAAAGGGAAGTTTCCAGAGGTCATAATGGAAAGGGAGAGAAGAGGGAGATAAAAGACTGGGGAGGAGGAGGGAGATGGGTAGAGAAAAGAGAGTGAGGAATGGAAGCTAAGGGGGGGGGGTGGTCTTCTCCTTTTCGGACTTGTCTACTCTCTCCATATTACATACTCTTTGCCCCCTCTACTTGGTGGAATCAAAATACTCAGCTCCTTTTATGTACAACTCTTGTGTCTTGCTAGGAGTGGGGAGGGGGAGGGTGTGTTATCCGCAGTCTTTCTCCTTTTCTGGAGGGATTCAATGTTATTTTGTTTCACTGATTCTGGCAAAGCACAAATCCCCACGGAGCCCGAATGGAAACAGTAACTACTCTCAGGTGTTCTCCCGTCAGAGTCTTTCAAGCAGAAATCCAATGATCAGCAAGACTCTATATAAAGAATTATATCAAAATCTTCCCTCTCCCTTTCCCCTGATAGACCACCACGCTATCTTACCTTGTTCCTGCTTTAATGGGCTCTCCGCCTTCAATAGGGAAAGGGCTTCATTTTGTATCAGTCCCTGGGAGCTGTAGGGTCTCCATGTTGGACCATCACTAGGCTTAGAGTCCAGAGATTTCTTCAAAGCTTAACACCTGGTATGGAAGCTGCACGTTGTCAGCTGGTAAAGCCTTGGACCTTTTTTTTTTGGGCGAGGCAATGAGGGTGAAGTGACTTGCCCAGGGTCACACAGCTAGTAAGTGTCAAATGTCTGAGGCCGTATTTGAACTCAAGTTGTCCTGAATCCAGGGCCGGTGCTTTATCCACTGAGCCACCTAGCTGCCCCCTTAGTTGGATCTTTTGGCTCAGATCCTTTGCAAAAGAGTTCCAGCAGGACACATCATCACACAGGGACTGTAGCTACACCATTTAGGATGCTGGGAATGAAATGGAGTCCCATCTGGGAAGAGCACATAGAGACTGAGCTGAGCAGCAGCCCTACCCTTCCACTCCTCAGTTTGGGCAGCAAACCTGGATCATGTTGTGCTCTCTGCCGCTACTGGACTCTGTGACTTCTAGGTGGTCACTTTTCTGAACCTCTCTCCTCCAGCTATAGGGGCTTTGGTGATGGCTTGTCCATCATTTCCGCCTTTCTCTGGTGTGTTTTTCTGTAGACTTTTGCAAAGAACCCAGGGATCAGGGAGTCTGCCGCGCTCTTATGCCTAGGTGGCATTATGACTATAAGACCAATACCTGTGAGCTGTTTATCTATGGAGGCTGTGGAGGCAACAACAACAACTTCGAAAGCAAAGCTGATTGTCTGCGAACCTGCAGGGGAAAAAGTAAGACCGAGAACTCTCTGGACATCCCTCTCCAAGGCTACGGGCAGCCTGAGATAATCCCCCAGGGACACCTTTGCTACTTTGCCTGAAATTCCTCCAATGGCCCCCTTCCTGGGCTTTTCAAACAACCCTTTAGAAATGCAGATGCCCAGGGATGTCAAAGCTACTATAACCCTTCGCATGTTAGTGTAAAGTCTCTTCATCAGGTTTTGTTCTCCTCCCCAAAGGGCAAAGGCGAATGTAGGAAGGGAGAAGGGGGTAATTTGCAATGCTGGGACACTGCTCTGGGACTTTAGTCCTGAGTGTGGGTGAGCTTGAGGTGTACAGAGAGGTCCTGGACCAAGGAAACAAGAGGAAAATAGGAGGTTGGGTAGAGTTACAGAAACAGCAGTGGGCTCAGGACAAATTTTGGCTGCCTCTAATCTGAAAGGATTCGTTGTGCCTCGTACCCCATTTCCCCCATGACAGTTGATACCTACTATGTATAAGGCACTTGGTATCCTAGTTGTTCCATGGAAGGCCCTTCAGGGGGCAGAGCAGTGGATGACTTCCATATTGGGCACAGGAAAAGGATAGGGATGTGGACTGAGGTTTCTGGGTGAGGATGGTAGAGAATCCTCTTGCCCAGTGTCAGAGGTGGGGAGTAGGGGTAGTGATACAGCCTGGGAAGTAGTCAGTCCTGGAAAGGGTGGTCAAAGATTGATTGTTGTCCAGAGGGCTACTTGGCTTAGCTACTGTGGGAGGTCCCAGAATAGCATCCTGCCTTCCTATTCAAGGACATTCTCTTACCTTTGGACCCATCGTCTCTGTGGTTTTTGTTTTTCCCCATGTCAACAGCCTTAGATCTGACTACAGGATTCATGTTTATGCTTTCTCTCCACATACCAGGCTGAAAGTCAGCAGGGGTCAGCAATACACAGGGACCTGGGGTGGGAGCTATTTGGAAAGGGGGTGGTACTGGGGGGGGCAGAGGTATGAGGGGTGGACTTCTGGGTTGCTTTGTGCCTGGGTGACCCATTTTAATGGGCACAGCATCAGGATGTAGGATGTCTGACTTCTCCCTCAGATTTGCTTGTACTATGGAGTCTTCTTTTTGTTTTCTAGGTTAAGGAGAAGAAATCATGTTCACCCAATTCCCTGACTTGCCTGGTTCCTTCCTGGGCAATGATTTCCCCAGCTTGTGGTTCTTAGTGGGCACCGTTTCTTCCCAGTTTCCGATCCCTTCCTTCAGTCTCCCTGAAATAAAGTGGTTTCTCTCCCAATCAGGTGTCTTGTGAATTAATTCAACAATAATAAGTCACCAGACTCTTTTCCTATGGAGAATCCCAGAATCTGAATGATGACAAGAACCTCAGGTGCCATAGAGTCTAACCCTTACCTGAACAAGAAAAACTCTACCACATCCCCACATTCCCATTCAACTTTTGTTCCGGAGCTCTGACGAGAAGAAACTTTCTAGTAATAGCCAACATTTCTATGGTGCTTACTGTGTTCCAGGCACAGTGCTAAGTGCTTCACAATACTTATCTCATCTGATCCTCACAACAACCCTGGGAAGGAGGTGTTATTTTTATATCTGTTTTACATATGAAGAAACTGAGGCAGAGGTTATTTGCCCAGGGTGACACAGCCAGTAAGTGTCAAGTGTCTGAGGCTGGATTTGAACTCAGGTCCTCCTGAATCTGGGGCCGATGCTTTATCCACTACGCCACCTAGCTGCCCTGATCTAGCTATTTTTTTGTTGTTTGTTTTTTGTTTCTTTTGGTGAGGCAATTGGAGTTAAGGGATTTGCCCAGGGTCACACAGCTAGTAAGTGTCAAGTGTTTGAACTCAGGTCCTCCTGAATCCAGGTCCGGTGTTCTATCCACTGTGCCACCTAGCTGCCCCCAATCTAGCTATTTTGTAATGCCATTGGCTAGATCCCCCAGTGGTGTCCTTCCTCTCAAGATTATCACTTGAGAATCAATTTAGTCTTCCAGACTGGAGTAGCCTTTAGAAAGGGACACATACTAAAGTATGTAACAAAAACACCTCCATCCCTCTATTACACACTTTTCCCCAAGTACATACAAAATCCAAGGAAAAGTGGGCTCAAGATTAGAGAGCATATGTGGTAACTCTCACAGCTTCTGTTTGCTAGAAGTCTTTTCTCCTATTTGTGTGGTACTTAATAAGAGCCTGCTAGACATGGTGTTTAAGGCTTCCAAGTGATTGGTTGAGACAAACTCTCACCTCGTTAATCTATACAGGCTAATGTAGGATGCACTGATTTTGAATCCATCCCTCCATCAAGTTTAATTTGAGTCTTTGCAACTTCTTCCCATTGCTTCCAGATTTGCTTTTTTTTTTTTTTTTTTTTGGTGTGTGTGTGTGTGTGAATTAGAACAGATCTACTCCTCCTTCCAAAAGACAACTCCAATTCTTGAAGATGTATACAGTTACTCCATACTTATTATGTGGAGGAGTAATGATGTCAGGTAGGTGGCCCCAGTATAGTGAGGTCTGGTCTCTCTGCCCAAAAATGTCTCCTTACTATAACCTAGGCATAGGACTTGAAATTCAACTATTCAGAGGCAGCTAGATGGTGCAGTGGATAAAGCACCAGCCCTGGATTCAGGAGGACTTGAGTTCAAATCCAGCCTCAGACACTTGACACTTACTAGCTGTGTGACCCTGGGTAAGTCACTTAACCCTCATTGCCCCCACCAAAAAACCAAAAAGCGAAATTCAACTATTCAATATTCACTCCTTTGAATTAATAATGAGGACTCATGTTACTTTATCTGTCGAAGGTCAAAAGGACAAGTGTTATTACCTGCATCTCACAGTTAAGGAAACAGAGGCTTAGAGGAAGAAACTGAGGCATCATTTAACAGATGGACAAATGGATACCCACAAAGGTGATCTGCCCTGCCCAGTAGGTATAGGTAGATTGAAATTCAAGTCTTTGGACTCTAGACCCAATGTTCTTTTCATTGCTCTAGGCTGCCTCTCATAACAGTTCTGGCTAAAAAAAAAAAAAAAAGAAAGAAAAAAAAAAGAAAGAAAAAGAAAAGAAAAAGATTCTCTTTGGAAGATCCTCTTTCAAAATGCAAATATTCCTGGGTAGAGTCCCATATTAAGCTTTCATCTATCTATCTATCTATCTATCTATCTATCTATCTATCTATCTATCTATCTATCTATCTATCTATCTATCTATCTATCTATCTATCTTTGCAGGGCAATGAGGGTTAAGTGACTCATCCAGGGTCACACAGCTAGTAAGTATCAACTGTCTGAGGCTGAATTTGAACTCAGGTCCACCTGAATCCAGGGTCAGTGCTTTAGCCACTGTTCCACCTAGTTGCCCCATTCCATAATAAGCTTTTATCATATTAAGCTTTAACTGCTTAGTGTGAATGTGTTTGTCAGGCCTTTCCAAGCTGCCATCTGAGAGCAGAGGCTTAGAATAGATTGTCACCAGGATCCTCTACTTCTTTTTGTTTGTTTTTTTGTTTTTTAGTGAGGCAATTGGGGTTAAGTGACTTGCCCAAGGTCACACAGCTAGTAAGTGTTAAGTGTCTGAGGCCGGATTTGAACTCAGGTACTCCTGATTCCAGGGCCGGTGCTCTATCCACTGCACCACCTAGCTGCCCCTAGGATCCTCTACTTCTAAAGTCTATGATTCTAGGAGTCTCGTGATAGAGATTCACAAATACCTAGACTGTCTGGCTCAGATAAGGCTTAGAGGCGGCAGTATGTTGGAGCTGGGTCATACAGGACAATTTCCATGTGAGCATTTACATCTCTGAAGTCAGAAAAGTGCAAATCAAACCAACACACATAGATCCCAAATGCATGTAGATCTTTCTCAAAGAGATTAAACATTTGGTGCTGTTTCAATTCCATCCCTCAAATCCTGAACAACCCCCAAAGCTGTTACCTAGGGCCAAGAGGGGCTCTCTCCTGTAAGAATCCTAGGTTCTGGACTCACCCTCTCATAAAAACCCTTGCTTCAAGACTCACACGGAGTCCTGATTCACTCAGGTGGTGGCATAACCCCAAAAGGAGAGGGCTAGGCGTTTCTTGCTCTTTGTGGCTTGTTGTGTCCCCCCTGTGGAATCATGAAGGAAAGCTCCAAAACCAAAGCTTGGGTATGGCTCCTGCTCAATGTTTTCCCTAAAAGAGATTAAGTTGGATTCAGCATCTCTGCTGGGCAGCTTACCCATCTGACCTTCCAGGGTTTGTTCCTCACCATAATCACCTCTCAATTTCCAAGCCTATATCCTTTTTTTGGGGCAGGGCAATGAGGGTTAAGTGACCTGCCCAGGATCACACAGCTAGTAAGTGTCAAGTGTCTGAGGCCAGATTTGAACTCAGGTCCTCCTGAATCCAAGGCTGGTGCTTTATCCACTGCACCACCTAGCTGCCCCCTCCA
Source organism: Dromiciops gliroides (assembly GCF_019393635.1). Classification (NCBI taxonomy): domain Eukaryota; kingdom Metazoa; phylum Chordata; class Mammalia; order Microbiotheria; family Microbiotheriidae; genus Dromiciops; species Dromiciops gliroides. The sequence goes on along the minus strand of NC_057862.1, from coordinate 659,752,439 downwards.
ACTCTTTTTCAAAAAAATAATAAACATTTCTATTTATAGTTTTGGGTTCCAATTTTTATCCCTCTTTCCCTCCCATTCCCCCTATCCGAGGTAGTAAACAATCAGATGTGGGTTATACATGTATGATTATGTAAAATATTACTGTATTTGGCATTTTGTACAAGAAAACTTGATTAGAAGAAAAAAATGAAAGAAAGTGAGAAATAGCCTGCTTCAGTCTGTTCCATCAATATCAGTTCTTTCTTTGGAGGTGGATAGTATATTTCATCAATAGTCCTTTGGGATTGTCTTGGACCATTGTATTGTTGAGAATAGTCAAGTCATCCATAGTTCTTCATCAAACAATATCGCTGCCTTTTGGTTCTGCTCACTTCACAGTACATCATTTCATACATGTCTTTCTAGGTCTTTTTGAAGTCTTAAAGCGCAATAATATTCTATCACTATCATTTACCACTGTTTTGCCTCCAACTCTTGAACTGAAAACTGAGGCCATCGATTGCTGAATAACTTGCTTCTTTTATGTATTGACACAAGGAGCAGGACTGATTCTTTCTGACATTTGCGAGGTGTTTCCTGTGAGCTGTCTGTTGCTTTCATTGAGTGGCCTAGGACTCCGAGGGTGATTAAGGAACTTAATTCTGCCTTGTTTTGAGGTTGTAGGAAAATTTAAGGCTTCCTTTCTACCATTCAATCATATTCTGAGTCAGCAGTGACTCCATCAGCTGAGATGGGGAGGAGGACTTCCTTGCACCTAAAACATAAAATAACAGCCCATCGCCATCATTACAATCTTCCTGAATGATAAAGCTTTCTTTTGGGAGCTGCTGAACAGAGACTTCATTTTCTCCTCAGGCCATCCACAGGCCGAGTGACTGTACATGAAGTCCAGTTCTGTTGGCCAGTGAGGCATGCAGAATCCACCTGGTTGTGATGCTCTTCTCCTCTGAAAAGCTATTATCAGATCACCTGTTAGGAAACCAGCTCAGGGACTCTCAAACTCATGGGGCGGGCACTGAGATTTCAAAACTGGAAATGCCTATTTGGAAATAGGAAAGAGGAAAAAAAGTAGCTGAGGACCTGGACACTCACTCAGGCAAACACTTATAGCCAACACTGTTGTGGAGGGGAGAAGATTTCTCCTCCCTTACTGGAAATTCAAGGTAGGGCTGGTAGACTTCCAAATGAATACTTTCAAAAGAGAAAATGGGGAGCTTTTCTATGGTTTTTATAGCCTTCTGAAAGGGTAGCTCTTCCTGGGTCAGGAGCCAGACATCTTCAACACAAAGCCCAAGTCACTGGGACTGGGGAACCAATCAGATGTTTCTGATCATGTCTTTTTTTTTTTTTTTTTTTTGGCGGGGCAATGGGGGTTAAGTGACTTGCCCAGGGTCACCCAGCTAGTAAGTGTCAAGTGTCTGAGGCCAGATTTGAACTCAGGTACTCCTGAATCCAGGGCCAGTGCTTTATCCACTGTGCCATGTAGCCGCCCCCTGATCATGTCTTTTTTTAAAGCAATGGGAGTTAAGTGATTTGTCCAAGTAGTAACACATGTCTTTTAGCAAGGTGATAGAACTCATGCCCAGTTCCATAGGAAGTGATTCAGTTTAATATCATTTACATATGGTAGGCATGTATATTGCCATAATATAGATTTTATAGTCAGTAAGTTTTTTTTTTTTGCCCCTCCTCTCTATTTTGGACACAAGGTAGAAGCTAGGTGGTGCCATAATGAATAGAGTCCTGGGCATGAGGTCAGGAAGACTCATCTTCCTGAGTTCAAATCTGGTCTCAGATACTCACTAGCTGTGTGACCCTGGGCAAGTCACTTAACCCTGTTTGCCTCAGTTTCCTACTCTGTAAAATGAGCTGGAAAAGGAAATGGCAAACCACTCCAGTGTCTTTGCCAAGAAAGCTCCAAATGGGGTCATGAAGGGTCAGACACTACTGAAAAATAATTGAACAACAACTGAACTTTGGGAAGAAGGAATACAGATAGCATTGTAGTCAGCCAATGGTAAAGAGCAATCAAGTATCTGAGTCTCTCACGATGAAGAGGACTGGATTAAATATATTCTGCTTGGCTAGAGAGGGCAAAACTGGGACCGATGGCTAGGAGATGCAGAAAGGCAAATTTCAGCTTTGTATAAGGAAAAACCTCAATATGAGAGCTATCTAAAAACTGGCCTGGGCTTTCTCAGGCCTCAGGGAGATCCCTATCTCCAAAGGTCTTGGAGGAGAGTCAGGAGGGCTACTGATCAGAGATGTTTTAGAGAGGATGCCTGTGTACTTATGGGTTGACTTAGACGACCTCCACGAACCATTATAAATTGTAATTGTATAATTATAGTTATAAAATATAATTATGTAATTATATTTATAATAAGATGATATAAAATTATGACTATTATGATAAATTATCATCACATAAATAATAGAAGAGTTAGAATGGGAACATAGGTTTCTGACTCCAAATTTGATGCTCTTTCTAATATGTCATGCTTGTTCCCCATAGTCTACTCTTCCTACTTGGCCCTTGAAACTACCGGCAAGTAGTCCCCTTGTGTCTCCTTCCAGCAACCAGTAGCTTATGCCTAGTCATAGGCATTCCACCTTCTTTCCTCTTGGATCAACTCAGACAAAGCCCAAAATCAATTAATCAACATTTATCAAAGTTCTACTGTGTGCCAGGCACTGTTTTTTTTCTTTTTTTGGTGAGGCAATTGGGATTAAGTGACTTGCCTAGGGTCACACAGCTGATAAGTGTTAAGCGTCTGAGGTCGGATTTGAACTCAGGACCTCCTGACTCCAGGGCCAGTGCTCTATCCACCCAGGCACTGTTTTAAGAGAATTTCAAAATAAATGTATTCCTAGTTGGAGATCCATTCAAACAGTCACTGCACATGGAGCTGGAGGCTAATGAGTAAGAGGATCTCTGCCCAGGAGAAGAAACTCTGATTGTTTTTTCCCAATTTTAGGGGTACAGTGACTTAATACCCCATTTCCACTTAACTGTTGAATTTCAGATTAGCTTTCCCAAAGGAAGTTTTAGAAGTAGGGCAAGAAGAAACATACAAACACTTCCCCCAACATCTTGAGGCCACAATCCCCCTTACAATTCCTTGGTCTCTGAGGAGGGGCACTAGGCTCACAGCTTAATTCAGTTCCTACATGAAGTTAGTCCCGTCAAAGTCAAGTCCGAACCCCCACTGATGAGGTTTCCACATCTTTGCTTCTCAAGGTTTCCTTGCCGTTATGACTGTAAGGTCTGGCCTAGAACTCTGGGTTCCAATGTCCCTGTGGCTCTTGGGTCATGGAAGGACTCCACTTCTTGCATCTACAACTGAAAAGGAGAAGTTAATCAGGCCCAAGCTAGTTTCTCAGGGCCACATGGGCTAAGGGGAGTGGGGAAAAATGGCCCTCACTTTCTTCCCCCTTATGACACGGTCTTGGCTGCCTTTTGTAAGAGTCCACCACCTATAGTATTCCAGAAAAAGGAAGACTGTGCTCAGGAAGGTAGTTTTAAAGATTGGACAATTCTAGCTATACAGCCAACAGAAAGAGACTGCTCCCAACCACATGGTAGGCCAATGCAGAATGTTTATGGGTGCTTTAGTTCTACTGTCTCTCAGAAGCAGGTCCCCGGAGTTTCCCTTGTGGGTAACTATCTTTGGTGATCTGGGCATGTGCCAACCCCTCATTACATTTAAAATAAAAAAAAAACTAATTTCATTTGGGTGGGGGAAGTGGATGGAAAAGAAATAATGCTTGCTAATGGAAAAAATTATATACATATATACACACATTTATGTGCACATATGTTTATTTATAGATATAAATGCTACACATAATTATATATTATACATATGTATATATTTATATAGCTATATATAACTATCAATATATGAAGTATATTTTATTAAAATTTATGTAGATAAAAATATAGAGATAAAAATGACCTGAAGCAGCTTGAACACCACCTGGTGGTCTAGGCAGAGACTGCACCCTGAGCAACTGTTCCAGAACTATTTCTCCCTTTTTTTGTGTTGACATAAACAGGTTTCCCTGCTGATGAGAGCATCCCCTTCCCTTTTACTTCTGTAAGGAGTGAGCCCATTGTGGTAAAAAGTTTTAACAGTCGGTTAGATAATGGAGAGACGCCAGTTGTTTTTAGGACCACCCTTTTGGGGAGGAGACCAACAGCATGAGCTACGCACACCAGTCCGCCTTCGATGCATGCCAGATTGCCTGCTGAGCACTCGACTTCCGGGGTGCGAGCTTAAAAGGCAAGGAGAGAACGGAAGTGGGGCCATTTTTTCCCTGCTCCGCTGGTCTCCTGACTGTGCCGTACAGGCTGATTGCTGACGAGAGTTCGACTGGGCCCAGCTCGCAGTTAGCAGCAGCAGCACGTGCTTGACACGGTCTCTCTCTCCCCAAAGGTGGCTTCGGCTTTTGGTGAGTTTTATACAGAATATAGACTAAGCCTAGACTTAAGACGATTTGTATTGTATTTCTACTTTCCTATCCTTCTAATCAACATCACCTTGTGACTACCATACAATAAAAGCTCTAACTAGAAAACCAGAAGCTTCTTCCATTTACTAGTCTGGGAGATAAATTAAGGGAAAGGTTAAGTAGGGGAGATTTATGATCTAATATCCAATTTTAATATCACACCATTCAGCAGGTGCACATGAGGATGAAGGGGCTAACAAAAATAAACTATCCTGAGCAATCTCCCTTCCTTCCTTCCTTCCTTCCTTCCTTCCTTCCTTCCTTCCTTCCTTCCTTCCTTCCTTCCTTCCTTCCTTCCTTCCTTCCTTTCTGTTTCTAACTATTTGACACTATAAAAAGGGGCCAGAAGTTCAGGGAAGGGGAGTCACTGCGGTTTCCTGCTTCAACAGTGTTTGAGCAGAACCCACTGCTCGATTCCCTGCTGGAGCTGCCCTTAGCCACCTCTCTACCTTCACCTCCACTAACCAACGCTTCTCCATCCTACCATTCGAGCAGCAGCCATCAGCCTTAGCCACAGACACCTGCTCCCTCCACCTCCTTGTCTAAGCCACCTCCACCATCTCCACAGCTATGATGACCTTGTGTCCTCAGGTGAGATAGAACTACCACCAGGACTCTGAGGCCACCATTAACTGGCAGATCAACCTGGAGCTCTAAGTCTCCTACATCTATCTGTCTATGTCTTACTACTGTGACTGAGATGACGTGGCCCTGAAGAACTTTGCCAAGTGTTTCCTGCACCAGTCCCACGAGGAGCAGGAGTACGCTGAGAAGCTGATGAAACTGTAGAACCAACTCGGCAGGCTGCATCTTCCTGCAAGACATCAAGAAACCAGATCACGATGACTGTGAGAGCAGACTGAACGCAATGGAGTGTGCAGAAAAAAAATGTCAACCAGTCGTTATTGGAACTGCACAAGCTGGCAAGTGACAAAAAAATGACCCCCATTTATGTGATTTCATTGAAACCCACTACCCGGATGAACAGGTAAAGTCCATCAAACAACTGGGTGATCACATAACCAACCTGTGCAAAATGGGGGCCCCAATTCTGGCATGGAGGAATATCTTTTTGACAAGTGACAGCAAGAGCTAAGCCACACCTAGCTTCCCCCACACCTGGAAACTGTGGGCGCCACTCCTCCTGTCTTTCAGTGTATGCATAGTTTGGTTATCTGACCTTTTTATAATCTGTACCAAAAAACTACCACCATTTACATCCCAGTAAAGTGACTTGGTACTGATGAAAAAAAAAAGGGCTCCTAGAAATATTTTTGCATGTAAGGTGCATTTTCCTTTTTCTTTAATCTCCTTGAGATATACACCTTGTAGCAGTATTGATGGGTCAAAGGATATATACAGTTTATAGTTTTAGAGGCATAGTTCTAAATTGATCTCCAGAAAAATTGAACTAGTTCACAGGTCCAGCAGCCTACATTTGTGTATTTGTTTTTCTTTTTCTTTTTTTTTTTGGCTGTGTATTTGTTTTTCCATAATCCTTCCAGCATTTGTCATTTTTCTATTTTTTGGATCATTTTAGCCAATCTAATAGGTGTGAAGTGGTCCTCAGAGTTGTTTTTATGTGCATCTGTCTAATTATTAGTGATTTAGAGTGTTTAAAATATGGCTATTGATAGTTTTGTTTTTTCCTCTGAAAGCTGCCTATTCATACCCTTTGACCATTTATAAATTGGAGAATAACTTTTCTTCCTGTAAATTTGACTCAGTTTCCTAATATTTAAAAAATGAGACCTTTATCAGAGAAATGATGCAATGATTTCCCCCTGGTTTCTTGCTTTTCTTCTAATTTTAGCTTGTTAGTACAAAAATGTTTTAATTTTATATAATCAAATTATTCATTTTACATCCAGTGAACTTTTATATCTCTATTTTGATCATAAACTCTTTCCCTAGCCATAGATCTGACAAGCTATTTCTTCTATGCTTCACTGATTGGCTTATGGTATTACCTTTGGGGGCAGCTAGGTGGCACAGTGGATGAAACACTAGCCCTGGATTCAGGAGGACCTGAGTTCAAATCTCACCTCAGACACTTGACACTAGCTGTGTGATCCTGGGCAAGTCACTTAACCCTCATTGCCCCGCAAAAACAAAACAAAACAAAACACAAAACCAAACTAAATTATGCATCCATTTTGGGCTGATATTGGTATACAGTGTGAGATGTTGGTGTATATCTAATTTCTATCGAGCTACTTTTCATTTTTTCCAGCGGTTGTTGAAAATAATTCATTCCCAGTAGCTGGGATCTTAGGGTTTATCAAATGCTAGGTTACTATGCTCAATTGCTTCTGTACATTGAGTACTAAATCCATTCCACTGATGAACTTCTCCATTTCTTACTAAGTACCAAGTTGTTTTGATGATTATCACTTTGTAGTATACTTTGAGAACTGGTATTGTTAGATCCTCTTCCTTCCCATTTTAATTTTCATTGATTCCCTTGATATCCTTGATCCTTTGTTCCTCAAGTAAAATTTATTATGATTTTTTCTAGCTTTATAAAGTAATTCTTTGGTAGTTTGGTATGGCACAGGATAAGTAAATTAACTTGGGTAGTATTGTCATTTTTGTCCTATTGGCTTGTCCTATCCATGAGCAATTAATATTTCTTCAATTATTTAGATCTGACTTTATTTGTGTGAAGAGTGTTTTGAAATTGTGTCCATGTAATATCTATGTGTGTCTTGGTAGGAAGACTCCCAAGTGTTTTATACTGTTTGTAGTTATTTTAAAATGGAATTTCTCTTAATATCTCTTTCTGATGGATTTTGAAGGTAAAAAAAATGCTGATGATTTATGGAGATGATCTTTTTGAACTCAAGTTCATTCCAATCAGTACAAGTCCAATGTTCTAACCTGCAAAGATCTTTTAGGCTCACAGGCTTATTTCATATTTTTTCTATTCTCATTCTATCTTTCTCCATCCCATTCCATTTCATTTCAGTTTATTCTACTCCATTTCATCTTATCTAGTTCCATTTCTTCCTCAAACCAACCTGTTCTACACCATTCCATTCCACTTTATTCAATTTGTGCCTAAACCATTGGTCAGGGTATGTCAGACCTGGGTGGTTACTGAAGAGGGAGGTGGTTAAAGATCAACCACAGGATGGAAGGAAGGACTGGTGAATCAGAGAAGGTGGTTGCTTCTTCCTAAATAAAAGGGAGGAGCAGTGTACCTAGGGACATTCATTTTTTAATAAACATTTGTTCAATCCAATTTAAAAAATTGTTAAACTTCATATTATTTTATGTGGTCTACTAAACTTCTGGATCTTGCCTTGTTCATTCAGTACATTAGGTCTCTTCATCTTTGTGTTATTACAATGATGAGGAGGTTAGGAGAAAAACCTTACAGAAATCAGGGTGTTATGGGTCTGCTGATATTTAGTTACTAGATATTCCAGGGTCTGTGTAGAGCTGGGAACTTGTAGTATAATCTTGTCCCATGAGCCACTCACCATAAACTATGTGGTACTATGTAGTTGCTTGATTGGAAAAAGGCAGTGTTACATAGCAGATGCAGCACTAGACTTGGGGTCAGGAAGACCTGGATTCAGATACTTAGTATGTCTCTATGTGACCCTTGGTAAATCACTTGACCTCCATTTTCTTTACTTTCCTGATCTGTCAAGTGAGGTCTCCAAGGACTCTTCTGGCTCTAAATCTATGATCCTACAATTATTTTTGCTTACAGGTTGGAGAATCAGGTTACCATTGGGCTACACCATGTAGAATAGAGAAGAGAAAGACCCAGGCTGGGACTTGATTGGACCTAGACAAAAACTAGCAGAAAAATGTATTTCTATGTGGGACTCATCTAAGTTGGATCAATTTAGATTCTGAAACTGTGCTATGTACCTGAACCCCCTCATCCTTGTATGCTGCCATATTCCATGAAATGGAATACAGGCTTAATCTGTGGGAAGGTAATATTGCTCTAAACGTAACTGAGCTAAGAGCGTGTTGCCATTACCCACTTATCTGAAAGGTCTTGGTAGAAGACAAAGGGTCATGTGCCCCAGATATAGCCTCATACAGAAGCCTCAAGCTCTTGGAATGTGGCAAGAAATGCCCAATTTTGAATCAGATAAATCCCCCAAGGAGGTAGACAGACCATGGCTTCTGCTACATGTCATGTTCCGAGGGACTCTATGTTCTCTTTCATGCCCTCCTGGGTGGAGGAGAGGGGAGTCTTGTTCTTTAGGAAGCAGTGGGGGAGCAGGGCCCCTTTCCAAGAAGGAAGTTACTGTGGGGATTATCAGTGACGCAGAGTCCCATTCTCTGTCTTTACTTCTGCTTAAGCCTCTCTCTTCCCCTGGTTGCCAGTCAGATTACTCATTGGACTGAGAGTATAAGTGTCTTCTCCAGGTTAGCCTTTTCTACTGAGAATAACCATGAGGCTCTGGATTTCCTTTACCTGCTTCTTGGTGTTGTTCATCCACTGCTCAAGACTGAAGGATGCTACAAGAAATGCAGGTGGGTATAGGGAATTGGGGCCTGAGGAGGAGAGTGCACCTGGTTGAGTCTACAAACAGAAGGATTTGTCTCTTCATATGGAGCATTGAGGACAGATAGGCTGTGCCATAGTGGAGAGAGTGCCTGGCCTAAAGTCAAGAAGACTCCTCTTCCTGAGTCCAAATACTGCTTTAGTGTGACCCTGAGTGAGTCACTTCACCCTGTTTGCCTCAGTTGTCTTATCTGTAAAATGAGCTAGAAATGGTAAACCACCCCTGTATCTTTGCCAAGAAAACCCCATATGGAGTCACAAAGGGTTGGACATGACTGAAAATGGTGGAACAACAATGGATCACTGATTGCCTCATAGAATTCTCCATCACACCCTGCTCCAGTGCTTGGCTGACTAGTCAGCTCCTTATAGAAGCAGTGGAGGAGCATCGACCACTGGAAGAACCCTTTCCATTCCCAAGGTCTTTAGGTCCTGATGTTAGGCATAGGATTGCATTACTTCCTGGATGAAGCTTTTGGTTCATAACATATGGGAAGCTGAGCATTCATCTGTAGCCCAATATGAGTATTATACTTGGCACAGGACTGGGCACACAGGGGATATGCAACATGTCCTTGTGGAATAAGAGAGAAAGTAGAATTGCAACTCAGCAAATGCCCCTTCTGGTCCTAAGTTATACATCCTTTGGCTCTAGTTAGGCCTGTATGAATAAATGAATGGTGTTCTTTGTCAACCTGGTGATGAGCCTGGGATTTAATATGGGGAGGGGAAAGAGAGCGGGAATAAGGACTTATTTAGCACCTACTGTGTGTCAGGCACTTATTTTTTCTTTACAAATTTTATCTCTTTTGATTTTTGCAACAACCTTATACTTTGGGTGCTGCTATTATCACCATTTTACAGTTAAGGAAACTGAGGCAGACAGCGAGTAAGTGACTTGCCTAGGGTCACATAGCTAATAAATGTATGAGGCTGAATTTGAACTTAGGTCTTCCTGACTCCAGGCTCAGTGCCCCATCCATTGTCTACCAGTTATATCCCATAATATGCAAATAGGAGAAATTCTCTCACAGGTCCCTGATCCCTTCCTCTTCTTATATTTCATTCCTTGCTGGGTCTAAACAGGAACTTGGTGTTTTTCCATCCCATTGAATCATGGTATCTGAGTTGGAAGGAAATCAATAAGTCAACAGGGGGAAGGGAACAGCTTGGTGGCACAATGGATAAAGAACCAGCTCTGGATTCAGGAGGACCTGAGTTCAAATCCAGCCTCATACTCTTGATGCTTACTAGCTGTGTGACCCTGGGCAAGTCACTTAACTCTCATTGCCCCACCAAAAAAAAAAAAAAAGAAAAAGAACAGAAAAATCAACAGGGATTTATTTAATGCATATTAAGTGCCAGGTCCTGTGCTAAGTGCTGTGTGTATGTATGCATGTACACAAATTTCTACATATATGTGTACCTACACACACATGTGCAGAATATATATGTGCAGAAACTCAATTTCTACCCAAAAGGAATTTCTATTCTAAAATAAGGAAGGCAACACACAAAAGGAAGATTTGAAGGGGTGAGGGGGAGAGGAAAGATTTGAGGATGGGCCATTGAAGAGAAAATCTGGTCAGAAGTGTAGGTTAGAAAGGAAAGAAAAATGGATGGCCTGGGTGTCCTCCTTTAGATGGAAGTCATGGAAGGAACCAGCCAATCAGAGGCAGAAGCCATAGGACTGGAGGGTACTTCCAGTATGAGAAGTGAGCTTCCAGGGTGAAGAGATTCCTATGGTGTAGAGGAAAGCTCAGAGGTCATCTCATCTAATTAATACTGGGACAAGAACAATTTCTATGACTTCCCTGGACTATTAGCTGTATATTTTCTTCTAATATTCCATGGTCCTGATTTAAGAGCCAGGAGGGGGATTTCAGATTTTGGAATCCTCGAGAGAACATGGTTTTAGTTGATAAGATCAAAGGCCTGGCCATTTCTGTGCATGTCTGAGAAAGAGCAATGATAAAACTCAAGGGAGAATCCAAATGCTTAGTGCCTGTCAGAGGTGATCCTTGTTTCCTACTGTCAGTGAAACCCTTTGTAAAGGAATTTCATCAAGTTTTAACTCTCTTTGCTCCACTCCCCAGTCACACTCACCACCAGGAATCTCTGTCCCCAGTGGGGAAGAAGTTTCATTTAGCATCATTTCCCTGGGAGCTGTAGGGTCTCCATGTTGGACCATTGTTAGTCTAAGAGCCCAAGGATTACACAAAGCATTATGCCTAGCATAGAGGCCACACTTTGCCAGTTGGTGCGCCTACTTGGACCCTTTGGCTCAGATTCATTGCAAAAGATCCACACCTCTCACACAGATACTGTAGCTACACCTTCTAGGATGCTAAGAATGAAATGGGTCACATCTGTGAAGACCAGATGCAGAATGTGATTTGACCTGAACCTCCTTTCCAAGCAGACTTTGTTCTTTACATTTTTGCGTGTCCTGGACCCCTTTGGCAGTCCGGTGAAACCTGTGGACCCCTTCTCAAAAGAATGTTTTTAAATGCAGAAAACAAAAATATGTAGGATTTCAAAGGAAACAAACTACATTGAAATACAGTCAACAAAATATTAAAAACAGGGGCAGCTAGGTGGCACAGTGGATAAAGCACCAGCCCTGGATTCAAGTCCTTGAGTTCAAATCCGGCCTCAGACACTTGACAATTACTACCTGTGTGACCCTGGGCAAGTCACTTAACCCTCATTGCCCCACCCCACCCCCAAATTAAAAACAAACCAATTCGCAGATCCCATTTTAAGAACTCCTAGTCTAGTGGGAAAACTCAGCAAACTTAGATCTATCTAAGTTCAGTCACTCTTGGATTCTGACCCCTGGGTCAGATGGGAGTTTAGTTTTGGCCACTATTTGCCTTGGGATCTCTTATCTTTGAGGCAGATGGAGGACAAAGTGTATAGAGTGCTGGACCTGGAGTCAGGATGGACAGGAGTTCAAATTTGGCCTCAGGCACCTGCTAATTGTAATTCACTGAACTTTTTTTTTCTGCCTCAGTTTCACCATCTGTGAAATGAAATAATAATAGCCCTGGCCTCTGAAGTTGTTGTGAGGATCAACTGAGAGATAATATTTGTAAAGTACATTGTGTATAAATGTGAGTGATTATTATTGTCTGCCATTCCTACCTTCCTGGTGTCTCTCTTTAGCCAAATGTCAGTTGCCCGAAGACCAGGGTCCCTGCCGAAGTATTTTTACCAGGTGGTATTTCTTCACCCACACCAACAGCTGTAAGCCCTTTATCTATGGAGGCTGTGGAGGCAATGACAACAACTTCAAGAACAAATTCCAGTGTATGAAAACTTGCAGTAATAAAGGTAAGACTGAGAGCAACTTTGGCATCTGGATCTAGCCCTCCCCAGAGCTAGGGGCAACCTTAGATATTTCTCCAGTGATCCCTTACTTTGCCTGAAATTCCTTCAAAGCCTCATTAGACTTCCGAAACTACCCTTTGGAAATGCACTTTCCCTGGGGGTGGGGGAAAGAGTATGAGGGTGGGGTGGGGGTGAAGCTACTCACACCCTAGTGTGAATTTCTTTCACAAGAGATTGATCCCCACCAGTCTTTTTTTCCCCAACAAACATTTATTTTATTTTCCATTTACATGTAAGGGTAGTTTTCAACATTCATTTTCATAAGATTTAGAGTTCCAAATTTTTCTCCCTCCCTCCCTCCCTTTCTTCCCCCCTCCACAAGATCGCAATCAGGTTATATATATACAATCCACAAGTGTTCTTTTTATCTGTTATTTCTATAGGGGTGCATAGTATGCTTCCATCAGTTCCTTGGGATTGTCTTGGAGATCCCCACCAGTCTTACAGGATTGTTCTATTTCCAAAAGGGCTTTGGATGGAGACAGGAGGGAAAGGGATGGGGTGTGATGTTTAAATCTGGGGAACTTTAGTCTCTGGGTGCAAGTTCATCATGTAACCTTGAGAGAACAGGAGGTGTCCAGGAGGGACCAGGCTTGAGGCAACAGGGGGGATAATAGGAGGTAGTGATAGCATGACAGAAAGGAAAGAGTGGCCTGAGGACAAATTTTGGTTACCTCAAATCTGAAAGTATCTGTTGACACCTACTGTGTGTAAGACACTGGGTGTCCCAGTTTGTTCCAGGGGACAGAGCCATGGATGACTTCCATGCTGGACACAGGAATGCTATGGCTGCATCCTGACAGCTTTTTTTTTTTCCAGGGCAATGAAGGTTAAGTGACTTGCCCAGGGTCACACAGCTAGTAAGTGTCAAGTGTCTGAGGCTGGGTTTGAACTCAGGTCCTCTTGAATCCAGGGCCGGTGCTTTATCCACTGTGCCACCCAGCTGCCCCTCTATGGCTGCATCCTGGTGACCATTGGCATGGGTCCTTTAGGAGGCTCCAAAGCAGCCTCCCCACCTTCCCAGATCTGGGATGTCCTCTTGCCCGAGCCTGGAGGCAGTCTCCCTTGGGACCCCTCTTCTCTGCATGTTCTCTAGGATAAGGAGAAGAAACCATATTCAGCCAGATCTGACTTACCTTTCACCATACAAACCCCATTCTACATCCACCAATAATGGATCCCTTATTCCATTCCCCTTATTTCTCCTCTTTCAATACCCCGCTTCAAAGCTATTTGCTAGGTAGATAACAAACTTGCTTTTGAGTCTTATGCTTTCTTACTCCTTTCTTATTCTGGGTCTCAATGAGATCCAGCTCCTTCCAGAAGACATAGCCACCCTTTCTAGCAATGGTTGGACTTTCACTCCCTGACTCAACAGTCAGGGCAGACTACTCCTTGCTCTCCATGGACACTTTCAGTCTCTCCTTCTACCTCTATCACTCAGCAAATTCCTCCTTTGAGGTCTACTCAATCCATATCTGTGACCATCCCATCAAAATTCTTGTACCTGTTGTCTACCAGCCTCTAGGATATTTTCCTCCTTGTCTTATTAAGTTCAGTGCCTGGCTTACTTTGTCTCCTCTCCATTTTTCATCCCTCTTATACTAGGGGACATACATATTGATATTCTACCAAACAACCTCAACTCGCCCATTTCCCATGATTCATTCCTCCACCTCCCCTCAGCTATACACAGAGATGATCACCTCCTTGATCTTGTTATCACCCACAATGCTCCACTTCCATGTTTATGAACTCTGAAATTCCCTCACCTGATAAAAATCTATTGTCAATCTATCCCTCTCAGTGTCTTGAAACACAATCCTCATCATGACTTCCAATCCTTCAACTCCCTAGTTCCTTCCAAGGCCTGAATTCCTTCAATGCTTACACACTGTCCTCCCTTTCCCCATCTTGACCCCTTGGCAAATGAGTTCAGCTCTACATTCTCCTCTTCTTTTGAGTCCCTTGCCTTTTTATCCTATTACTGATTGCCTATGATCACTGCCATGGTTCAGCCCCAAATTACTCCCACAACCTACTGCCTTTCCTCATACTCACCTACCACTAGGTGAGTAAATAGAGAAAATAATGAAACTGTACTGACTGGGATTACTACAAATTTGTCATATAATCTCAACTGGGCTCTCACTATAGCAAAGGCAATCCTTTTACACCTCCCTAATTGACTGACTAACCCATTCTCCTTGCTGCTTTTCCAAACTTTTTCATCTTTCTTCAAACCTCACATAGTTTCCTCCTCCCACGAATTTTTAGTTGAGAGCCTTGGTTCATGTTTCATTGAAGAAATTGAGGCCATTTGCCATGAGCTCCTGCCTTGTCATCTCATCTCATTGGATGCCTTCTGCCATTATCCCCACCTTTGTCCCTGTTTCACATGATGAGGTGCCCTTGCTCTTTTCCAAAGCTAACCCTCCTTCTACCTGCCCAAGAGGTCCCATTGCATTCCATTTTCTCCAGTAGATTGCTCCTTTCACTGCCTCTGTAATCTTTACTAATCTTCAATATTTCCTTGTCTACTGGCTGCTTCCCTTCTGCCTACAAACATGTTCATGCCTCCTTTCACTTGCTCCATCCATCCCTATTAGTCATGTTCTCATGTCTTTCCTTCATTTTTTCTTTTTGGTGGGGCAATGAGGGTTAAGTGACTTGCCGAGGGTCACACAGCTGGTAAGTGTCAAGTGTCTGAGTCCAGATTTGAACTCAGGTCTTCCTGAATCCAGGGCCGGTGCTTTATCCACTGTACCACCTAGCTGCCCCCTCTCCTTCCTTTTATGGCTAATCTTCATGAGAAGACAATCTATAATAGTTGTTTCCACTTCTTCTCACTCTCTCCTTAACACTCTATAATCTGGCTTCTGTCCTCACCATTCAACCAAAGACACTCTCTCCAAGATTACTCATGAGCTTTTAATTGTCAAATCTAATGGTCTTTTCTCAATCCTCATCCTTTTTGACCTCTGAACAGCTGCTGACACTATCAGTCATCCTACTCTCCTTGATTCTCTCTCCTCTCTAGTTTTCTGGTTTGTCTTCTGCCTATTTAACCACTCCTCAGTCTCCTTTGCTGGATCTTCATGTCTGCTAACTATGGGTCTCCTACAGGGCTCTATTCTAGGCCCTCTTCTTTTCTCCCTTGATACTTTTTCAATTGGTGATCTCATCTACTCACATGGATGATTATTCTAAAATCTATTTATTTAACCCTAAATTCTCTGCTGATCTTCAGTCTTATATCTCCAAATGTCTATTAGTTACCTCAAACTGGAGACCCCTTTCTCTCCTCTGACACAGCCACTATCTTGGTATAGGCCCTCATCACCTCATCTTTGGGCTATTGAAATGTCCTTCTGATTGGTCTCCCTGCCTCATGTCTCTCCTCACCCAAGTCTATTCTCCACCTAGCTGTCAAAGTCATCTTCCTAAAGCATAGATCTGATCATATTACTTTCCTACTCAATAAACATTAGTGACTCCCTATCATTTCGAGGATTAAATATAAAACCTTTTATTTGTTGATCACACCCTTCATAGCTTACCCTTCTTTCTCCTTTCCAGTCTTTTTATACTTTATAGCCCACCATGTACTTGAGGGGGCCAACTGTGGATTTCAGTCCCCTAAAGGGTACTCTTAGGCTCCCCATATGCACATGCTCCTGATACGGTTGAGTCTTTATAATTTATTTTGCAAGTGCCAAGTGTCAATTGGGAAAAGAGAAGCTACCCAAAGACTTAATTCTTCCAAAATAAGATCATACTGTATTTACCAGGACTGGGGCTTTAGTATGGGGCTCCCTATATCCTGCCTTGGTGTTCTCCCCTTCTTTTCTTTCCTTCCTTCCTTTCTTTCTCAGGGCAATGAAGGTTAAGTGACTTGCCCAAGGCCACACAGCTAGTAAATGTCAAGTGGCTGCAGCCAGATTTGAACTCAGGTCCTCTTGAATCCAGGGCTGGTGCTTTATCCACTGCGCCACCTAGCTGCCCTTTATTTTTTGCTATTTTCATTTTTTAATATAATTGTCTTTGGTTGGGGTAGACTTTTTCAAGCACTAAAATAGGTGGTAACCTATGAGGATTTTGTCAATGTGGTTAGGTTGTATTTGTTTGGGGATAAGTGTAATCTTCAAGCCACTGTGGTGGATATGGACTCTCACAAAAGACTGTTAATTTTCAGATTTTCCAAGAACTAGAACACAGACTTTGTTGAAGACTTTTTATTACAAAGCCCTAGGGAGGCACTCAAAAGGATGATGCTTGAGCCTCCTCAAGGCATCCTGAATTGGGAATATGTACAAATGTGCTCAACATGCACCAGTGAATTTGCTGAGAACAACATATATTTAATTGGCGGTGGGGAAGGCTGTAAAATAAATTTAAAGAGTTTTCCTATGATTCTGTAACAAGGTGTGAAGAGCCAGGGATAATACCCCTAAAATGACCCTTAGAAAATAGCTGTAGCATAGATTATATGGGAAGGAAGAAGGGTTAGAGGGACAGGTAAGACCAGAGAGTCCAAGGATAAGACCAAGGTACACACTGTTTATGGAAGGAATCTTTCTCCACACCTGGACCTGATTTTTTAAAAAATAGTATTTTATTTTACTTTTCCCCAATTACATGTAAATATAGTTTTCAACATGAATTTTTGTCAGATTTTGAGTTCACAAAATTTCCATATTAGTCATGTTGTGAGAGAAGAATCAGAATGAAAGGAAAGAAACACAAGAAAGAAGAAACAACAAAAACAAAACAACAACAACAAAAGTGAAAATAGTATGCTCAATCTGCATTCAGACTCCATAGTTCTTTTTCTGGATGTGGAGAACATTTTCCATCATGAGTCTTTTGGCATTATCTTGGATCATTGTATCTCTGAGAAGAGCTAAGTCTATTACAGTTAATCATCACACAATGTTGTTGATGCTGTGTACAATGTTCTCTTGGTTCTGCTCATTTCACTCAGCATTAATTCATGTAAGTCTTTCCAGGTTTTTCTGAAATCCACCTGCTCATCATTTCTTGCAGCACAATAGTATTCCATTACATTAATATACCATAACTTCCCCAATTGATGGGCATCCCCTCAACTTCCAATTCTTTGCCACCACAAAAAGAGCAGCTATAAACATTTTGTACATGTGGGTCCTTTCCCATTTTCTATGATCTCTTTGGGATATAGACTTAGTAGTGGTATTGCTGGGTGAAAGGGTATGCACAGTTTTATAGCCTTTTGGGCATGGTTCCAAATTGTTCTCCAGAATAGTTCACAACTCCACCAATGGTGTTTTAGTGTTCCAATTTTCCCACATCTTCTCCAACATTTATCATTTTCCTTTTTTGCTATATTAGACAATTGGATAGGCATGAAGTGGTACCTCAGAGTAGTTTTAATTTGCATTTCTCTAATCAGTAGTGATTGAGAACTTTTTCCCCCCATAGGTTGTAGATAGCTTTAATTTCTTCATTGGAAAACCGCCTGTTTATATCCTTTGACCATTTCTCAATTGGGGAATGTCTTGTATTCTTATATATTTGATTAAATTCTCTTCATATTTTAGAAATGAGGCCTTTATTAGAAATACTGCCTGTAAAAATTGTTTCTCAGCTTTCTGCTTTCCTTCTAATCTTGGTTGCATTGATTTTGTTTGTGCAAAACCTTTTCAATTTAACATAATCAAAATGATCCATTTTGCATTTCATAATGTTCTCTATCTCATCTTTGGTCACAAATTCTTTCCCGCTCCATAGATCTGACAGGTAAACTATTTGTTCCTTTTCTAATTTGCTTATGGTATCACTTTTTATGTTTAGATCATGTACCATTTTGACTTTACTTTGGTATATGGTGTAAGATCTATACCCATAAGGTCTATACCTAGTTTCTGCCATACTATTTTCCAGTTTTCCCAGCAGTTTTTTCTGGACCTACTTTTGAACTGACTCCATTGATGGCACATGTATAACTTATGTCAAATTGCTTGGCTTCTCAATGAGGCAGGGAGGGGAGGGAGAGAATTTGGAATGCAGAATCTGGAAAAAGAGTGCTAAAATTCTTCTTACATGTGATTGGAGGAAAATAAAATAAATATTAAATTTAACTGACTCCGACACTCCTCTAGCAATGAATAAGCCACAAGGAGAGCTTGGGGTTTTATATCTGGCAAGTCAGCCACACTGAGAAGCAGTTAGAATGAAAGATCATACCTCCCAAAAAGCAACAGGGCAGTGAGGGAGGGAGGAAAAGTGACCAGAAGAGGAACTGGTACTAGTTTAAAGTTCCAGGTTCCCACAATTTATTGACATTACCTTTTTGGGAGGTCATGAGTGGAACAGCACTGGGAACATTAATTAGCTCTTGGTTGGAGTGCATTATAGTGAAGTTTAGGCAGCTTAATTGTACTCCTGGCATTCCTGGGTTTGGGTTGATTGGGAGCAGCTCCAGCCTATTCAAGGTATTAATAGAATAATTCAGCTAGATAGTTATGGCTCAATACCAGGATACTCTAACTATCTATGTCTCCTGTGTGGAAACTTAGAAGAAGTCAGAAGAATGTGGTGGCAGAAGGCAGCAAGATCATTGAATCATCTGACTCAAAGAGCATATCAATCAATAAACATTTATTAAATACCTACTATGTGCTAGGCCCTGTGCTGAAGGCTGGAGATACAAAGTGAGGCAAAAGATAATTCCTGTCCTCAAGGAGTTTGCAATTTAATGGGGGAAGCAACATGGAAGCAAGTATATACAAACAAACTATATATGGGATAAATAGGAAAAAATGAATAGATGGAAGGCACTGGAATTAAGAGAGATTGTGGGGGACAGCTAGGTGGTGCAGTGGATAGAGCACCGGCCTTGGAGTCAGGAGTACCTGAGTTCGAATCCGGCCTCAGACACTTAACACTTACTAGCTGTGTAACCCTGGGCAAGTCACTTAACCCCACTTGCCTCACTAAAAAGAGAGAGAGAGAGAGAGAGAGAGAGAGAGAGAGAGAGAGAGAGAGAGAGAGAGAGAGAGAGAGATGGTGAAAGCCTTTCTGTAGAAGATGGCATTTTAACTGGGACTTGAAGGAATCCACTATGGATCAAGTTTGACTCCCTAGTCCCTAAAGAATTAAAGAATCATTTGAGGAAGAAACTCAGTACAAGGACCAGTAGCTTCTCACTGCATGAGTGGGATGTGAGGTGGGATGTGCCACAAGAAAAACCCATAAATCCCACTTCATTAACTCCTAACTTTTTCGAGAGTGGTCTCAGAAGATTGCCTTCTCAAAGAGGGAAGATCTTGGAACTGACCTTAGGGAAATGTTTATCAATGGCAGTGACCATGAGTCCTGAGGAGTAATGGTCCCAAGAAACCAGTTGCATTTTCCATTTGAACAGGTCAGATGGGTACCAGATGACTTCCCTCAAGGGGAGTGCTGACAGATGTTTAAGAATCAGGTCTCTCTAGACCAACTTGTCTAAAGGAAAGATCCATGAATCACAGTATCACAGATTTAGAGCTGGGAGGACCTTTTAAAGTGATAGGACCCAACCCTCTCATCTTAAAAATGAGGAAAGTAGGGCTCTAGAAATTGACTTGCCCTCCAAAATGTGAAGTTGAATCTACATTATTATATCCTCTCCATCCCAAACCCTAGAAATCAACAAGATAATAAATCAAGCCTTGATTTGTAGCATTTGCCAGTTTTTGAGTTCTTTTGTCCAGTTGTTCACACCAAAAAACCCAACAATCAACTTTTGCAAGTGCATTAGAACTGGTTCTAGCACACCTCTACCTCTGAGGTTCCTGGTCTCCTCTTCATTTATTTTCCCTTTTCTAATCTACTGCCTCTCTTCATCATCTTAATAGCTCTAGAGTCTCCCCATTGAAGTAAATTCTGTTCCACCTTGATGGTCCCTTGAACTTCCTGAGTGAATTGTAACATAGCAGGCAAGTTACAAAGAGGGAAGATTCCCTTCTCTCCTCACCTACTTGTTCTAAGTGCTTCTCAATCAGCTTGATAGTTTACAGGTGATCCCTAAATGATGCTGAAGTTTCCCCGGGCAATCCAGCTTGTCCAGGAACTTTTGATGGGTACAAAGATGCTTCAGAGGTCAGAGGAAGGAAAAACCATTAATGATCATAGGAATCAGTGAAAGTTTCCTGGAAGAGGTGGGAGTTGAGGGGGCTGCTTTTAAAAAAAGGTAGAAGTGCTCTGTCCCAGGCTCCCGCCGAGGGGCGGCTAGGTGGCGCAGTGGATAAAGCACCGGCCCTGGATTCAGGAGTACCTGAGTTCAAATCCGGCCTCAGACACTTGACACTTACTAGCTGTGTGACCCTGGGCAAGTCACTTAACCCCCATTGCCCTGCACCCAAAAAAAAAAAAGGTAGAAGTTCAACAGTCCATGGAAGGGAGGTATGCCATTGTAATGATTGGAACAAAGACCTTCCTTTTCATGGCGGAACTTTTCTATGGTAAGTCTCCAGCAGGTGGCGTCATTCCAATCGTTACACCACTCTAGGCATAGAGGAGAGGGATAACAATGAGTGTGTTTGGGGATATGGGGACAGACAGCAATCCAGTTTGACTGGAGCATACAATAGATGGGCAGCTAGGTGACACGGTGAAATAAGTGCCAGGCCTGGAATCAGGAAGATCTGGGTTCAAATCTGGTCTCACATCCTGCAAGTCACAACCTAATTCCCTCATCTGTAAAATGATCTAGAGAAGGAAATTGCCAATCATTCTAGTATCTTTGCCAAGAAAACCCCAAATGAGGTCATAAAGAGTTGGACATGACTGAGACAACTCATCAACATACAACACATGGAGTGGAATGATGTGATAAATGTTGGAAGGTGGGGAGGTGGTAATTTCATATTGCAGGGAGTCTTGAAGGACAGGAAGAAAAATAAAAATTTTACTTAAGCAGACAAGAGTGAGTCATGGAAGGGTTTTGAATAGAAGAGGAGCAAATCTACAAATAAGAAAGATCATTTTGGTAGTGGCATGAAGCAAAGGTTAGAGGAGGGTAAACCTGTGGCAATCATCTCACTGGGTGGTAATAAGGGTCTTGGACTTGAAGGGTGACAATGGGAAAAGAAAAGAGAAGACAGATATGAGAAATGTCATGGACTTGGGAAACTGAATGGATATGCCAGGCAAATAAGAGGGGAAAGTCAAAGATAATTCCAAAGTCATAAATTTGGGAGATCACAGGCAATAAGTGAAGTCAGAGGCAAGAGTAGGTTTAGAGGAAAATCTTAGCTTGAGACATAATGAGTTTGAGGAGCTAGCAGAACCTCACATGGAAATGTTCTGTAGGCAGTTGCACATCTGGGTCTGGTTCTTAGAAAGGAGGTCAGAACTGGAAATAAAAATTATAATGTCATCTGCATAGAGGTGGAGGTTGAAGGCATGAGGGTGAGTTGGCTAATGGAGGGAGTAGAGAGAGAGAAGATGACCAAGGAGAGATCCTTGGGAATTGTCCACATTAAGGAGTCAGGAAGAGGACAAAGAACTAATAAAGAGACAGAAAGAATCCTTAAAGAGGTAGGAAGAGAACAAGGGAAGGGTAGTGTTTAGGAAGTCAAGGAAAGAGAGAGAGTGTCTTAAAGATAGAGTGTCATCAAAGTCTTCAGTGAAGTCAAAGAGGATGGAGACAAAAAATAGACCATCAGATTTGATCTTAGGAAATCATTGGTGGATTTCAAAGGTTGTTTCTATAGGTTAATGAAAATGAAGGGAGGGTAGGTACTAGGTGTGGTGGCAATGGTTTTAAGAAATTTGGAGATTAAGGGGAAGAGAGAGATAGAAACCCTGGAATTGTTTGGTTGCATGATTGTGGTGAGACTTTTTGGGACATGCACACATACATCCCATATGCATGCACATATATTTGTGCATGCACAGAAAGAGGATTGAATGAAATGGAAGTAGAGTCAGGAGACTTTGGTTCTCATACCAGCCTTGCCAACTACACCTGCCATCATGAGTCTCCAGGCCTCAGTTTCCTCACCTGAAAAAAATGAAGGGGTTGGATCAGAGGATCTCTAAAGATCCTTCAACCTTCTAAGATCCTGTGACCTAGTGTCAAATTCAAAGCTCCTACATCCAAAGCTTCCAAGAAAAATATGAATTGGTCTCAGGTTATAGAAGCACTAAAAAAGGACTTTGAAAATAAAGTAAGAAAGGTAGAGGAAAATATGGAAAGAGAAATGAGAGTGATGCAGGAAAATCATGAAAAAAAAGTCAAAGCTTGAAAAACCAAATTGGCCAAATGGAAGAGGAGGTACAAAAGTTCTCTGAAGAAAATAATTCCTTAAAAACTAGGATTGAGCAAATGGAAGTTAATGATTTTATGAGAAATCAAGAGAAAACCAAAAGAATGAAAAAATAGAAGGCAACTTGAAATATCTCTTTGGGAAAACAACTGACCTGGAAAATAGCTCCAGGAGAGATAATTTGAAAATTATTGGACTAACTGAAAGCCATGATCAAAAAAGAGCTTAGACATTATCTTCCAAGAAATGGTCAGGGAAAATTGCCCTGATATTCTAGAAGCAATAGGTGAAATAGAAATTGAAAGAATCTACCAATCACCTCCTGAAAGAGATCCCAAAATAAAAACTTTTAGGAATATTATAGCCAAATTCCAGAGCTCCCAGGCCAAGGAGAAAATATTGCAAGCAGCCAGAAAGAAACAATTCAAGTGTTGTGAAGCCACAGTCAGGATAACACAAGATCTATCAGCTTCTACATTAAAGGACTGGAGGGCTTGGAATATGATATTCCAGATGGCAAAAGAACTGGGATTGCAACCAAGAATCACCTACGCAGCAAAACTATAATCCTTCAGGGGAAAAATGGGAATTCAGTGAAAGACAGGACTTTCAGGAATTCTTGATAAAAAGACCTGAGCTGAATAGAAAATCTGACTTTCAAAAACAAGACCCTAGAGAAGCATAAACAGGTAAACAGAAAAAAGAAATTATAAGGGATATTAAAAGGTTAAACTGTTTACATTCCTACATGGGAAGATGTTACTTGTAACTCATAAGAACTTTCTCATGATTAGTGCAGCTGAATGGAATATATTGAGACAGAGGACACAGGTATGAGTTGAATATGAAGGGATGATATCTTTTAAAAATAAAATTAAGGGGTGAGAGGAATAGACTGGGAGAAAGGGAAAGGGAGAGGTGGAATGGGGTAAAGTATCTCACAGAAAAGAAGCAAGAAAAAGCTTATAAAGTGGAGGGAAAGATGGGGGAGGTGTAGGGGAGTTAGTGAGCCTTACTCTCATCAGAATTAGCTCGAAGAGGGAATAACATACACACTCAGTTGGGTATAGTAATCTATCTTACCCTGCAGGAAAGTAGGAGGGGGAGGGGTTAAGGGGGGAGGAGTGAAAGAAGGGAGAGCAGATTGGGGGAGGGGGCAGTCAGAAGCAAAACACTTTTGAGAAGGGATAGGGTAAAAGAAGATAGAAAATAGAGTAAATATCACAGGAAGGGAATAGGATTGAGGGAAATACAGTTAGCAATAGTAACTATGAAAAAAAATTGAAGTAAGTTTGTCTGAGAGGCCTCAGTTCTCAAACACATAGAGAATGGAGTCAAATTTGTTAAAATAAGAGGCATTCCCCAATTGATAGATGATCAAAAGGCATGAAGTTTGCAGATGACATAATCAAAGCTACCTATAGCCATATGAAAAAAATGGTCTAACTCATTATTGATTAGAGAGATTCAGGTCAAACCAATTCTGGGTACTACCTCATACCTATTGGATTGGATAATAGGACAGCAGAGGAAAATGACAAATATTGTAGAGGATATGGGGAAAATGAGACATTATTACACTCTTGGTAAAGTTGTAAACTGATTTGAACATTCTGTAGAGCAATTTGGAACTATGGTCAAAGGTCTATAAAACCATGTATACTCTTTGACCTAGTAATACCACTACTAGGTTGGTATTCAAAAAGAGATTTTAAAAAAGTTGAATTTGAAATTGGGGAGATGCCCATCAATTGGGGAATAGCTGAACAAATTGTGGGATGAAATTATGATGGAACACTATTGTGCTATAAGAAATGATGAACAGGATGCTATCAGAAAAACCTGGAAAGACTTACATGAGCTGATACAAAGTGAGATGTACTGTATACAAAGTAACAGCAATATTGCAAGATGATCTGCTGTGAGTGACTTAGTTGCTTTCAGCATTACAATAATCCAAGACAACTCTGAAGGATTTGTGAAAAATACAGTCCATCTACAGAGAGAGAACTGATGGTACCTGGATACAGATTAGAGCATAATTTTTTGTTAGTTTCTTTTCTTTTCTTTTCTTTTCTTTTCTTTTCTTTTCTTTTCTTTTCTTTTCTTTTCTTTTCTTTTCTTTTGGGGCAATGGGGGATTAAGTGACTTGCCCAGGGTCACACAACTAGTGAGTGTCAAGTATCTGAGGCTGGATTTGAACTCAGGTACTCCTGAATCCAGGGCCAGTGCTTTATCCACTGTGCCACCTAGCTGCCTCCTAGTTTCTTTTTTTAAAGTTTTTTTGGTCTGTTTTCTTTTACAAATTGACTAATGTGGAAATGCTTTGCATGACTACACATATATAACTTATATTGAATTACTTGAGTTATTAAGGGAGGGTCGGGAGGGAGGGAGGAAGAGAATTTGGAACACAAAGTTTTAAAAATCAATGTTAAAATTTGTTTTTACATATAATTTGGGAAAAATAAAATTCTAAATAAAGCTAAAGATGAAAAAGTTTTTAAAAAAGAAAAAAAAGAAACGAGGTTTTGATGTGGACTGGGGGCAAAGAAAGAGATAATTTGGGACCCTGGGTGCTGCTTCCAATGGGATCAAACCTGGGACTCTATGACAGGGTTTTGGGAAAGCCTAAGACTATTAAGCTGGGGCTAGGATGGGGAACAGGGTACAATGGGAAGTGGCGAGGGTGTGCTCAGACAATCTGCACTTGGATTTAGTGAGCATTGATGTTGGGCTCCTTCACCGGCCATGCTCACCTCTCTGGGGTCTCTTTACAGTTCCATGCACCCTCCCAAAAGATGCCGGCACATGCCAGACCTTCAAGCAGCGATGGTTTCACAACTCGACCTCTAAAAACTGTGAACCATTTCAATATGGAGGTTGTGAAGGCAACGACAACAACTTTCGCTCCAAGAGAGAATGTATCTCATTCTGTAAAGGCTGAGGTAAGATGGAGAATCCTTGTAGGATCTAGCCATAGCCCTTAATCCTCTCCCATGACTGTGGCCAGTCTTAAATGATTGTTTTTTTCCCACTATCTTCCTACTGATATTCTCTTCGTCTTTACTGAAAATCCATCAGTATTCCATTTTAATTGAGTTTCACACTGAAAATGCAAACGGGGTGGAAGAGTCTGAGCTCTCAGTCATGCCTGTGTCCTCCAGGAATTTATTTAATCATCTGCTTTCTAATGTGTTGGCTAGAAACAACTAACCACAGGGGATAAGATGAAATCTATGGGCTCATTTAGGACTCTGTGTTCTGCCTTGGGAGGTCCAGTCTGGAACCCTGCAGTGAGGTTTTTAGCAGTCCAGAGAGCTTTCTAATATTACTGGGTTTGGGAGGCAGGGTGGACAGGAATATAGAAATACACATTCTGTTCTCTTCCTCAGGGTCCAGAAATGGAAATGGGAGAATCCCAAAGAGGAACTCTAGGTACTCCATATCTGGAAACATTTATTAATGTCTATGTATGTGTCCCAATTTTGCAATTATCTGACCCTACAGATGGCAAAGATATGACCTCCCCACTAGGCACAGGATCTTAGGGTCTGTGGCCCCTGACAATTCAGCCTGGAGCCCCTGTGTATTGAGGGATAGAACTGTGGGGATCCCTTTCATCTGGGAGCCCCTCGTCAATATCCATATTTCTCAACTCACTAAACTCTCCTTACATCTAGATTCATTACATCTCCAGCCTTTTACCATATGGGTTACCTCAGCCCTCAGGTCAATTTTGTCTCCTCACTCCAGAGCAGTGAAGTCAGATATGTGGCCCTAATTGGTTCTAGCAATAACCCAGGACCACCATAGGGTTGGAAATCCTTTGGAGGGGCTGGGTCTTTTCTGGTATATTCTCATATGAATATGCTAGATGTATGTGTGGACACATCATCCTTCCTCTTTGGCTAGGGTTAAACAAAGACCCCAGAAAGGACATCCCTATGACTTTAGTTCTTTCCTTTTTTTATTTTTTGGATATGACCTGGTGATCTACACCAAGTTTGGCTGGGGACATAGGGTGTGAGTGGGAGGTGAGAGGGGGGGAAACTTGAAAAATCTCAATGACTTATAAAAGGATGGAAATCTTTGTTTGTTTTTCCAGACTGAAGATAAACTGTATACACTGTCCTGCCAAAGCCTGCTCTCTGAAGGGCTCAGCTTCAGGACCTGCCTACCAATTCCTGTGTCCTCATTTTCCCACCTGATTGCTGGCTCACTCTAATCACTTTGTTCCCTCCTTCTCCCCTTCCCAGAAATTATTACATTATTTGTCACATTATTAGATGCAGAAAAAAATCCTTTGACAAAATACATTTATTTATGATTAAAACCCTATTAGCATAGACATAAAAGGGGTGTTTTTATTCTTATTTTTGAGGCAATTGGGGTTAAGTGACTTGCCCAGGATCACACAGCTAGTAAGTGTCAAGTGTCTGAGACCGGATTTGAACTCAGGTCCTCCTGACTCCAGGGCTGGTGCTCTATCCACTGTGCCACCAAGCCGCCCCTGAAAGGGATGTTTTTAATATGGCAAAGAATATAAACCAAGGTCGGTGGTACAGTGTATAGAGTGTAGGGCCTGGAGTCAGGAAGACTCATCTTCCTGAGTTCAAATCTGGCCTCAGACAATTACGAGCTGTGTAACTCTGGGCAAGTCGCTTAACCATGTTTACCTCAGGGTCCTCATCTATAGAAAAAATTGGAGAGGGAAGTGGCAAACCACTTCAGCGTCTTTGTTAAGAAAACCCCAAATGGAATCATGATGAGTGGTTGTTGTTTGTCCTTCATTCTTGAAGAGGACAATGCCATTGAGAGGTAACATCATAACTTGCAATGAATTGGATTTAAGTGAGGGAGGGCTGTGCTCAGTCACCAGCCTCACTCTCCTCTAGAGCCATCTAGGTCCAGTGGCAAGATATACATCAGGATGACGGGAGATGGCCCTGGACGTTTGAGGCAATTGAGGTTAAGTGACTTGCCCAGGGTCACACAGCTACTAAATGTCAAGTGTCTGAGGTTGTATTTGAACTCGGGTCCTCTTGACTCCAGGGCCAGTGCACCACCTAGCTGCTCCTCATAAAGAGTTGGACATAACTGAAATGGCTGAAAGACAACAAAACAAAAATATATCAAAAACCCATAGTTAGCACTATTTGCAATGGAAAAAAACACTAGAAGCTTTCTAATAAAAATTTGTAAATTCAATAAATACATGAATAAAGCAAGGATATCTCCTTTTCCCCACTGTTATTTGACACATTTATAGAAAAGCTAGTGAAAACAATGACAAGAGAAATAAATTAAGGGCAATGGCACGAATATTGGGAAATAAAAATTACCCACTGATGAACATAAGTATTTAGGAAACCCTTGAGAATTAATAAGAAATTAACTAAGACAATTAAAACCTTAAGCAAAGTAATGGGATCCAAACTAAGTCCACAAAAATTAAAATTCTTTATAGCAATAATAAAACCTGGGAGAAAAATGATAGGAAGGGAAATCACACTCAAATAACTATAAAATGCATGAAATTTCTATAGTCAACCCCTCAAGACACATTCAAGACTTACATAAATTTACTTTTAAATGATCTTTAAAGAAATAAAGAATGACCAAGAACTGGAAGAAAATTCACTGCTCGTAATTGGGACTTATCATCATATTAAAAATGATATGCTACTTAAATTGGTTAACAGATTTAATCATACCAATCAAATTACCAATGGGGTACTTTGGACAGTTAAATCATTCATTTGGAGAGACAGAAGGTGTAGAATCTCAAGAGAAATAATAGAAAAACAGAGAGAGGAATGAAAGGGGAGTTTTACTTTCATATCTCAAATTATATTATAAAGCAATAAGGTTTAAAAGCTATTTGGGATTGGTTTAAATAGAGTAGATGAGGAAACATTAGGAATAAGAATCACTTCTCAATAATGGTGTTTGATAAACTTAAGAACCTAATTTTCTTGTGGGGAAAACCTCCCTATTTGAACTACTGGGAAAGCAATTTGTTACAAATTAGATTCAGACAAGCATCTTACATACTGTACCATAATAAAGTCAAAGTAGATATGCACTGGGGTTACACCACAAACAAATGAGAGGTTATCAAAATAGTCTAGGCAGAGGTCCTTGTGAGGTAGGTTGGCAAAATAGAAAGAAGGGGACAAATGTGAGAGATATGAGAAATGGTGATAGAATCCAAAAGACTATGCAACTGACCAATCAAATGCGATGAAGTTTTTGAAATGCTCAGCAGCATCTCTGACACATAGTAGATACTCATTCCTTCCCTGGATTGGATATGGGGGATGAGGTCCAAGATGACTCCTAGGTTGTAAACCTGGGTGACTGAAAGGATTGTAGTGCCCTCAACAGAATCAGGGATGGGTTTTACAGGGTAGGGGTTGGCTAGAGATAATTAGTTCAGTTTGGAATATTCTGAGTTTCAGATGCCTTTGAGACAGTTGGCAACTAGAGACAGAAACTAAATTAAATACAGGTATGGGAGTCATCTACCAGGAGATAAATGGAGCTGATGAGATCATTAAAAGAAATGTTGTAGAGAGAGGGGAAGTGAGGTCCCAGAACAGAGTCTTGGGATGCTCCTGTGGTTAAGTGCTGGGACACAGATGGTGATTCAGGAAAGGAGGCTGAGACAGATAAGGGCTGACAAAAGGCTACTGGATTTATCAATTAAGGAATTCTTTGTAACTTGGCATGGAACAGTTTCAGTTGATGTGTTTGGAAGCCAGATTGCAAGGGGTTATTGATAAGTGAGTGAGAGGAGAAGTGGAGGCAATGGGTATAGCTTTTCAGTACATAGCTGAAAAGGGGGGAAATATATAGGACCATAGTTTCCTGTTTTAATTATTTTTGCTAAAGAAGTAAACAATAAAGCCAAATGAAGGAGATTTGAAGGCATCTGTACCTTTTTCTGCACCTGTCTACATGCAGGCACCACCTTGACACCCTGGGGTACCATCTTCCCTTTTTGTACTGACAGTAGGTAAGTCTTGGCTTTATAAAGGGGTGTGTGTGTGTGTGTGTGTGTGTGTGTGTGTGTGTGTGTGTGAGAGAGAGAGAGAGAGAGAGAGAGAGAGAGAGAGGACATAAAGAACCCCTTGCATGCTGATTAGACACAAGTTTTGGCAGATAGTCTTCCTCTCCCCCTGTCCAATTCCCCCCCCCCACACCCCCCTGCCCAAACTCAGAAGATTTCCAGTGTGTCTGTGTCTGTTTATGGTCCTGGCTACCTGTCTTCTCCTGAACTTGGGTACATTCAGCCACAGGGGTGGAGTCAGAGAAGGTGGATGCTTCTAAAGCTAATAGGGTCTTTAAGAAAAGGAAGTCAATCTCAATAGATGCAGAAAAGGCCTTTGACAAAATACAGCACCCATTCCTATTAAAAATACTAGAGAGGGGGTAGCTAGGTGACACAATGGATAAAGCACTGACCCTGGATTCAGGAGGACCTGAGTTCAAATCTGACCTCAGACACTTGACACTTACTAGCTATGTGACCCTAGGCAAGTCACTTAACCCTCATTGCCCTGCAAAAAACCAAAAAACCAAAAAACAAACCACTAGAGAATATAGGAATGAAAGGAGTTTACCTTAAAATGATAAGTACTATTTATCTAAAACCATCAGCAAACATTATCTGTAATGGGGATAACCTAAAAGCCTTCCTAATACATTCAGGGGTGAAGCAAGGATGCCCATTATCATCTCTATTATTTAATATTGTATTAGAAATGTTAGCTATAGTAATAAGAGAAGAAAAAGAAATAAAAGGAATTAGAATAGGTAATGAGGAAACAAAATTATCACTCTGCAGATGATATGTTATACTTAGAAAATCCTAGAGAATCAACTAAAAAGCTACTTGAAATTATTAACAACGTTAGCAAAGTTTGATACAAAATAAATTCACATAAATCACCAGCATTTCTATATATGACCCATGAAGTCCAGCAACAACAGATAGAAAGAAAAATTCCATTTAAATAACTGTTGCCAATATAAAATACTTGGGAGTCTACCTTCCACGAAAAACACAGCAACTATATGACCAGAACTACAAAACACTTTTCACAGAAATAAAGTCAGATCTAAACAATTGGGAAAATATTTATTGCTCATGAGTAGGCAAAGTCAATATAATAGAAATGACAATCCAACTGTGAGATTTAAAATTGGATACAAGAGCATTAAACTCCCCTTTAACCTTTCCATTATATATCTCCCAGACCAGTAAGCGAAAGAAGCCTCTGAGCTTTAGTTAGAGCTTTTATTGTTTGGGAATTAATTAGCCAACCAAAACAAGGTGATGTTGATTAGAGAGATAGGAAAGTATAAATACAAATAAATAGTCTTAGATCTAAGCTTAGTCTATTCCATATAGAACTCACCAAAAACCCAAGGCCACCTCTGAGGCTGAGAACCATGTCAAGCGCATGCTATTACGGAGGACCAGGCCGATCACCAAGGACCATGCTGTCGAACTTGAGTCAGCATGTGTGTGTTGAGCAAGCCAGCAGCAAGTGAGCGAAAAAGGGAGACCAACTTCCATTCTCTCCTTGCTTTTAAGCTCACACCCCGGAAGTGGAGTGCTTAGCAGATGCACGGGCAGTTCATCACGGTCTCCTCCCCGAAAGGGTGGTCCTTCAAAAACTGGCATCCTTCAATTATCCTAACCAACTGTTAAAAGCTTTCACTTTTTACCACACTACCTAAGTTAATTTATTTACTTAGTGCTATACCAATCAAACTATCAAAAATATTTTATAGAGCTAGAAAAAATAGTAACAAAATTTATGTGGAAAAGCAAAAGTTTAAGGATATCATAGGAATCAATGAAAAAAATATGAAAGAAGGTGGTCTAGCAGTACCAGATCTCAAACTGTATTATAAAGCAGTAATTATCAAAACAATCTGGTACTGGCTAAGAAATAGAGAGGTAGATCAGTGGAATAGAATAGATAGAAATAACACTATAATAAATGGCTATAGTAATCTAGTATATGATAAACCCAAAGATCCAAGCTTTGGGAACAAAAACTCATTGTTTAACAAAAACTGCTGGGAAAACTGGAAAACAGTATGGCAGAAACTAGGTATAGACCAACATCTCACACCATATACTAAAACAAGGTAAAAATGGGTACATGATTTACATATAACGGTGATACCATAAGCAAATTAAGGGAGCTTGGAATTGTTTATCTGTCAAGTTTATGGGAAGGGGAAGAA
The DNA here is from genome assembly GCF_019393635.1 of Dromiciops gliroides. NCBI lineage: Eukaryota > Metazoa > Chordata > Mammalia > Microbiotheria > Microbiotheriidae > Dromiciops > Dromiciops gliroides. The sequence goes on along the minus strand of NC_057862.1, from coordinate 659,720,438 downwards.
TTTAGGACCAAAGAAGATATAGAGAATAAAATTAAATGTAAAATAGATAATTTTGATTATATAAAATTAAAAGGCTTTTGCACAAACAAAACTAATGTAACCAAAATTACAAGGGAACTAGAAAACTGGGAAAGAATTTTTGAAACAAATAAATGTCTCTGATAAAGGCCTCATTTCTCAAATATATAGAGAATTGAGTCAAATTTACAAAAATACAAGTCATTCCCCAATTGAGAAATGGTCAAAGGATATGTATTCAGACAAAGAAATCAAAGCTATCTATAATCATATCAAAAAATCTTCTAGATCATTATTGATCAGAGAAATGCAAATTAAATCAACTCAGAGGTATCACTTCACACCTATCAGAGTGGCAAATATAACAAAAACAGAAAATATTGGATGTTGGAGGGGATGTGGGAAAGCTAGGATGCTAACCCACTGTTGGAGTTGTGAAAAGTTCCAACCATTGTGGAGAGCAATTTGGAATTATGCCCAAAGGGTTATAGAACTGTGCATACCCTTTGATTCAGCAATAACACTGCTAGGTTTATATCCCAAAGACATCTAAAAAAAGAAAAATAGACCTATTTGTACAAAAATATTTATAGTAGCTTTTCTTCTGGTGGCTAAGAATTGGAAATCAAAGGGATGCCCATCACTTAGGGAATGGCTAAACAAGCTGTGCTATATGACAGTGATGGAATATTATTGTGCTATAAGAAATGACAATCAGGATTACTTCAGAAAGGCCTGGAAAGACTTGTATGAACTGGTGTATAGTGAAGTGAGAACTAAGAGAACATTGTGCACAGAGACAGCAATATTGTTTGATGAAGAACTGGGAATGACTTGATTATTCTCAACAATACAATGATCTGAGATCATCCTACAGGACTATTGATGAAACATACTCTCCACCTCCAAAGAAAGAACTGAGATTGATGGAACAGACTGAAGAATGCTATTTGTCTCTTTCTTTCATTTTTTTCTTTTAATCAAGTTTGCTTATACAAAATGACAAATATGGTAATGTTTTATCCACATCTGATTGTTTGTCGGGGAAGGGAGGGAAAGAGGGAAAAAAATTTGAACCCAAAACTAATTTTTTTTTTTTGCTGGGCAATGAGGGTTAAGTGACTTGCCCAGGGTCACACAGCTAGTAAGCGTCAAGTGTCTGAGGCTGGGTTTGAACTCAGGTACTCCTGAATCCAGGGCCAGTGCTTTATCCATTGCACCACCTAGCTGCCCCTGAACCCCAAACTATAAATAAAAAATTTTATTATAAAAAAAGAAAAGGAAGTCAGACAGGTGCTCTGTTCACATCCTCACGGCCATCAGGCATTGGGGTGCTGTTGTTCTTTGGTCCTTATGCCCTGGACAATGTTTGCCATGAGACTCCAAGTCCCTCATCTGAAGGCTGACCCATGACTTGGCAAAGCAGCTTCACCTGCCCCTCTCCTGTGCCCAGTTTGTGTCTGGCACAGATATTTAAAGATTGGGGCTTGCCATCCTTATCTTTATGCCAACCCTCCCCTCTGTGTGCTTTGAGTTGGACAGCAGGTGCCCAAGGTTCTGGAACCCTGATGCCCCATCTGTCTCCTCCTTCCCCAGACAGTGGTGGACAAATGAAGTTAGTTGGAGGATCCCTGAGGATTGGTCCTCCCCCTCCCCCAGAATATGGACCTATAGCTGCTCTCCTTCCACTCATCCTCAAGATTATAGAGTCTATTTTATACTCTTTAAATTTGGCCATGCCTGCATCAAAGCCCTGCTTGTTCTCCTCTGGTTATAGCTCTATAGATAGAAGATCATTGAAGATCATTGGAAGACCATTGGAGACTTGGAATTATTGAAAGTCATGCTATCAGAACACAAGGCTCTGCAGGTTCTACAACTCAAGAGAAACTTCCATTGTTCCTCAGTTTCTTCATCTGTAAGGGGAGGGGTCAGACTCAGTATCTTCTGAGGTCTCTTTCAGGTTCATTTCTGGGTTGGTCCCAAGGCACAGAAGGCCTATCAACTGTGAAGGGGGGGCAACAAACAAACTTCGACATTAAGAAACACTATATCCTTGAAGTATGGAAATACGACTCTGAGTTGATCAGAGGAAGAATTTGAACCCAAGTCCTTTAGACTTCAGGGTCAGTGCTTTCCCCACTGTCTCACTGTTTAGTTCTAAAGCTTACAAGTCCATCAGAGAGATACTGTAGAGTAGATTCATAAGCAAGTGTGGACAGCAATCACACAAGGAAAATAAATATATTATTACCTTCATTTCAACAGATGAGGAAATTGAGGCTTAGAGAGGTTCAACTGAGCAGATGTCACTCAGGGAGTGGGAATCTGAAACAATAAAGGTCACTTTGGAGTCTGGGTCACTATGGAGGTCAATGGTTAGTGAAACCAGAAGAAGGATCTCTACAGCTCTGACCCTGGTACCTGGTATGGGGTTCCAGGCATGGTTTAATGAATGCTGACTACGTGATCAGACTTTGGAATGAAGCATTTTATTTCAATAGGAGGATCTGAGTTCAGAGGTTAGGAGGATGGAGCCCGATGGTAGAGAAATGGAAATCCAAAGGACCTTCTGCAGGAGGGTTGGTGACACAACCTTATTCTGAAACAACAGAAAACAAGAGGGTGGATCACGATAGATTCTCTTAGGAGTGTTCCAGCTTCTCTCAAACTCAGTCTGGTAGATCTCATAGAAGCCCCAGATCAGCTGGGTCCTTTGCTACTCTCTCTGGTTCATCCACCCAGGGAAGGGTTTGGCCAGTTTTGCTACATTAATGTATGTGGCACTGAGGAATGTTGGCCCCATTGGGAGCCATGGTATTCCAAAGGGCCCATCTAGTAAGGAGTATTGAGTTCAAGTCACATTCCTTTCCTCCTTCCCTTCCCCCTTGGCCATTCTTGCCTATGTTCATGGAGAGACCTTGGAGGTGGCTAGGATTGAGGAGAATGGAGAGGCCATTTTGATTACCATCATTATTTTTTGGTAGTGGTAGGGTGGTTGGAGGCAATCAGGGTTGAGTGACTTGCCCAGGGTCACATAGCTAGTAAGTGTCTGAGGCCAGATTTGAACTCATGTCCTCCTGACTCCAGGGCTGATGATTTATCCACTGTACCACTTAGCTGCCCTGATTACCATCATTATTGTTTTTCTTTTTCAACAGTTTCCCACAGACCTTAGCCTCTTTATTCTCTTTACTACCCCCCCCCCCGCCACCCCTTACCTCCAATCTAGCCACAATAATTTTCCTTTTACATAATTCTTGCTAATCACTCCTGCTCATAAGTCGTCAGTAGTTCCCTATTTCCTACTGAGTAAATTTCAAACTTCTTGGAGCATTCGAGACCCTCCACAATATAACATTATTCCACCTTTCTAACTATTCTATGTTACTCTTTCCTTCCTCTTCCTAAATATGCCTCGTGCCTTCTCAATTCTGTGCCTTTACTCGTGCCCTTTCTTATGTCTGGGTGGTCTTCACTTTTCCTTTTCACCCATCAAATTCTCACCCACCTTTCAATAATAATAATAATAATAATAATAGTAATAATGATGACAATTAGCATTTGTATGTTAATTTAAAGTTTGCAAAGTGTTTTACAAATATTATTTTATTTACTTCTCACAACAATCCTAGGTGCCATTAGGATCTCCCTTTTACAGTTGAGGAATGTGAGGTCAACAGAGGTTAAGTGACTTGCATAAGGTCACACAGCTAGTAAGTGTCTAAGGCAGAATATGCTAGATCCAGCACTTTAACGACTGCTCAACTTAGCTGTCTTTGTGTGACCTCATCTTTTAAAAGCTCAGCTCAAATTTTGCTTCCTCCAGGAAGCCTTTCCTGATTTGCTCTGTTGGTAACTACTTTATCCTTGGACCTCATGTGACTTCACCTTGTTAGTGCCCTTATAATATAATATTGTATTTGTGTTTGTAGTTTATCTACTTACTAGACTAAGGTTCAGGAGGGTATGGACTATAGTTTATTTTGTATAGTTCCTAGGACCGGGCACGGTAGCCACTTAATTTATGTTTGCTAAATTGATTAAAATAATCATGTCATGTATATAATAGATATAAGAACAAGATCTGTGATATCATTAGTACTTGGAACTCTCAGATGAGGAAGTTTCTTACCAATGCAGTTTAGCACCTTTTCTCTAACTACCTAGAATCCAATGACAGTAAGTGACTTGCCCAGGGTCACACAGTCACTATTCATCAGAGACAAAACTTGAACCTGGGTCTTCCTGGATCCACCCACTACAACATCCTGCCTCTATTGTATATAAAAGTGATCTACTTCTGGTCTTATTCCTCCAGTAGACAGTAAGCTTCCTGAATGGGAGTGATCTTGTCTTGTGTAATGTTTGTAACTTCCCCAGCCTTTAGCATTAAGTTCTGCACACAGTAGGTGCTTTTAAAATTGATGTTGGTTGAATGTAATGGAAGAAAGAAGGCCTTCCCTCTGTGTTCTCTGAACTAGAGATGCCACTGGCACCTAGCTCTATCCAGTACCTTTTAAACCTTACCCCACATGCAGTTTATCTGACACTGTCTCAATTCTATGAAGTTGTTAAGGTTCCCATCGCAGCCCGAGTAGAGGAACTCCTTGCATTTCTTTGAAGACCAGTCATAGTACCATCTCTTCTTCAGGGTGTCACAGGATCCCACTTTGATAGGGAGCTTGCACAGATCTGAGGGAAGACCTTGAGTCAGGTCAATTCAGTTCAATTCAACAGATATTTATTAAGTGTTTACTGTATACAAGTCACTATGCTGAGCACAGGGAACCCCAAGTTTTGTTTGTTTGTGTTTAAGAAATGGTCCCTGACCTTAGGGAACTTAGAGTCTGGTAAGTCTCATGGACACAAATTTCACTTATAGTAAAAAGCAAAATATAATAGAGAAAAAGAGATACCTTGACAAAAGGCATTAGGACTGGGCTTCTGAATCGAAAGTCTGTGAACTTATTTTTTAGAAAAATATTTTAATAATTACATTTCAATATGATTGATTTTTTTGGCAATCCTAGACATTTTATTTATTTATTTATTTTGGGGCAAGGCAATTGGGGTTAAGTGACTTGCCTAGGGTCACATAACTAGTAAGTATTAAGTGTCTGAGGCCAGACTTGAACTCAGGTCCTCTTGACTCCAGGGCTGGTGCTCTATCCACTGCGCCACCTAGCTGCCCCTACATTTTATTTTCAACAGACCACAGCTTGTTCTTGGCAGGCTCCAAAGGTCCCTTGGGGTGCTTCGATATGAGGTGATTTCCAAAGACCCCTAAAGACACTTTCATATTAAGTGATCTCCAAAGGTCTTTCCAGGGCTGCTCTATCTTAGGCAATCTGGACATGTTGAAGACATGCATTTTTGGGGGGCGGGGCAACGGGGGTTAAGTGACTTGCCCAGGGTCACACAGCTAGTAAGTGTCAAGTGTCTGAGGCTGGATTTGAACTCAGGTCTTCCTGAATCCAGGGCTGGTGCTTTATCCACTGCGCCACCTAGCTGCCCCCCTAGTAAATGTTTAACAGCCAGGTCTCAAGAGGGCCAGTTAGGTGGTACAGTGGATAAAGCACCAAGCCTGGATTCAGGAGGACCTGAGTTCAAGTAGACACTTGCTTCCCAATTTCAGAGTCTCCATTAATACAGACATTCTAGTCCCAGTGGCATTTGGAGTTTAGGATTTCTGATCGTTTGATTATAATTTCTGAGGACGGAGAGACCCTCCTGTGGTAAAAAAATATGAAAGTTTTTAACAGTCCGTTAGGATAACTGAAAGACGCCAGTTTTTGAAGGACCACCCTTTTGGGGAGGAGACGTACAGTCCGCCTGCTGCGCACATCAGACTGCCTGCGGCGCACTCGACTTCTGGGGTGGAGAGAACGGAAGTGGGGCTTTTGCCTGCTCGGCTGGTCTCCTGACGGCGCAGCACAGATGGTCTCTCTCCAAAGGTGGCTTTTCGGTTTGGTGAGTTTTTATAAGGAATATAGACTAAGCTTAGACTTAAGACGATTTGTATTGTGTTTCAACTTTCCTATCCTTCTAATCAACATCACCTTGTGACTACCATAACAATAAAGGGTCTATCTAGAAAACCAAAAGCTTCTTCCATTTACTAGTCTGGGAGATAAATTAAGGGAAAGGTTAAGTAGGGGAGGTTTATGATCTAATATGCAATTTTAACTCTCACACTCCTTGCCTCCACCTCCCTGGGATGTAGAATCTTGTAGCTCTGAGAGCTAAATAGGAGTAAATGAAGACTCCAGATAGTGAGTGGATTCCTGTGAGCCTTGGCCTCTTCAGTAAACTCATCCTAAGACGGTGGAGGTTGCGTACCTAGAAATCATTTCAGATTTCGAGTACGCACTAAGCTTCCAATCTTGGAGGTCCTGGATCAGCCCTCTTTGGTGCTCTGAGGCATGGAATCTCTGAGGCAGCCTTTCAGGATCTTAGATAGCTCTGGGTCCATGTGGTCTAATGGCTTCTAACTTGTGAACCATAGACCCCCTGGGGGGTCTCCATATGATGACAAGGTGCCCAAGAATCTACTGTGCCCTCAAACATTGTCATTGTGTCATCATGGGCTTTCTGATGTAGAAAGAGAGATGATACAACCAAAGGGCAGCCCAGCCCATGCATTCCATTGTTGTAGCTGTAACATGCAGAGGTCCTTCAGAATGAATGTTGGGGGGCTCTATTTGAAGCATTTTGGGGACAACCAAGAGAAGAATCACATGGGATAAGAAGGCATGGAGAGATCATAACACCATTAAAGGGAGTAGCTAAATTGATGAAATCACAGATTTGTAGACTGAAATGTATCTTTTTTTCAATCAACAGATACTAATAGTAACTCTCACCCCCCATACTTAGAAGTCTAATGCATGGGACATGCAAGGTGTCCCCATACTTTGAAAAGTCTTGGAGTAATGGTGCTACCCCCATGTTGTCCTCCTTGCCTCTGACCCCTTCCAGTCCTCGATCCCCTCCATGCCTTTTTTTGGGAGGGGGCGGTAATGAGGGTTAAGTGACTTGCCTAGGGTCACATAGCTAGTAAGTGTCTAAGGTCAGATTTGGACTCAGGTCTTCCTGAATCCAGGACTGGTGCTTTCTCTACTGCACCACCTAGCTGCCCCTCCCCAATGCCTTTCAATCCTACCTGGACCATAACAGGTTTCCCGGCAGTGCCTCTGGGTATCAAACCTGTTGCTATTGCCTCCGCAACCTCCGTAGATAAACAGCTCACACGTTCCAGACTTGGGGTTGTAGTACCACTTAGGAATATAGGCTAGACATTCTCCCGGTGCCTGAGCCAAGTAGCAGATATCTGGAAGAACTAAGTAAAATGGATGCAGAGAGGGACCTTCAATGCTGGACCAGGAAATGGGGAAATATTGGATCTTAACTATCCCTGAACCTATCCATTTCCATCTAAACTTCTGGGTAATATTATCTGTCCCTGTTGTTGTGGCCCAAAGGAGACTCCCTCATTTCTTTCACCCTGCCTGATATCTGGGCTGGGCTGTTCTAGTTACCCTGACCAAGGATGTTTCCAGATAAAGGGCAATTGATAAGCTAAGAGCAGGGAACTTTCGTCCCTTTGCTCCCTAAAGGCCTTTTTGAAACATTAAGTGAAATATTAAATAGGGAATCTAACATTGGGTTAGGAGACCTGAGTTCCGGTCCCAATTCTGCCATTAATTCATTATGTAATCTTAGGCAAGTCACTTTTTTTTTTTTGAGGGGCAATGGGGGTTAAGTGACTTGCCCAGGGTCACACAGCTAGTAAGTGTTTAAGGCCGGATTTGAACTCAGGTACTTCTGAATCCAGGGCTGGTGCTTTATCCACTGCGTCACCTAGCCGCCCCCCTGCAAGTCACTTTTTATCAGCCTTAGTTTACTTATCTGTGAAGTAAGGGAGGTGGACTTTTTCCTCTGTCTCCCATGTCTGGAATGCTCTTTCTGATCATGTCTCCTTATTATCTTCCCTGGCCTCCTTTAAGTCCCAACTAAAATCCCATCTTCTACAGAAAACCTTTCCCAACCCTTCAATTCTAGTGCCTTCCCTCTCTTAGTTATTTCCTATTAATCCTGTATATTTCTTGTTAACACATATTTGCTTGCTTATTGTCTCTCCTATTAGATTGTGAATCCCTTTAGGACAGGGGCTCTCTTGATTCTTTATGTCTTCGCAGTGCTTTGCATGGTGCCTGGCACATAGTAAATGGTTAATAAATTTATTGACTAACGTCCAGATGAAAGATTTTATGAATCTAGAGGAGGGAAGTCACACATGGACTCAACTAAGAGAGATACAGATTACTGTGAGGTTAGATAAGGCCAGATCCGGGGTGGAGAAGGTGGTGGGCAGTGGAAACTCCATAGAGGAAGAGGTGACATTTGCTCTTGGTCCCTTCTACTCACTTCCTCGGGCTATATTTTGCATTTATGTGACCTCTTTTCCCCCTCTTGCCCCCATTTGAGCCTTTAAATAGAGTTCAGGACAAGTCCCCATGCTTGGTTCAGAGCCAGGCTCTTAACAGCCTAGAATAGTGTTGAAAGCACTGGATCTTAAGACAGAGGAGTTAGGTTCAACTTTGTCTCTGTCTCTCTCTGTATCTGTCTGTCTCTTGCTCTTTCTCTCTCTGTGTCTCTGTCTTTCTGTCTCTCTCTCTGTTTCTCTTTCTCTTGCTATTGCTGTGATCCTGGGCAAGTCATCACACCTCCTTTGGGTTCTGTTTCCTTATCTATTAAAAAGAGGAAGCTGGATTTCATGGCCTCTGAGGTCTTTTCCACATCTAGAATCATCACTTTAGAGCTAAGGATCTTAGTGTCCTTAAGATTAAGTGACTTGCCTAGTCTGAAGGTAAATTTGAACTCAGGTCTTTCTGACTCTAAGATTAGCACTATATACATTAGATACTATGAATCAAACTGAAACACTGGAATGGAATTAGACTTCCACCCCAAGCCCCTCCATAATGCCCCCATATTCTCCTCTCCCTTGCCCACCCCTTACCATTCCCTCTCCTCCCATCCTTAGGAGGCATTTTCCTGGCACCTACTTTTATTTTTCTGGTTTGCTGATACAAGTAGCAGGTCCAAGTAGGGAAGGGTGAGAGGGAGGAGTAGGAGGGCAATGAGGACCCCAGGAGCCATGCCCACTCAGCAGCGCGTAGCCCCTGGCTGGAGGGACTTCTTATGTGGTCAGTCAGCAGCCCGGCAGGGTGGAAAGAAAGGCTGGGGGAGGGACAAATCAGACCTCCTGGAGCCCTTGACTTTCTGGGAGGACTGTTGCTTAGCTGCCCAGATGGTACATCGTGCTTACCCACCAGGTAGCATCGTGGGCTGGGTGTTCTTTTCCTGGGGAGTGAGTGGAGCAAGTTGAAGGTGAGCCAGGAACAACAGGAACAAGAGCCAGGGCCCTGAGGCCCCTGCTCCGGACATCGTGGGTGACAGCCCTTCTGACCAAGCTTGCGACAGGGAGTGGGTATGTGCTGGAAGATCCGAGAGATATCTTTGATATCTCAGCACCTAGAAGGGAACTTTCTCAGAGTTATCAGCCAGCCAAACCCCGACCTCCATCCATAGCAGCCCTGACCATCGTTATCCAGACCCTACTGGAAAACCTTCATCCAGTGACAGGGAACTCACTCCCTGTCCAGGAAGCTCATTTTGGGGAGCTCTAATTGTTAGGAAGCTTTTCCTTATTTAGACCTAAACTCTTTCTCAGAATTGCTCCCAATTCTGCTCTCTGGGGTCAAACTGGATGGAACACACTTAGAACATAGAACTGAATCTTCTCCTTTAGATTGAGATCCTTGAGAACAGGGCTTGTCATTTGTTTTTCTTTATATCCTTTGTTTGCCTCAGTTTCCTTAATGATAATATCTACCTCTCGTAGTTGTTGTGAGGGTCCAATGAGTCATATTTATAAAAGCACTTAGAACAGTTCCTGTCACATAGTAGGTGCTATATAAATGCTTATTCCCTTCTCTTCTTTGTATCCCCAGCACTGCACAGTGACTGGCACTGTCATCCCTTATCATTGCCCCACGACTAGCTTGTTTTCTTTGTTGATTGTAAGGGAGTTGGTCTGGGAAAGCCCAGGACCTAACTGTAGAAAAAAAATCTGATAATGAGATGTTCAACTAACTCCCCAAACTCAGCCAATTCAGGGGATTCTTTTATGAGATTTAAATAAGTCCCTTGAGTCTGAAGGGAACAACATCATTGGAAAATGATTGGACATGTCCCAGGTGACTCTGAAAAGATACAGTCCAAACAGAAGCTGTTGAGGGAAGAACCCAGCTCCTTATCTTTAGGAAGAGAGGGAGATGGCTCACAAGTGAGTATACAAATCATTGCTCATCAAAATGAGAATTAGCTCCATCTGAAAACTATTTTCAATCAATCAATCCACAAATATTTATTAAATATTTTGTATCAGGAGCTAGAGATACAAATATCCAAAGAATAAAACCATCCCTTCCTTCCTTCCTTCCTTCCTTCCTTCCTTCCTTCCTTCCTTCCTTCCTTCCTTCCTTCCTTCCTTCCTTCCTTCCTTCCTTCCTTCCTTCCTTCCTTCCTTCCTTCCTTCCTTCCTTCCTTTCTTTCTTTCTTTCTTTCTTTCTTTCTTTCTTTCTTTCTTTCTTTCTTTCTTTCTTTCTTTCTTTCTTTCTTTCTTTCTTTTTGGTGAGGCAATTGGGGTTAAGTGACTTGCCCAGGGTTACACAGCTAGTAAGTGTTAAGTGTCTGAGGCCAGATTTGAACTCAGGTCCTTCTGACTCCAGGGCTGGTACTCTATCCACTGTGCCACCTAGCTGCCCCCTTTTCCTTTTTTTTTTAAATATGTTTTTCAATTATCAAGCATTCATTTATCTCCCCCCTTTCCACCGACTAGAAAGAAAACTAGAAAGGAGAGAAAAAAGAAAGAAAAGGAGGAAGAGAGAAAAAGGAAGAAAAAAGGAAGGAAAGAATACCAAAACCCAGTGGGACAGCTAGGTGGCACAGTAGATAGATCCCTGGCCTTGAAGTCAGAGGACCTAAGTTCAAATCTTACCTCACACTTAATAGCTGTATGACCCTGGGCAAGTTACTTGACCCCAATTTCCTTAAACATCCGGAACCATCTCCAGTCATCCTGATCTATATCTTGCCACTGGACCCAGATGGCTCTGGAGAAGAGAATGAGGTTGGTGACCTTGCATAGCCCTCCCTCATTTAAGTCCAATTCAGTGCAAGTCATGACATCACCCCATGCCATGGTCCTCTTTGAGAACAAAGGACAAACATCTATCTAAAAATGTACAGTTGTAGGCAGCTTTTGATATAATTTGGTTTTTTTTTTACATTTTCTCTATCACTTTCTCATCTAGGCAATCAATAAAACAATAACTCAAGGCATCATTTGTATTATTTCTAATTTCTGAGGTGCACATGCTCACACTGAAAATTTGACAGTAGACTTTCACAAGCCCCTTTTAGCTCTCTTTAGTGTAGTTTGGCCTGTATTATATAAGCATACTCAAGCAAAATCTCTTCCCTACTCTCAAGTTGCTTCTATTTTATAAATTGCTTCCACTGACTCACTTTGGATTAGGAAATTAGCTCGATTAGAACTTAAGACAATGAATCACACACTGCAATCTGGCAGGGAAAACACATATATAAAGCTAATCTTTTTTTTTTTTCAGGGCAATGAGGGTTAAGTGATTTGCCCAGAGTCACACAGCTAGTAAGTTTCAAGTGTCTGAGGCCAGATTTGAACTCAGGTCTTTCTGAATCCAAGGCCAGTACTTTATCCACTGTGCCACCTAGCTGTCCCTAAATAGGGCTAGTCTTAATGAGTGTGAGAAGATATCCATTTATCTGTCCATCGATCTCGATCGATCCATCCATCCATCCATCCATATACAATGCATTCATACATACATGCACACATTCGTGTACACCACAAGCATATGCATGTATGCATAATATTCACACACATACACTCATACATATATAAATATATTCATACATGCATTCATGGAATCTATGCATCCCTACTGGGCATGGAAACAGATGTGGCAACTTACAAGGAAAGTAGTTCTTTCTGGGAAGATTGTGTGACTTTAGTGGGTACCAGAGATCTGAGAATATCTTAGAATCATTAGTTACCTTTCAGGGTTCAGCTCAAACACCATCTTCTCTGCAAAGTCTTTTCTGATCTCCTTCCTCAGTTACCAGAGTTTCCCCCATCTGATTACCTGTCATTTATTTTGCGTATATTGTTTATTTGTACATACTTACATCATCTGAGTACATATTTTCTCCCCCAATGCAATGCAAGCCCCCATGATAAAAAGTTCTATTTCATTTTTGTCTTTGTACTCCCAATGGCTGGCATGCTCATTAAGTGCTTGTCAGTTGATTAATGTTCAAGTTAGTTGCACAAAATATCATTGAAAGATGCTTAGCTGTCTTTTAAAAAATACACAAATTTAATATATTTCCTGTAATAGCATTGGTGGAGTTACATAAACGCACACCTCGCTCATTCCCCTCCTTTTCCATATTTATGGAGAAACAGGATAAATAAATTAATTAAACAGCTTAGAGGAGATAGTGTATTATCTGGCCACTAGATGGTACTCAAACTCCCTATGAATACATTCGTCCTCATGAAATTGCTTGGACTCCCTCTAGAGGCCTCTCAGCAAACTCCCAGGTTGTGTAATAGTCTAGGATTTGGGATATCTCATCCCCTTCAACTTAAAAGAATAACAACATGAAACCCTTCTTATCTCTGCTCTTCAAGCCCCCATCTCAAGACTGGTTTCTTTAATCCTCTCTCCCTCTTCATCCAGTTTCCTAGGGTTCTTAATATTTGTACTTTAATTTGTGCATTAAACTAATGTCATAATTTATTTAGTCATTACAAATAACCTTTCCCCTCTTCCTTCAGTCTTTGCTACTATAAGTTCATAGTTCTCTCTTAAATGGCCACAGGACTTATTAAAAACAACCCGGAAGGGCAGCTAGGTGGCATAGTGGATAAAGCACTGCCCTGGATTCAGGAAGACCCGAGTTCAAATGTGACCTCAGACACTTGCCACTTACTAGGTGTGTGACCCTGGGCAAGTCACTTAACCCTCATTGCCCCACCAAAAAAAACACAACAAAACCAAACAACCCAACAAAAACAAAAACAAAACAACAACAACAACAACAAAACAATCTGGTAGCATAGGATTCCACAAAGCAAGCTCTAGGATCTGTCCCATTGTACTTATTTCCCCTTCGCTCCACCCATCCTCCATCAGTAGCCACTGGACTCAGATGATTCTGGAGGAAGGAGTGAGACCTGACTTTGCACAGCCCTGCCTCACTTCAATCCAATTTACTTGCAAGTCAAGACAACAACCTCCTTATGTCACTGGGCTTCTTCAAGAATGAAAGATGAACAGGAACAACCAAAGGTGAGGCACAAAAAGGAAAAAGATGTAGCCAGTTTGTTTAGAGAACCCTCAGCAACCAGTCTGAGGGAATGGGGGTAGAAAAAACACTCGAGTTGGTTTCCACTCAGGGATATGCTGGCAAAATGTTTAATAATTGACTCTTTGGGGGGAAAAGACTTACCTTTAAGTTGAATCTGCATTATTTACGTTTTCTTCATCGCTTTAAAAAATCTAGACAATAAAAAACCCCAATACCATACAACAAAATAAAACAAAACAATACAACAAATTCTGATTCGCAGTAATTGCCCATTTCTGGGGTCCAGTTTTATCACCCTCCCTGGTTCCATTGGACCTCACTGGGATAGCGATGTTTCCTGGTTTGGTAGCATTGTTTCACCCAGTTGTTTTTGAATCCTATGGCTCTCATTCTATTCCTCTCTATCTGCTCTGAGCACATGCTCCCTATATGGGGACCCCACAGGGCTCCTGGAATGACTTTCAGCCCCTTTCCTACTCTCTTGCTGTGGAGTGGTGTACAACAACACACCTTAAGCTGCTCAGAAGGAAAACCTCACATTTGAGTTTGAATGGGCGTGTCTTCTATCCCAAGCCCAAGAAAACTCTTTCTATGAGAAGGAAAATGGAAATTAGACAACTCTGGGAAATATATGCTCTACCCTTTACATTTCTTAGTTTATTTGAACCTCACTATTCGTTTACCATAGCCATTGCTGAAAAGTCTTTGGCAAAGCTTGGTTACAATGGGAATGAGCAAACAATATGCTCTTCCTTTGGTCCTCTTGGACTGTTTTTGCTAGATTCTATTTTAGCTCCTCTTTAGGCAGAAAAGCAAGACACATTAAGAATCTTTTAGATCTCAGAAAAATAAAATGAGAGAGCTCTGAGAAAAACAGAGAGGTAGGGTGGGGATGGAGTGTCCTCTTAGTATCTCACCAAGCCAGAAAACCACAAGAAAAAAGACTTTACTAAATTACCCCCTCCTGGAACAAGAAGGAGAAATGAAAGAGAGAGTAAAGGAGAAGAAAGAAATGGTTTCTAGTCTTCATTTTGTATATGTCTGCATGAATATGTATGTATTTACGTGTGTATATATCTATATCTATGTCTATGTCTATGTCTATGTCTATGTCTATGTCTATGTCTATGTCTATGTCTATGTCTATGTCTATGTCTATGTCTATGTCTATGTCTATGTCTATGTCTATGTCTATGTCTATGTCTATTCAACAAAAGTCAATGTGCTGGGGCGGCTAGGTGGCGCAGTGGATAGAGCACCGGCCCTGGAGTCAGGAGGACCTGAGTTCAAATCCGACCTCAGACACTTAACACTTACGAGCTGTGTGACCCTGGGCAAGTCACTTAACTCCAACTGCCTCACTGGGAAAAAAAAAAGTTAATGTGCTAGGTACTATGCTAAGCATGGAGGGTACAAATATGAAAAAGAAAGACAACCTTTTCCCTGAAGGAATTTACAACACAAAAGAAATATGTAAAGGTGTGTGTGTGTGTGTGGGGGAAGGTGAAGGTACCCTGTATAGGGGCATAGTGGAGAAGCCAAAGAAATCCCAAATAAGAACAATCAGGTGGGAAATGAGGTAATTTCTGAGGAGATTATAGTATTGTATCATATTGTATCATATATTATATTGTATTGTGTCATATTCATTATATTGTATTCTATTTTATTATACATGTAACCTGGGTTTGTCTGAACATGTCCAATTTGCCTAATATGGAGCCGGCTGTGTTCTCCAGCACTCTTTTGATAGGCTGCCTACATCTTTAAAACTGTCAAAATGGATCCATTTATTCTTTTTTTTCTGCTACAATCTTTTCTCTGCTGTGTCTAGAGGGTGAAGATCTTGGTTCACTTATAGCCTGGATGCTATACATTGAAGGGGTTTCCTTCTCTTGCCCCCTCTCTTTTATCGGGCTCCAAGAAATGGACCTTGAGATATTTATTTCTGATCTGTGTTGTCTGACCTCAGTTGCAGGTGTTGGAGATGATCCTCAAAGGACCCAGGAGTTTGAGTCATGATGATGTTGGAGCCAGGATTGCAGGTGGAATGGTATAGTCATCTAGCTCTGCATGAAAGCCCTAAGAAGCCAGGGGATGTGAGACTAGTGCCCAAGGAGGCTTTTGGTCTTGGAACTGGGATTATGCTCTATGGGCATTGAGATAAACTATAAGCCTAATCTCCTTCTGCTTCCCTGAAACTGAGGTGGTTTGGGGGTATAGAAGGTTTATGCCTCCCACATGTTGGGAAAATAAATTTGTATATTTGTGATTTTATCTTTTGAAGTAATTTTTTTTTTGGTGAGGCAATCGGGGTTAAGTGACTTGCCCAGGGTCACACAGCTAGTAAGTGTCAAGTGTCTGAGGCTGGATTTGAACTCAGGTCTTCCTGAATCCAGGGTCGGTGCTCTATCTTTGAAGTAAAATTTTAAAATAAAAGTAAATTTTTTTAAATAAAAAATTTTAAATGAAAAAACCCCAACACCTGACTATTAGTGGCTAATGGAACAAGGGTGCAAAGGACCATTCCCTACAATGGGAGGAACATCATTGGTATGGACTTAAGCCATTTGCAGAGAGCAAAGACACCCCTCTATCCTTCTGAGGGTACTGGAGAACTCTGGGGCTAGAGTGAAATCTAACCTACCTGGTTTAGGCAGTGGGGCCTGAGGTAGCTATGTTATATATACATATGCATATATTAAATGTAACACTAACTACCTTGGTCCCTTTTACCTGAAGGCCTTGTATGATATAATTCAGCCACCCCCAGTATTCTCTGGTATCATAAGGGGATATCAAGGCTCTCTGCAAATCCCAATGATGGTGTTCCCTTCAAGTGGAGGGTTGTGGTTCCCTTGTTGCCCAGTTCCATTTAGCCACTAATACTCATATTAGTTTTTACATGGGAATATTTACTTCAAAAGATATTAATCACAAATATAAAAACTTACTCCCCCAACACATGGGAGGCATAATCCTGCTTTCCCCTCCCCTTTCCCCTATACCACTGAATATATATCACTTTTAATTATTTCCAATTTATCCAGTACCTAGTTTACCTTGTTTATATTTGCTTGTTGTCTCCTCCATTAGACTGTAAGCTCCTGGAAGGCAGGGGATGTCTTTTGCCTCTTTTTGTAACCCCAGAACTTAGCATAATACCTGGCATATAAGAGATGCTTAATAAATGTTTGTTGATTGATTGGCCATTGATTTTTATTTATTTTTTATTTTTGGGGGGCAATGGGGGTTAAGTGACTTGCCCAAGGTCACACAGCTAGTAAGTGTCAAGTGTCTGAGGCCGGATTTGAACTCAGGAACTCCTGAATCCAGGGCCGGTGCTTTATCCACTGAGCCACCTAGTCGCCCCTGGACATTGATTTTAAACTTCTATCCCAGATGGAATCTTCCCTCATAACAAAGAAGCACAGCTATGCATAACAAATCAAAGTATACACCATTGTGTTTCTGTAGGCAACCACCTCTGTGTCAAGTCAACAGGCATGTATTAAATTCCTACTGTATGCCAGGCACTGTGCCAAGTACGGGGAATACAAAGAAAGGTGAAAGACAGTCTCTGTCATCAAGAAGCTCCCAGTCTATTTTTTTTTTCTGGAGGGGCAATGAGAGTTAAGTGACTTGCCCAGGGTCACACAGCTAGTAAGTGTCAAGTGTCTGAGGCTGGATTTGAACTCAGGTCCTCCTGAATCCAGGGGCAGTGCTTTATCTACTGTGCCACCTAGAGCTGCCTCTGAGAAGCTCCCAGTCTAAAGGAAGAGACAATGTAAACAACTGTGTACAGACAAGCTACAGACAAGATACATTGAAAGGAAAGGGGGATCAGAAAAGGCTCCTTGTAGAAGGTGGGACTTTAGCTGGGGTTGGATGGAAACCAAGAGGTTCAAGAAGAGGGTGGCATACTTCACCAGAGGTTTTTCTGCAATCATGCTAGATCACTTGCACTGATGACAGTTCTGATGTTTTCCAGTCTGGTTTTCCTTTATGTGACTGTGGTCACCAAGCCAGTGTTCTCTTGGTTCTGCTCACTTCACTCGGCATCGTTTCAGTTCAGATAAGCCCTCACATCTGTGCCTTTTCATAGAGCAATAGTATTCTATCCCATACTGATGCTACAGTGCATTCAGCCATTCCCCTATCCATGGTATCTGCCTTGTTCCCATTCTCTGCTTCTATCAGCAAAAACTGCTGATTGCCACATCTATAGCTAGATCTACCACACATACATATGTCTCTATATACATGCATATACACATACACATACATATATGTATATTTTTGTATATATATATATATATATACTATATGTGTGTTTGTGTTTTATATAGATAGATGGATATTTTTCTATCAATATAGATGGATATCTATGCATATGTGATTTACATATATTATATATGGGTATTTAATCTATAATATAAACATTTCCATAAGTATATATACATATATGAAATATATACAACTATATCAAGGAAAGAGGTTTTTTATATAAAACATATGTTTTATATATTAGGGTATTTCTTATGTAATATACACACACATATTTATAAAACTGTGTGTATGCATATAAATATATATATATATAAACTATACATGCATATATCAAGAAAAGTAGGAAAGGTTTTATATATAAAGTATATTTTATGTGTAGTCTAGTTGCATTGATTTTGTTCACAAGGAAAATATTTTAAAATTTAATTTGATCAAAATTGTCTATTTCATCCTTTATGATCATCTCCATCTGTTATTTGGTTAAGAATCCTCCCTTTATGCAAGGTACTTCCTCCCAATTTCCTCTAATGTGTGTAGTATATGTGTACGTGTAAGATCTTTTATCCATTTGATATCTTCTTCAAAGGGCAGCTAGGTGCCATAGTGGGTGGAGTGTCAGACCTGAAAATATGGCCTGAAACACACTGTGTGACCCTGGGCAAGTCACTGTTTGCCTCAGTTTCCTCATCTGTAAAATGAGTTGGAGAAGAAAATGACAAACCACTCCAGTATCCCTGCCAAGAAAACCCCAAATGGGATCACAAAGAGTCAGCCAAGACTGAATGACAGCAACAAATCTTCAAGGACGCAGTTCTGATGGATTGGGAATTTGAGATTCATCTTGCAAACATTTCTTTTTCTTTTCTTTTCCCCCTGTTTCCCGAGTTGGAAAACTACTGCCTTTGAAGGACTAGAGGTAAATACCATCCAGAGGACAATAGAAGGAGCATGGTGGGTCTGAGTAGACCCTGCAACATCTAACCAATAAGGAACTCAAGAATGGGGACCAAGGACATCATCAAAGAACCGTGTCTCAGAAAGAAAAGATGTGGTGGCTGTTCATGTATTGAGAGAGAGGGATGGCAGGTGGGTAGCCTGCCACTACTAACCTGGAGATTGAAACTGAGGCTTCTTATGGAAGTAGCGAGCTTCTTATCCCTAGTCAGTCAGTCAGTCAGTCAATCAGTCAATAAACATGCATTAAGCACCGACTATGGACCAGGGACTCTGCTAAGGGCTGGGGCACTGGGAAAAGCTGCATGCTGGAGGCATTTATGTATAAACTGAGTCACACCTTCTTTGGGATAAGATTACTACTTCACCTAGGTGTCAGATTAAATAACCTTCAAAGTTCTTTCCATATATTTTAATTCCTCTGTATTAACAAAGACATTTGTCTAAGCTCGTGCAAAGAATTAGTCCTTGGGCTCACCCAGTCTTAACCTTCAGCCTGGGACAGGGTGGGCACTGAGCATCAAGCAAGATCCTGGCCCCTGAGGACTTGGTCTGTTTCCTTGGGATGGGAGGCAGAAGAAAAGAGTCATGGGCTTGTGGCCCAAGCTGGGTCTACCAATTCATAGGACCCGATAACAAGTCCAGGCTGCTGCAGAACCACAACTCAAGTCAACCACAATCATAAACACGGTGTTTTATTTCAGGGGATGGGGCAGAATGGACATCAGTCTGTAGGTGACCTTAGGAAACCCTCTGCAATCCAAATACAGCGGGACAGGCAGGATGAATGGATGGAGGAGAGGTTGGCCTGGAGTCCAGCTGGGAGTTGCATTCTTCTGGGACACAGGCTTTGTTGCCAGCACTCACTAGGGCAGGTTTCTTTGTCAATCATTCTCATTCATTTAGTCCTGGAAGACAGATAGCAATGTGACCCATGAACTTTTCTGGGGTGTACAGATGTTTCCAGGGTACTTTTCTCCTAAGAGCCAGGGGAGGCAAAATCATGCCAAGTAGCATAATTCCAATGTTACCGATCAGGAAACTGAGCCTTGGAGAAGACAAGTGACAGGCTTGTTGCCACCCAGCTAGCAAGAGCTGGGGCCTTGGTCCAGGATGGGAGCCTCCAGGGTCTGTTCTGGCACACCTGTCATCTTAATAACCTCCATCTTCCCATGAAGTTTCTCAGCCTCCTGCCCTTTTTCTCTTTCCCTAAAGTCATCCACCCCAATTATCTTTCCTGCTTAAGATGTTGCTGCATACTACCTCCCCCTCTTCCTACCTGGAATAAACTTCCTATACCAGATTACCAGAGGCCAAGGCTTCCTCCACTAATGAGGAGAGTCTTATGCAACTGGGCTTGAACCCATGATGACATTTGCCATCTTTCTAGTAAATCACATGCAGTTTTCTTTTCTTTTCTTTTCTTTTTTTTTTTTTGCAGGACAATGAGGGTTAAGTGACTTGCCGAGGGTCACACAGCTTGTAAGTGTCGAGTGTCTGAGGCTGGATTTGAACTCAGGTCCTCCTGAATCCAGGGCCAGTGCTTTATCCACTGTGCCACCTAGCTGCCCCCACATGCAGTTTTCAGTCTGTGGATCCCCGTCTTACCTACATACAGGCCTCCTCGCAACCCTTCAGGGATAAAAAGTTGTTGGCATTGCCCCCACATCTGTAATAGTTGAAGGCCTCACACTGATGCTTTTCCTTGTTGTAGTAAAACCGCTGGACGCTCCTCTTGCACTTGCCCGTATTAAGAGGTAGGCTGCAGACATCTGAAGGGGAGCCCCACCACCAGGAGATAGGAAACATATTAGAGAATATGACTAGAAAAGGGAACTGAGCTTGACAAAGTACTGCAACTATGAACCCTAGAACTTCCAGCCCACAACAAATCCTATGTGATCTGAAAGTAACTCTATGAATCAATCAATCAATGGATTTTCATTAATTGCCTATTATGTGTCAGGAACTGAGGTTACAAAAGCAATAAATGAAAGCAGCCCCTACTTGTAAACTGCTTACCTTCTATTGAACACATAAAAAAGGGAGAGGGGCAACTAGGAGGATTTATGGGGAAAGAATAGACTTGGAGTCAATAAAAGGCGAGTTCAAATCCTGACTCAGACGCTAGTAGGTGTAACTTTGGGGAGGTCACTCAGCCTCTGTTGTAAAATGGGAAGCACCTACTCCCCAGGGTTGTGGTGAGATAGTATTTTGTTAAACAGGTTGCAAACCTTCAAGTTATATAAATGCTATTATCATGATCCTAGTGGGGGAGAGAACAAAGACATAGATAAAAAGGTAATTGGTTTTTGTTTCTCTTTATAATCATTCAAATATTGATGCTCAGAAAATCAGATTGGTTCCGTAGATGACCTTTTTGAGGAAATAAGGATCTGAAGACAGGCTGGGAGACAGAAAGCTGTGAAGGTAATGGTGGTGGGGCGGGCAGGGAATGAGGAAGTAAGATTGTGAAGAAACATGATAGTTTTGGAGGAACAGGGTTAAGTAAGTATGAGGACACTTTGCTTGTTTGTTTGTTTATTTGTTTTTTGGGGGGGCAATGAGAGTTAAGTGACTTGCCCAGGGTTACACAGCTAGTGTCAAGTGTATGAGGCCAGATTTGAACTCAGGTCCTCCTGAATCCAGGGCCGGTGCTTTACCACTGCGCCACCTAGCTTCCCCCATGAGTACACTTTAGAATCTTTAGATCTAATAATTATCAAATTAGACTAGATAACTATTAGATATCAATTAGACAATAATTCGATTATTACAAAGGATAAGTATTAGATAAAGGTACCCAGTAAAAGGAGTGACTGTCATAGGAAAATTCTGGGGGCAGAATCCATGGGTCCTTCTGAGGTAGGTTCAAGTGCCAATGAGGAAAACACCTTTGACAGAATTGGGTGTGCACGGGCAGGGAGGGGACCTGGGTCTCTGGTAGAAAAACTCTTATTTTCGCAGTAACCAAGAAAGTGTAGAAAACTAGAAATCAGACTTTAAATTAGACAATAAATTTGTTGATCTAGAAAAAAATAAAAATGGAGATGTAGGTGGGTTCTACAGATGAGAATTTTTTCATGAAATCTTCAGATGTATTATTAGTTTTACTTAATTGTTTTACTTTGTTAACAAGAAAACCCATGAAGTGAGAATGATCTTCAAATGTATGAGATAAATGAACAAAACACAACAATAAAACTTAAAAAAAAAAGACTAGGTAGGTGGATTGGGAAAACTGTCGTTAAAGACTGTTAATAAGGGATTCCTGAAGTTCTCTTTTTGAGTTACCATATTTTCCAGAAACACTGGACCCAGATTATGCAGGAGGCCCTGAATGTGTCAAGGATGAAGCTCCCTGCTCATCCTGAGCTGATGTAATTTGTTGTTTGAATCCCAAACTGGACTCCCTTTGTGTCCTTTGGAGTCAACATAGTTGCCAGTCAGTCTGGATTAGGCTGAGAAACTGCTTGTTGATAAGCAGACCCTTCTTTCTTCATGGTCTAGAAGCTCCCAAGGGAAAAGAATGTTTTTTGCCATCATCTTGATCCTTCCTTTTGAGAGGGTTTTTTTCCTTTTCCCATCTTTTAGTGCACCTTTTCCCCTCCTGTGCCATGCCCCTTGAGGTGGAAGTTTCTGGTATCTCTTCCTTCCTTTGTCCTGCTGTTATAAATATGCAAACTTGCGTATGGATTGTGAACTCTCTGGGTTCCATATGCATGTTTATTTCTCTTGTAATAAACCTAATTTTCATATAACTTTTTTGAAGCTGTGATTGCTTGTTGACACTGTAAAAATATTTGGGTGAACCTAGGCTAAGTGGAATTGAGCATCTATAGACTTTCATGGGACCTGATCAGTATATAATTTTCAACATGGCGAGGGGCACATTGACTTCAATAATCCGAGATTTCATGGGTGGAGTCTTCTCTCACAGCATGTATTTAGATTCGAATACCTCTCACCTTCGTTGATGATTTTAGGGGTTGTTGAGTCTGTTTTGTGGTTGCTGAGGAAATGGTCATGTTGGTGGTGAAAAGTAGATCTGAGTGATGTTGGATACAATGCATTCCGGGTCCAACCTTCAATTCTTGCCAACTTCGTAGAATATGGTAGGGTTTGGGTTCCAAAGGTAGAGGTAGGATCAGTGTTGTCTGTGCCTTTTAGGATCATCTAGTCCAATCCCTTCATTTTACAGCAGAGTAAACTGAGGCCTAGAGAGATGATGGATCCTTGTACCCCTCCTCTCTTCTGTACAGCTTCCTTTTCTGTATTGTTTTCCTAATTATAATGTAAACTCCTTGACCGCTGGGAACTCTTTCTTTTTGTTTGTGTGATGGCAATCTTTCATTTTCTTTTTATTACATTTTAGCATGCACTTCTCATAGATATTTGGTGAATTGTTTCCTGTAAATATTAACCTCAATTGACTAAAACCTGAGTCATGGAATGATAGAATTAAGGGAAGACTTTTTGACATTCCTCAGATAAGAAGCCAAAGGGAGGTTTGAGCTTCCGAAAATGATTTCGTTATTTGGAGAAGAATTTTCCTGTTGCTAACCCTTTGTAAGCATGTAAACCGACCCGCTGTGAACCCTTTATATGTAGTTTAATCTAACCTGACTTAGTTTAGTCTGTTCAACTAGATTTGTTTCCTCAGGGGATAGATGAGATCAGAGTTCTGTTTAACTAAATTTGTTCAATTTTTATGACATTGAAGGAAGCATGGGATTAAGAATGTCTTGGTTTTTTTTTAAACTTTTATGGATGAAAAGATCGTACAAGATTGCAATATACAAAAGTATTTATTTTTGTCTATAAAAAGCCTCATTAAAATCCTAATCTTTGTTCAGGGTTATTTTTCTACCTCCCAAACCTGTTCTTAAGCATAATGAAACCTAGGTAAAATCATCTGTAATGTCTGCATTGTGGTAGATTTATTTTTGGCAGGACTGGCATTAACTCAAAGTAGATAGATTTCTCCCATAGCATTTATATTTGGATTCCTATCACTTAGCACATTGTCTGGTATACTGTAAGTACTTAATAAAAGTTTATTGATGGAAGCTTCTTGTCTAAGGTCACAGAACTAGTCAGGTCTTCTGATTCCAAACCAGCACTGAATTTAAGCAGCTGATCATTGAGTTGTGTAGTGAGTGGCATGTTGGCATGTTGGGGGATGTTAGAGGAGAGATTTTATTCTCCTTATGTAACAGAAGAGGGGGAACTTTACCACACAAAGACTTTCTTCATCTTCTCAAATACAGGTAAGCTCTGGGTTGTAGCATTTTCTGATTTGCCAGTTCACACTGAAAATTCATCAATATTTATTAAGCACCTACTATGTGTCAGGCACTGCTATTAGTATCCTCGTTCTGCAGAATCAGAAATAGCGGTAAATAGTGACTTGCCCAGGGTCACACAGCTAATAAGTGTCTGGGACTGAATTTGAACTCAGGTCTTCCCAACTCTAGGCCCAGCACTCTATCCATTATGTCACCTAGCTACCCTAAAAATTTAACAATCAGCTTTCTCAAACCAATGGAGCTGACTCCAGCATACCCTTTCCTCAACTACCATCAGACCATCTTGTATTTAACTACCTTATATTTCTTCTTCAGATATTTCTTCTGCATATTATTATATGCATACATATTGGTTTTTCCCTCCCCCAACATAATGCATGCTTCTTGTGAGCAAAGATTATTTTTTTGGTTTTGTTTTGTTTTGTTTTGTATCTTCAGGGCCAATCATGATGACTGATACACAGATGAGTGGTTTAGAGGTTCACAGATCAAGGGGACCTGGAAGGAACCTCCGAAGTCAGCTAGTCCAAGCCCCTCATTTTACAGGTGAGGAACTGGGGTCAAGGTAATTAAAAAATCTGACCAGGATTATACAGCTAGTGAATAACAGGGGCCTTTGATTCTCAATCCAGTCTGATTTCCACTCTATCACACTGTAGGCACTTACTATATGTTTACGGATTGATTGGTCGAGGGCAGCACTTGATCCCAGAGTCTGAAGTCCAAGAATCTAATGTATCCCTTGGAAAGGGGGAGGGGGTAGGTTAGTTTTCAGTGTGAGCATTTATGCCTTGAAAATTAGCAAACAACAAATGAGGGCTTGATTCATTGTTTTGTTGAAGACTCTAGAAAGTAGTGGAGGAATTCAATAATTCAGATTAAGTGGAAAAGGGAATGGGGAGCCATACAGTTTACCTGCCTCCCCAGACCCCATTCTTAAACATTTACCAGCACACTCCTGGTAAGGGGGCGAACTCCCTACCTTAGTAGGTTTGGTACAGAGAGCATGTTCCACACCTTTCCTTAGGAGAGAACCTTTGGTTAGCTCTTTGGTTATCCAGACCTCTTCCCCACTCCCCCAAGTAATTTTGGGGAATTAAATTGTTTTATAAAATTCCTTTTCTAGTTAGAGTATAATAAACTAATTTATGCTAAGGTGTGAATGGCAGAAGATGGTAAGATTTTTATGCTTTTCTCCTCTCAGTGGGATTTTCATTTTAATAAAAGACCACAGCCTTTGATTGGTGGAATTTCAGACATAGTGGCAATCAAGGAAGGGACTGTTTGTAGGTAGGTGGGCCTTTCCAGGTTCCCTTGGGTCATTTTCTAAATCTCTTGCCTTAGTTCCTACCCTACCTGCCTCATTTATGACCACATGCCTATATATCCCCTCCCTTTCTCTTCTCCCCAATAATTACCTTGATTGGGATCCAAGCATATAAATCGACAGCTGTATAGGCAACACTTCCATTTTCCTCTGCACTGCTCATCTCCATGGCAACGGTGCAATTCCCACTTTATACAAAGGACTTTATTGTCCGGACATTTCCCAGGTTTCTCTGCAGCACAAATATCACCGGGCTAATGAGCACAATAGTAACCCTCAGATTTGGAATTGGAAAGGGCTCAGTATGTATCTCCTCCAACTGTCTCATTTTGCACAGGAGGAACCTGAAGGCCCGAGGTAGGGAGACACTTGCCCCAAGATCATAGAAGGGATAAGCTTCTGAGCTTGGACCAGAGTCCAGGTTTAGGAAAGCCCAGGCTCTACCCTTCTCTTCAGCCTACTTGACAAACCACCTAACTCTCTATAAAAATTCCAGGTCTTTCCATGAAGAGGAGCAGGACAGTCCAACAGCCCAGTTATCAGAGAGGGACACAACATCTCTCTCTCTCCTCTCTCCTCTCTCCTTTCCTCTCTCAGTCTCTCCCTCCTGGGGGCAGCAGTACAGTGGATAGAGCACCAGCCCTGGAGTCATGAGGACCTGAGTTCAAATCTCACCACAGACACTTACTAGCTGTGTGACCCTGGGCAAGTCACTTAACCCCAATTGCCTTCAACATCTGGGACCATCTCCAGTCATCCTGATGCATATTTTGCCATTGGATGTCTCTGTGGTTGGTGACCTTGCACAGCCCTCCCTCACTTAAATCCAATTCACTGAAGTCATGACACCACCCTGATGTCATGGTCCTCTTGAAGAATGAAGGACCTACATTAAGAACCTTCTCTCTTGCCTTTCCTCCCCCCTTCCTTTAAATCCATCACCTCTGTTCCAGGAGGGTAGTGATATGTTTCATCTTCAGTTTTCTGGCCTCGTGGTTACTTGTTGCATCGATAATTCTAAAGTTTTTTCAAGTTAACATTCAATGATTTGCAGATTTTGTGATCCTAGGAATCACTAAATTGATAAAGTCTAGAATTGCAAGGGACCTAAGAGATTATCTGCTTCCCAGAGTTGCTGGAAAGGACCTTAGAGGCCATTTAATGTAATCTCCCTCATCCCTGTCATTTGACAGATGAGGAAAGTAAGGTCCAGAGAAATTAATTAGGTGACTTGGCCAAGATCACACAGAACACAAATGAGAAAGAAAGAAGGAAGGAAACAAGCAAACACCTACTCTGTGTCAGGTACTTTGCTTTAAAAATATCATCTCATTGGATCCTCACGACAACCCTGGTAGGTGTGGGTTATTATTACCACCATTTTTTT
This sequence comes from Dromiciops gliroides, assembly GCF_019393635.1. NCBI lineage: Eukaryota > Metazoa > Chordata > Mammalia > Microbiotheria > Microbiotheriidae > Dromiciops > Dromiciops gliroides. The sequence goes on along the minus strand of NC_057862.1, from coordinate 659,693,665 downwards.
TTGGTTGAAGAAACTGAGGTAGATAGAGGGTCAGTGACTTGCCCAGGTTCCCATAGTTAGTAAGTATCTGAGGTCATGTTTGAACTCAGGTCTTCCTGATTTCAGGTCCAGAGCTCGACCCACTGAGCCACCTAGCTGCTAGGCAGCAGAGAGGGGACCTGATCTTATATACTCCAACTTTCAATCCTGCTCTCTCTCCACCACTCCTTCATTCCATGTTGTCTCTCAAGACTTTCATTTTACAGATGAGCAACATGAGACCATAAGAGGTTTAAATGACACCTATAGTCACCTAGGTAGCAAATAGCAGAGCCACCTACCTTTCCAGTAAGACAACAGGGATAAAACAGGGAGCTCCCAGCAGAGCGTGAGGAGTATTAGGAAGAAGAGTACATGGGAATGGGGCTGCATGGTACAGGGCTGTCTGGGAGGAAGTGAGAGGAGCCCAGCTTTGGTTACAGACATGGGGGATTAGGGAGGGGAGTGCAGAGAGAAGCAAGTAGTGGCCAGGGAGAGGAATTCCCCATACCCTTTCTACCCTCACCTCACAGGGGGTCTTGGGTGACTCTGGATCATCCTGACAACGGGTATCTGTACCCATCTGTGTATGCTGCATGTTCTCAGCCTGGGGCATAAAGAACATGAGAGCACTAACTGAGAATGGGGTTTCTCTGAACTTGGCAGGGAGAATTTGTTCCAGCCAACATGGCCAGAGGTCCTTTTCTTCAATGTGGAAGAGTGCCAAATGTTTTCTGATTATAATAATCCCTTGGCTTTGCCCAGATGATTACAACATAGCTTGATCTCATTGGCTCTTCCGAACCATGAGGGAAGCACCACCTGCATTTTGCTGAGGAGGAAACTGAACACTAAGCCCTCATAGCTATTCCATGGTATGGTCAGAACCCCCCTACGCCCTCCACTACTGGGCTAGAGGGCTTTCCATTCAATTCGACAAGCATTTATCAACTGCCTACTGTATGTGAGATACTATGCTAGGTACTAGTGATAACAAGACAATGAATTTACATTCTACTGGGGAGATATATGTATACAGAAGACCAAATACACAGTAGGCGCCAAGTAATATCAGAGAGTGCTAATAACTGGGGGCTTTGTATAGGAGGCTGCACTAGAACTGTGCTTTAAAAGAAACTATGAGGGGGCAGCTAGGCAGCACAGTGGATAAAGCAACGGCCCTGGATTCAGGAGGACCTGAGTTCAAATCCGGCCTCAGACACTTAACACTTACTAGCTGTGTGACCCTGGACAAGTCACTTACCCTTCATTGCCCCGCAAAACAAACAAACAAAAAAGAAACTATGGATTCAATGAGGCCCAAATGAGGAGGGATTACATTCTGGACACTGGGCACCACTTGTGCAAAGACACAGGAGTGGGAGATGGTTGGTTGGTTGGTTGTGGTCCTTCGTTCTTGAAGAGGACCAAAATGACAGCACTATGTTGAAGGGAAGGTCCAGTGTGCCCACCTGTGGCTGATCAGACCTCTATGAGTTTGGAAGACTCTACCACAAGTTGGGCACAAACAGTACATATGAAGATTTGGAGTGGATATGGCTCTAAATTTTTGTGGAGAACTTTCTAACACTTAGGACTGCTCTTAATTGGAAAGGCAGTTTATAGTCACACTGTAAATAGCCTCAGATCCAGCCTAATAGGTTTGCATTTTATCTTAGAGGCTATGGGAAACCATGGCATGGGGAGAGTCATGTGTCAGGGAGTAAGTCAGATGTACTATTAGACTAGAAGTTCCCTGAGGCCAGTGTTATGCCAAATTTAATCATCTAGATTCAAGTGAGATGGTTAATGAGTATTTGAATTACCTGGATTTGATGGAGCTGCCTTGTTATCTGAGTGGATTTTATGAGACCCTGAATTAGTGGGAGCAAAATGCCCTTTGACAAACTTCAGGCTGAATCCAGACAGCTGGCAGATAAGTCCCTATTTACTAATTTCTTTCTTTCTTTCTTTCTTTCTTTCTTTCTTTCTTTCTTTCTTTCTTTCTTTCTTTCTTTCTTTCTTTCTTTCTTTCTTTCTTTCTTTCTTTCTTTCTTTCTTTCTTTCTTTCTTTCTTAGTGAGGCAATTGAGGTTAAGTGACTTTCCCAGGGTCACACAGCTAGTAAGTGTTAAGTGTCTGAGGCCGGATTTGAACTCAGATACTCCTGACTCCAGGGCTGGTGCTCTATCCATTGCGCCACCGAGCTGCCCCCATTTACTAATTTCTTTCCCCAAGAGAGTAAACAAATCAAATCTCCATTCACTATATTCTTTCCCAGAGAGTATCTAAGCATCCTTGTCTTTGATAAAACCCTTTCTGTTTCCACATAATCTAGTCATAGCATCTACTTTGAGTTGAGCTGTTAAACTGATTTGTATTGTTTAACTAATTTACATTTGCTTTTGGGTTGATTTGTATCACACTAATGAAACTGGTAACACCCAGTAACCAGCAAACAACAACAACAACAACAAAACCCTCATATACCCTCAGAAAGAGGGAGTCTCTAGATGATTCATGCCTGTGTCTTCTTGGGACAAATAAGCTGGTTCTATGTTTTTCCCTAGCAGTTTTCTGATCTAATTTTTTTTTCATAGGAGGGCAAATATAGAAACAGTATTTGACACCAGGGACTATCTTTGATTCTTTCTTTGTTTCCCTAGCACTTAGCACAGTACTTGGAATATAGTAGGCATTTAATAAATGTTCATTGACTGACTACCAAGATTCCTTTGGCAGCTTTGGGAAAGATGGACTGGGCAAAGGCTGGAAGCTGTGAACCCAGTGAGGAGTGTATTATAATAGTTTTTGAAGCACGAGATTGCATTAACTTGTAGAAATGTCTTTCCACTGTGGATTAGTCTCCTGGCTTTGGAATAAGGAGGAAAAAATGCCATTTCATCAGGCACCAGACCCCTGGATTTGAGGTAAGGGGATGTGAGAAAATAATGGGCTTTGCCAACACCCAAAGGCCCCAGCTCGAGGAAATTGATTACATTGATTGGATTGACTGAGACTGACTGACTTCGCTAATTAACTTAGGTAAAGTTAACTCAATTGAAACCACACCTGCCTGGCCCTCAAGAGGGTATGTTTTCAGAAGCTGTGGACTCTGACCTCAACACAGGACCACCCTCAAGTACAATGAACCAATGGATTTGGGTGATGCTAGCCAATTAGCTTGAAGAAGAAGAATTGCATAAGAAGCTTCCTCTCTCAGTTCATCTCTTGAACAGGCTGGTGGTGGAGAAATTGAGGAAGAACCAAGAGAGGCTGGAACACTAGGCTAGATAGGCCTTTTCTTGACTTTCTAACCCAGGTGTTCTCTTTTTTCTAATAAATGCTTAATGCCCAAAACTGGTGCTAAAGCTTCTAATTTATAAGTAAACCCTAGTTAGTTTTCCCTACACTTGGGACAGGAACAAGGTGACTACACGTTAAATTTTAAACGACACAGGGAGAAATGACCAATCCATTACTCCAGTTCTCCTGCCTGTCTCCAGCTTCCTTTAGGAAGGGCAGAAAGGTAATTCCATCAAATGTCATATTGCTTCTCTTTCAGGGAAGAGGAGGAAGGCCATTACATCGTCTCTAGGCTGGTTTCCTGTCTTGGGAAAAGGGGAGAACATTATTCCTTCAACTCCAAGCACCAGAAAGACTCTGAGAAGCCTCCACCCTGAGTCCAAACCCCTATGGGCAATGAAAATCTACTTAAATTCATTCCTCAGTGATTAACCAACTTCTGGGGTGGCCCAGTGGATAGATCACCAGGCCTGAAGTCAGAAAGACTTATCTTCCTGAGTTCAAATCAGGTCTCGGACAGTAGCTGAATGACCCTGAGCAAGTCACTTAGCCCTGCTTGCCTCAATTTCATCATCTGTAAAATGAACTGGAGAAGAAAATGGCAAACAGCTCCAGTATCTTTGCCAAGAAAAACCTCAAATGAGGTCACGAAGAGTTGGACATGACTGAAAAATGATTCAACAAACTTGCTGGTACTCATGTGCTTCCCATCCTATTAATTCTGAGTCCCAGGTGATCATCATTCAAACCCAATACTACTCGATCCCTTATTCCCAATCCACTCTAACCACCCCCCACCCCACCCAATGTCCCACTCGAAAGGTACGCAGCACTTCAACTGTGCACCATAGACAACAAACCTGATTTCATCTGAAATCTTTTCTTTTCCCACTCCTTCCATCTTCTGGCTCTCCCTGAGACTTGGCTCCCTACTGACATCATTTAATCTAATCCATTCAGTCTACAATCCCAGACTGCCCCCTTCCTTTGGGCTCTCTGTTCTTTCCCTTGCTACAATTTCTGTGTTCCCACTGTTCTATCAAGAAAATAGCAGAAGCTAGCCTGCTCACGGTGTCCACGTTGTCTGTATTGACAGCTATGAAGAGGAATGAGAACGTTGGGAAAATCAGGTGGCATTCAGGTTGATTTTCAGGAGAGAGTGTGATCAGAGAAAGAGATGAATAACTTGCAAGTTAGTCTCTGGATGCAGTAGAAATTCCACAAGCCATCTGGATCTGGGAAAGAAGGTTGCCTTCTGTGTATATTGTGAAGGTTTCCTTTGTATTTCCCTGCTGTTTCTTACCTGGGACTTCCTCAATAATATTCCCCTCCAGCAAGATATTGGTGGGTGAGTATTTATAGGGTAAAGAATTTCTCTCACCTATGCTCAGTATCAGTACTTACCTCTACACAATACACAGATACATACACACATACATACACATATATATCCACATATACATATACACATACACTCACTATATATATAATATATATATGTATATATATATATACACACACACACACGTGTGTGTGTATAGGTTGTTTGAATGTGTGTGTGTGTATGTGTGTATATGATGTCCAGATGTGATTATCTAACCTAGTTTAATGTCATCTGTCCCCCCATTCCCCTTAAATCTCTTATATATTTCCCATATCATGTAGAGGAAATGGAGAATGTTGAGCCTGGATGGAAATGGAGGAAAGGGTTGCAAAATATGATAAATGTATTCAGTTTTTGACAGATTTCAGTATGTTCAACTTGGCCCCACAGGGCAAAACTAGTAGAGGGTTGTAAAGAAGGAGGTTTCAGTCCCATATAAGGAAAAGCTCCCTAGCAATTACAACAGTCCCAAAGTAGAACAACCTACCCTAGGGAGTAGTGATCCTCCCAACATTGGACCTTTGTTAGAGATGGACAAGAAGTGTGAGGGTCATCATTCATTAGGGATGTTGTAAAGTGGAATCCCTTCTAGGTGAGGGCTGGTTTACCTGAACTCTGAAGGACCTCACAACTCTGAGATTTCAGGAGTCTATGCTTCTCAGCAATGACTTGGTCACTTAGGGGCAGAAGCTTGGTTTTGGCCAGCCCAGTAAAATTGGGGCCAGGGAAGAGCTAGTGATAATTATTAGATAGAGGAATAAGGGATATTGGGTATTAAAAAGGAAATAGTAAGGAACTGTTAGAATTAAAAGTTTTCTTCTGCTCCCTTCTAACTTATAGAATTTCTTGCTAGAGTGACTCTAGGGGAATCACTGTTATCTGTGGACAGGTTCTAGGGTCAAATCCTGGCTCTGAAATTTCCTGCCTGTGATCTTGGGGCAAGACACTTAATCTCTTTGGCCTCAGTCCTCTAATCTGTAAAGACTGGATAACATCATTCATCTCTTCCAGCTCTAGAGTTTGATCCCATAATCCCAAGTTAAATGGTTAGTCTGGGGAGGAGAATATTTAGGAGGACTTTACTCACTGTCTTTAGTTGAAGCACTGAGATGGGGAAGAGGGATAAGATATGTTATGTTGTATCCCTAGAGTGGAGAATTGGGGATGATGATGAGAAGCTATCTGGAGGCAGATATGTTATTAATAGTAATAGCTAATATTTTTGTGCTGCTTTAGGTGTACAAAGCATTCAGGAAGAAGGAAGAGTAGAAAGGAGAGAGAAGTTTTTCTTAAATGAGAAAAGCAAAGAAATAGAAGAAAACAACAGAATGGGAAAGATAAGAGATCTCTTCAAGAAATTAGAGATATGAAGAGGATGTTTCATGCAAAAATGGTCATGATAAAATGCAGAAATGGTAGGCACTTAATAGATACAGAAGAATTTAAGAAGAGGTGGCAAGAATACACAGAAGAGCTATACAAAAAAGATCTTTTCTTAATCATAAAAGTATTTTATTATTTTCCAGTTATGTGTAAATATAGTTTTCAACATTTGTTTTCATAATATTTTTAGTTCCAAATTTTTTCTTCCTCCCTCCCTTCCCTCCACCTTCTCAAGACAGAAAGCAATCTGATATAGGTTATATATGTACAATCATATTAAACATATTTCTGCATTAGTCATGTTGTGAAAGAAGAATCAGAACAAAAGGGAAAAACTTCAAAAAAGAAAAGAAATGTAACCAAAAAGTAGAAACAGTATTGTTCAATCTACATTCAGAATCCACAGTTCTTTTTTCTGGATGTGGATAACATTTTCCATCATGAGTTCTTTGGAATTGTAAGAGAGATCTTAATATCACTGATAGCCGCCATGCTTTGGTTACTGATCTAGAGCCAGGCATCTATAGAATGAAGTCAAATGGGCCCTTGAGAAGCATTGCTAACAATAAGGCTGGTGAAGGTGATGGGATTCCAACTGAACTATTTAAAACCCTAAAATATGGTTCTGTTAAAAAACATGGCACTCAATATGCCAGCAAATTTGGAAAACTCAACAGTAGCCACTGGACTGGAAAAGATTAGTTTACATCCTTATCTTGTAAGGCACTAAAATTCTAGCTAGTCTGTCTAAAATATCTAATGAGTGGTCGCCAATAAATTATAAGCTTTAGCAAGAGTTAGACTTTTAAGCCTTTATTAAGGAGAATAAGAATTTGGTAAAGAGAGAGAAAAAGGCCTAGATTCATCTATCTATTAAAGGGAGAGAGTATTCCTAGCTCCACTCTCAACCAGAGTCCTGACGAAAAGGAGCGAGAGCACCAGCCTCACCCCCTCTTCCTCCCACAAGCAAATGTCACTTCCTGTCTTGCCCTCAGATGCCTTCTCCTCATGGTGGAGTGTCCTGCAGTAAGTCTCCAGCAGGTGGCATCATTATGATCCTAAAGAACAGTGATGCCAAGGAATGTTTGAATTACCAAAAAAATTGCCCTTATTGCACATACTCACAAGGTTATGCTTCAGATTCTGCAAGCTAGGCTTCAGAAATATGTGAAGTGAGAATTACCAGAAGAGCAGGCTGAGGAACTAGAGACCAAATTGCCAACATTCACTGAATTATGGAGAAAGCAAGGGGCATTGTGGAAAGATGGCTGAGTAGGTCAGAAATTTCCAGGCTCTTGGGATTTCCTCCACAAATAGACAGAAAATCACCACAAAATGAACATAGAGAAGCAAAAATAAAGGGGTAAAGCAGTTCTCTTATTGGGATAACTTTAGAGGACCTGAGAAAAGACAGGTCTCCAGGGGCTGAGATTTGTCTTGATACTTCCAGGTCAACCTGACACCACTGAATCAACAAACAATAGGTCCAGGGAGAAGCTCCACTGGGAAGTGCACTAGGCCTCAAGAAATTTCATTTTCTAAACTTTCACATCACCACTTCAGGAATTTTCACCTCATGAACTTTTACCTCACAAAGAATAGAAGATGGCTGAGTGGGGGAAGAATGAAGGACCCCCACTATTTGCAGGAGCCGGGCCAAGCAGTGCTGACTGGAGGCTATGGTCAAGGAAGAGTGAGTACAATACTGCAGAGAGTGAGAACATTTTCAGGACAGTGTGGCTGGGCACCCTAACTGTGGCTATGGGGAGGAAAGGAGTCCCTGAGGTTGAGCTCTGAGACAGAATTCAGAAAATAACAGTAAGGAGGATCTGAGGCATAGGGCAACATTATCCACAACTCAGGAATAAAACCTGATTATAATAAGCTAAGGGAAAAGAACCTGGCCATAGATAGCTACTTTGGTATAAAAGAAGGTCTGGGTTCATATTCAGAGGAAGATAGTGAGGTTAAATAAAAGCCCCTCCCACCACAAAAAGCAACATCCAATGGTCATGTGCCCAAAAAGAGTTCTTGAAAAACTTTAAAAGGAATTTAAAAATCAATCAAGAAATATTGAGAAAAATTAGGGGAAAAATACAATCAATCTAATAAGATTATGAAAAGAAAGTTAACATTTAGAAAAAGAGGTCCAAAATCTTAAGTAAGAAAATAACTCTTTGAAAACTAGAATTGGGCAAGAGGAATCAAATGATGTTATAAGACACCAAGAAATAATAAAACTACAACAAATAGAAGAGAATCTGAAACATCTCATTAGAAAAACAACTTATCAGGAGGAGAGACCAAAGAGAGACAATATAAGAATTATTCTGACTTGTTGGAGGGCATGTTGGAAAGCTGGGGCACTAATGCCCTGTTGGTGAGGTTGTGAAAAGATCCAACCATTCAGGAGAACAGTGTCGACCTATGCCCAAAGGGCTATAGAACTGTGCATATCCTTTTATCCAGCAATACCACTGCTAGGTTTATATCCCAAAGAGATTCCCCAAAAGAGAAAAAGACCTATTTGTACAAAAATATTTATAGCAGCCCTTTTTGTGGTGGCTGAGAATTGGAAATCAAAGGAATGCCTATCAATTGGGGAATGGCTAAACAAGCTATGGTATGTAATGGTGATAGAATACTATCGTGTTATAAGAAATGACAAGCAGGATGATTTCAGAAAGGCCAGGAAAGTCTTGTATGAACTGATGTATAGTGTAGTGAGCAGAACCAAGAGAACATTGTGCTCAGAGACAGCAATATTGTCTGATGAAGTACTGTGAATAACTTAACTGTTATCAACATTACAATGATCTAAGACAAGCCTAAAGGACTATTGATAAACATACTATCTAACTCCCAAGAAAGAACTGATATTGGTGGATATCAATGATATTGGTATGTATGTAAGCATGCTAATTTTCAGTTACTTTCATTTTTTATTCAAGTTTTCTAGTACAAAATGACTAATACGGTAGTGTTTTATGTAATCATACATGTATAACCCATATCAGATTGCTTACCACCTAAGGGAAGGAGGGATAAAGATTAGAACTCAAAACTATAAGTAAAAATGATTATTACTTAAAAGAATTATTCTGACTACCTGGAAGTTATGATCAAAAAAAGAATCCAGATACAATAGCACAAGAAATTATAAAGTAAAATTACCCTGAAGTTCTAGAGCAAGAGGATAAAGTAGAAAAGAAAAAATCTACCATTCACCGACTGAAAGAGATCCTAGGAGGATATCTTACAGGAATGCCATAGCCGAGTTTCAAAACTCCCAGGTTAAGCAAAAAAATATTATAAACAATAAGAAAAAAAATCTATCTATCTATCTATCTATCTATCTATCTATCTATCTATCTATCTATCTATCTATCTATCTATCTATCTATCTATCTATCATATATCTATCTATGTACCTACCTACCTACCTATTCATTCATTCATTCATTCATTTTGTTTCCATTCATTCATTTTTGTGAAATAATGAGGGTTAAGGGATTTTCTCAGGGTCACACAGCTAGTAAGTGTCAAGGGTCTGTGGCCGGATTTGAACTCAGGTCCTCCTGAATCCAGGGATGGTGCTTTTCCCACTGTGCTACCTAGCTGCCCCCCAAAACAATTTAAATACTGCTGAAATACAGTCAGAATTTAACAAGACCCAGCAGCTTCTACTGAAAAACACCAAAGGTCGTTGAACATTATATTTTGAAGAGCAAAAGAGCTGGGGTTGTGTACAAGAATAACTTACCCAGCAAAGTTGTGTATAATTATGAATGAAAAAAAGGATATTTGACTAACTGAAAGACTTTCAGGTATTTGTAACAAAAAGACCAGAATTCACTGGAAAATTCACCATAAAAGATGAAGAAGAAATATAAGGAAAACATTTAAGACTTATTATAAGGAGCTCATTAAGGTCAAATTGTTTACTTACTACATATATGAAAATGTTATCAGCATTCTAAAAACTGTTATCATTACTAAGGCAGATGAGATAAAAATTGTTGGACTGAGTTGTATATGATGGAGTGAGTCTAAAAAACCAAAATTTGGTAGGTAAAGGTAAAAGGGAGGATTGTATTTTAAAAATGAGGTGTGAAAGGAAGAACTAATACAGAGAAAGCAGATAGAGGTGGAGGGCTGGTAATGTTGGAACCTCACTCTCAACCTGGTTGTAGAAGAAACAATATGTACATGTGGAAGGTCAAAGAAGTCTTCTGAACATGCAGAGACGTGAGAAAACTAGGGGGCAGGGTGAGGGGAAGGCCTTAGAAAGGTGTGTGGATTGAGATTTTGGGAGAATGGGGGTAAGGGGGGATTTTTGGAGGGGTTGATATAGTGGCTGGTGTGAAGGTGGGGGAAGAAGTAAGGTAAAAGGAGAAACTAAGAAACAAAATAGTAAAAACAAGTTGGAGGGAAATTCACAAACAGTAATTATTACTTTGAATGTGAATGGAATGTTGATAGCAGCTCTGTATTGCAGGAAACAAGTGGAAATTGCAGGGATCACCATCAATTGGGGAATGGCTGAATAAGTTGTGGTGTATAGTTGGGATGGAGTACTATCATGCTATAAGAAATGAGGAGCTCAGGGGGCAGCTAGGTGGCGCAGTTGATAGAGCACTGGCCCAGGATTCAGGAGGACCTGAGTTCAAATCTGGCCTCAGACACTTGACACTTAGTAGCTGTGTGACCCTGGGCAAGTCACTTAACCCCCATTGCCCTGCAAAAAAAAAAAATGAGTTCACTGATCTTAGAAAGGTATAGAAAGACTTGTATGAAATGAATAGGGAAGTGAGGAGAATGAAGAGAAAGAAGATTGTGTGTAGTAATAGCAATATTGTTTAGAGAATGACTTTGAACACCTAAGTAATTTTGACTATAATAAATACACAAATTAAAAAATAAAAGCCATACAAAGAGGGACACCATCTGCACCCAGAGTAAGAACTGATAAATAGAAGTATGAGAAGAATAATTTTACATACATACATACACACACACATATATGTGTATATATGTGTGTATGTATCTATATCTATATCTATAGCTATGCACACACACCTATTTGTGTCTAATAAGAGTCATATCTGGGGGGGAGTGGAAAAAAGAAATTTCCACCACAACTTTGTTGTATATTTGGAAGGAATAGTATGATGTACATGGTAGGTTTGCAGTTTCATGTATAATCATCTTTTTTTTACTATAATGTCTTATGGAAGTGCTTGTTCTGTTCCCTGAATTGAAAACAAAATAAAATAAAATTTTAAACATGAATTCACTGAAAAAAAGTGTTAATGAAAATAATAATAAAAAAGAATATCAGATTCTTGAGAGCAGGGACTATCTTGCTTGCTTTTATTTGGATTTCCAGTGCTTAGCATAGTACCTGGCACATCTGAGTGCCTCATCAATTTTGTATCATTTATTCATGCTAAGAGTACCCGCTCCTAGGGCCCAAGTTCCTACTATCAAGGTGAGGTAACAAGGAGGGATGAAATCTAAAAGAAAAATGGCAGGAACTCAATAAAGTATTTGAGTGGATAAGACAGGGAAGGGAAGGGAAGGAAAGGAAAAAAGGGAAGGGAAGGGAAGGGAAGGGAAGGGAAGGGAAGGGAAGGGAAGGGAAAGGAAGGCTTGCCCTTCCTTTTCTTTGGAGTCTTCTCCACTCAAAGATTGAATGACCGAATGACAAAAGGGCTTTCAAATAATGAGAGCAGAGCCATCCAAATTAATTGTCAGCTAACTCAGGAAGTAGAGAGATTCTTGTCACTGAGAGTGTTAGAGCTGAGGTGGGACCTGTCAGTGATGATGGGGAGAGGATTCATGCCTGGGCTGAGAGGCTGGGATAGACAGAAGTTAAGCCCTTTTTCAGGAGTGAAATTTGAAAATTCCATGAAACTCTTGTGGCCAAAGATTTAATTCCTGGGACTCAGCAAACATCTATTAAGGACTTACTATGTTCAGAGGATGGAACAAGTCAAAACAATAGGAAGGCAATCAGGGAATGCTTCCTGGAAGAGGTGATGTTTGGCATGGGCTCAGCAAGGGGAAGGGGGAGCTGTTTCAAACAAAGGGAAGAGAATGAGCAAAAGCTGTTGATGGTCACTATTTGTGCTTCATGCTGGAAGAGGACCATGATATCACAGTGATGTCATGACTTGCAGCAAATGGGATTTAATTGGAGAGAGGGCTGTGCAAAGTCACCAGCCTCACACTGTCTTCCAGAGCCATCTGGGTCTAGGGGCAAGGCATATATCAGGATGACAGGAGATGACCCTGGATGTTTAAGGCAATTGGGGTTAAGTGATTTTTCCCAGGGTCACACATCTAGTAAGGTTCTGAGGCGAGATGTGAATTGAGGTCTTCTGGACTCCAGGGCCAGTGTTCTATGCACTGCACCACCTAGCTGCCCCAATGAGCACCAGAAGGGAGGTGGGAAGGAATGGAGTATGTTGGTGCCCCAGGAGCCAAGGAAATAAGGGGTCCAAGAGGTCCCCTGCCCTCCTGCTCCTGGTCTGACCCAGATTAGAGCAACCCCTTTGATGCCTAGCCACAGACTGAGGGAATATGAAGGACTGCCAAGTCTGACTCTTCAGGGAGGTTGGGATAGGGGGTGGCTCTGAGGAGCTGACACAGCCCACAGAGGGTTAGGCATGGATAAGCAGGCTGGAGACTGGCTGGGGAGTCAGGCGCTAGGGGTGGGCCAGATTAAGAAGCAGCCAAGCAGGCAGACAGCCAGGCCAGTGAGGTGGGTGGGGCTGTGGGAGAGAAGCGCACTGACTCCTGCCAGTCCTCAGCACCATGGGCTCTCGAGGATGCCTCTTGATGCTGCAGCTGTTGCTGATCATCCTCAGTCAGGACCACAATTGGCTGTGGACTGTTCATATGAGCTGGAGTGGAAGTAGGTGACGGAGAAGGAACCCTCCCCTGGAGGACACTCCTAAGTCTTGGGGGGGGGGTAAGGGAGGACTATAGGAGGGAGCAAAGCCAGATGGGAAGAGAGATTAGCACCCCCCACTCAGTTAAAGCTCAGAAGATTTCCCCAAAGAGTTTGCTACGGGAGCAAGTATAGCATGGGAGAGGGAAGGGGAAGGTGGGGAAGGGGAAGAGAGGGTGATAACAGAAGGAGTCATGCTCAGGGCAATATGTATTTACAGAGAGGACAATGAATGCACAAGAAACAGGGATTGTGAGGAACAAAAGAAATGTTGCTATTTCAGCTGTGCAAGGAGATGCATAAACCCCAACGAAGGTAGGCAACAATCTTTCCTTTGTTCGTTCCTTCCTCCCTCCCTCCCTCCCTCCCTCCCTCCCTCCCTCCTTCCTTCCTTCCTTCCTTCCTTCCTTCCTTCCTTCCTTCCTTCCTTCCTTCCTTCCTTCCTTCCTTCTGCCAGCCAGCAAGCATTTGTTGGGCACCTACTAGGCCCAGAGAGCTGGGATGCTGGGATGAGCACTAGAAGTGACAGGAAATTTAGGTAAGTGCCTGTCCTCATGGAGCTTACAATCTACAGTCCATTGGGTAAAAACACAAACAGCCCAGGAATAAACATTGCTGTGAATTCAGCCAATGCAAAATGCAGCCTAAGAACCAAGAGAGAAGATGGTCCCAGAACCAGAGAAGGCTTTACAGAAGAGGTGGCCCTTGAGTTGGCTTGCAAAGAGAGGGAGGAATTGCAAGGAAAAGAGGGAAAGGCACTCTGTTTTAGGCAGTGCCCCAGGATGCCTGCTTCTGCTCATGGCCCCAGCTGAGAGCACTGCCCCTCACTGCTCCATGTCCAGCATTCAGGACCTTCAGGGTCTCCTGGATCTTGTGCTCTCAGCTGAGGAAGCAGATATGGTGGGAAGGGGCTCAGATGAGAAGGAGAAGGACACTCCCATCCTGGCTCCAGCTCTTTCACTGGGTCATCCTGGGCCAAGGCTAGCAATGGAACTTTGGGGTCACAGACAGTAACTACAAGGGCACCCAGCTAGACTTGATACCTGGGATTCTGCATTGCCAGGAGAGGGCAACTCTTCTAGATAAAATGGTCCTCATTGGTGATGGGTGGAGATGGATGGTGATAGAGAGAGGGAGGCCAAGGTTACCCTCCAACTCTTTCCTTGATTCCCCAACTCTCCAATCTCTTTTCAGACCCATGTACAGAACCTAAATTAAGTAAGCCATGTACCCACTCTGTGACCCGATTCTACTACAACATTGAACACAAGGACTGCTTAATCTATGAATACAACCCATGCAGTGACACCCTTAACCACTTCCAGTCTGAACACGCTTGCATAGTATCCTGCAAGGCATTTGGTGAGTCCAAGGAATTGAAGAGGCAGTAGTGTGGGTTAATGGAAAGAGCCCCAGGCTTTGAGTCAAGGCATCAGGCTTTCAATTGGGTTGTGACCCCAATTAGCTCCTGGCCACTGTGTAGACAGAGGACAGCAGCTGCTTTGGGAACTACCAAGGGCAGCCTCTTCCCTAAACCAGCTGGAGATCATGAACAAACTCATGTTCTCAGAAAGGTCTCAGATACAAAGACATGGGAACATTGTTCTTTCTCTGACCAGTTGATTCTGCCTCAAGGCCAGTGCTGACTCAGCTTGGACTGGCTGCCAAGCTTAGCTTTGCAAAGGCCTGCAGGGATGGGGCCAATTTGCAGAGGAGACAGTGGTGTCCTTTCTGAACACCTCTGTGGATTTCCTAAGGGGCTCACTGGGTGTGAACATTTTGTTAATATATTAACATTTCAGAATGTGTGATGATAACCACTGTGGGGGACCAGATGGCTCCCCATGAACAAACTCCTCCTTTGCCATCAAGTCTAATACTGATCAGAATAAGATGAATGCCTCTAAGTGCAAACAAAGCCAGGGTTGGGAGCTGTCACCCAGGAGGGCTAGCTTAGTTCCTTCTGTGGGTCTATGTCTGTGTGAAATCCAATCAGGTTTCTGGAGCAGGTGACACTTTAGCTGGTGCTTGAAGGAGGGGAAAGATGTCAGCAGCCAGAGAGAGGATGGAGGCAGGGAGTGAGGAAGTCCATTCTAGGAAAGAGGGAAAGTATCAGTGAGCCCATAAACATTTACAGCATGGCTAGTGCATGCCAGGACCCATGCTAAGGATGAAGAAGGCAAAAAGGGCAAAAGGCAAGTTCTTGGCCTGCCCTCCAGAAGCTCACAGTCTAATGGGGAGATGTTTTATTCACAACTACATATAAACATGCTATGTATTAGAGTCAACAGAGGGAAGCACTGTCATGGGTGGCATGGGGAAAGGCTGCCTGTAAAAGGTGGGGGTTCATCTGGGATTTGAAGGGTAGCAGGAGAGACAGGTGAGGAAGGGGATCATTCTAGGCATGGGGGAGAGCCAGAGTTGGGAGATGGATGGTTTTGTGTGAGAAAGAGCCAAGGGGCCATTGGCTCTGGATCAAAGAACCCATGGGGGAGTGCAAGGGGTGAGAAGACTGGAGAGGAGCTTCTAGGCAGTAGGTCAGGAAGGGCTTTGAATGTCAAACAAAGGATTTGATATTGGATCCTGAAGCTGATTGGGAGCCATGGATGTTTCTTGAGGCCAAGGGTGTGAGGGAGGGGGAGTGACATGATCTGCAGTGTTAGCAAAGGCACAGAGACGAGAACGCAGAATGAGTAGGTGGCATGTGTAGATGTCCATGTTCCCGGCGCATTCAGTCCCTGCTCCAGAGGAGGGGGACATAAGGCTGGACATAAGGGGTGGGAGGAGGAAGTTTGGAGAAGAGAAGTCTGGACTCTCTTCTTTCTTCCATAGGAAACGATATGAGTGATGCTGGTTGGGATTAATAGTGAAGCCTTTACTGTGCTATTTTAAGCAGATTCCTCCCTCTGCAAAGCTTCCAGAATCTCCCTGCTTCCCAGAATAGCAGCATCTCAGAGCTAGAGGCCACCTCAGGGGTCATCTGGCCCCAAGTCTACTTCTCCAGGATCTCCTCCCCAATACCCCATTGCAAGCATCCTGCAGCCTCCACAGGAAGGCCTCCAGTGATGGGGAGCTCACTCCCTTCTGAGGGCAGCCATCCCATTCTTGGATGGCCCTCATTATTAGGAAGTTTGATTTTATACACAAGGTCCCCAAGTAAGTCAGTGCAGAACCTTTAACTCCAGCCCCTCATCTCCTGATATTTCTTAGATGTGTGACCATGGGTAAGGGCCTTCCTTCCCCTTTATTAGCTTGGCTTTGCTCATCTGGCAATTGAGGGGTGGGACTTGAGGGTGTTCAAGGTCCCTTCATGCCTACATTTGTGAGCCTCTCTCCAGTATGACTGAAAACCAGCCTGGAATTGGAGGAGGAATGGCGCACAAGGTCAATCATTTTCCAGGGAAAAAGAGCTGTTCTCATTTGGGGCCAAGGGTGTCTGAAGACATGTAAACAAGGGGGCTCAAGGCTAAGAAATCATGAGGGGACCCAAAGACCCAGCCCTGGGGACTCTTTGTTGGTGTGGATTCATTTCAGTCATGTCTGCCTCTGCATGACCCCATTTGGGTTTTCTTGGCAGAGACACTGGACTGGTTTGCCATTTCCTTCCCCTGCTCATTTGACAGTTGAGGAAAGTGAGGCAATCAGGGTTAAGGGACTTCCCTAGGCTTCCACAGGTAGGCATTGTCTGAGGCTGGATTTGAACTCAGGTCTTTCTGACTCCAGGTCTGGAGCTCATTCACTGTTCTACCTAGCTGCCCAGTGTCACTATGGTGTATGATAAAGGACATAGCATTAAAAAGAGCCATTGCGGACCAATATCCTCTCTTCTTCCCATGCTGCATGGGACAGACTGAGCCTGGTGGATGAGGGCCAAAGGGAAGGGAAGGGAGCATGCAGGAGCTTCCAATAGGGCCAGACATAGCACCCTAAGATTGTAGAACTGGACATTTTTGCCACTCCCTACTATCCCCCCACACCGCGTAC
This sequence comes from Dromiciops gliroides, assembly GCF_019393635.1. Classification (NCBI taxonomy): domain Eukaryota; kingdom Metazoa; phylum Chordata; class Mammalia; order Microbiotheria; family Microbiotheriidae; genus Dromiciops; species Dromiciops gliroides. Next base: position 659,676,636 of record NC_057862.1, on the reverse strand, counting down.
TTCATGTTACCCAAGAGAAGGTATGGCCCCAACATGGTTATGTGATATGACCAAGGCCATACAGCATGGGTCAGAGGAACACACAAACCCAAGTCTTCTCATTCCCAAGCCAATGTTCTTTCTCCTCTTCCACACTAGCTTTCTTGAATGCTTTAACAATTAAATTTTTCCTAGACTGATGTGCTCATTGTCCTGTGAATAAATCATATAAAAAAGAACCCCTGAATCTCAATTCTGTGTTGGCCAATGAAGAAAAAGGAAAGGGACAATGGGAGTTCTCCCAGGATGGTGGAGGGCGAGGGAGGAGGGGCAGGGAGGAGGCACACCATTTCCCTCCTGTTGGGACAGAAAATGATCTGATGTCCAGCTGGCTGAGGTCCTTTGTGCATCCTAGCCTTGGGTTGCCCCCTGTCTAATTCTTTGCAGAGTTGCTCTGCCAGAGCCCACTTGGAAACCTTGCCAAGGTGCACATCTCCTGGCCAGCTATGGCCTGACATTTGCTCTTCAGCTACAGGATTCTCCTCTTCATACCCTTGTCCTCTAAGAAGCATGCTGGGAACTTCTCCCTCAAGTGATACAATCCCGAATCTGAAAGGCAGGAGCTCTTGAGCCAAGACATAACCACCAAGTCTGGGAACTTCCATTTCTCAGGCTTGCCCTTGACTGTCCTGTGGATAGAAAGGTAAGAGAAAGCAGTTAGGAACTCGAGGTTCAAGCACCCCTAGCCTCAAGCTCCCCTGAGCAAGCTCAAGGTTTCCATGTATCTCTACTGCAAAGCCTTTTTACTTCTGGGGGCTTAGGGGAGGGCTGGAGAAATTCCTCCCAGCAACCCTTACCTGGAAGTCTAACGAAGAGCAAGCTGTGGCAAGGGAGGAGTCCAAAAGAAGAGTCATTCCCTCAGCTCCTTTAATCCTAGAAAGCCTACCAGATTTGGGCTGCAAGTGACACTCACTGATAGCCTGTCATGGAGAGGGAATGCTCTCCATTAAGAGGGTCTGTAGAGGGAAGTTTGGCATGATCTGGAGGTGAGACTAGACAGTTCTGCTCCTCATTAAGGTATGACCTTGAGCAAGTCACTTTTTTAACCTCCCTGGCTCTATTTCCTCATCTGTAAAATGGGTCATTTGCATGAAATGTCCTCCAAGGTTTCTTACAGGTCTAAATCCTCTGTTTATACCTGGGTTCAAATTTTGTCTCAACTGAGTGCTGACAAATTTAGCAAACCTTTGGGACTGGGATTGGGACTGGGAATCATTCAGAGGATTGGGAGTGAAGCTGGGTCTCTTGTTACTCCCCTTGGGACCTCAGGCAGATCACATCTCTCTCTCTCTGTCTCTCTGTCTCTCTGTCTCTCTCTCACACACGCACACACACACACACCCACACACACACACCCCAACTTCCAATTGCTCCTCTGTGATTGGTTAGGTGACCTCTAAGGCTTCTGCCACTTCTGAGAAGCTAAAGGTCAGCGAGTCCCCAGGGGTGTCCTGGGAGCAGGGAGGAGCATCCATTAGGATCAGCCCTAGCATCATGAGATTTGAGATCTGAAAGAGACTCTGGAACCTCAATCAAGAAGCTTTGCTGATGTCTCTCAAATCACCCATCTCAATCCTCAGTCTAATCCTTCTGACAGCTGTGGTTACCTCTGCTCCTCCCTGGGGCATGAGGCTGGGGAGCCTCTGGGGCAGAAGGGGCCAATCTAGTGAGCTCCCTGAACATGGATATATAAAGGGCAAAAGGGAGGAGGAAGGAAACTTCCCTTCCTTCAAGGCCTTTCTGGGACAAGTCATTGCTCCCTTCCAAGTGGCTGACTGGTGTCCTTGAACCTGTGGCTGAGAAGGCCAGCTTCTTTTGGGGTTCAAGGGCCCTCTTGCCCTCTCCCTTTCATCTGAACAAAACCAGTTTGGCCTGCCATTGGTTTCTGGGAATCAAGAACAATTTTAGACCTTAGAAATCACCTTGTCCTTCCTTCTGCCCTCTGGGAGCAGGAACTGTGTGGGGACTCCATGGAGTCTGCAGTACAAGGATGACTGGCCAAGGGTAAATAATATCCAACTCCCACAGCTGAGCAGCTGAGCAAGGCTCGTTCAGGGGAAAACAAGGAGGCTGGAGAAAGCCCAAGCCCCTGACACTCAGCACCATGAGGTTCCCCAGTTCCACCCTGTTCCTGCTTGGTCTGGATTTAGATCCTACAGGTTGCTGCTTCTCACCCCAAGAAGTTTCTACTTTGGGTGCAGGAAAGAGAGGGGAGGTGCTGTCTTGGCTCTATGAAGAGTGGGAAGAAGAAACGGGGACATGGGAAGGGGGAACAACTGTGACACTAGAGATCTGGGTCCTAACTTGGGTTCTGTCACTTTCTATCATGGGATCTAGAGCCAGGCTTCCTTCTCCCCCAAACCACAAGGGTCATAGGTTCTAGACCTGCAAGAGGCTCTTATGATAATTCAGCCCATTCTCCTTATTTTAAAGAGGAGGCAACTGAAGCCCAGAGAAGGTAAGGGACAGTCCCAAGGTCACCCAATGTGTTGGGGGCAGAACCAAACCTGAATCCCCATTCCAGTTCTCTTACTCCAAGTTCAAGGTCTTTCCCACTCTTCCATCTCCATCATTCTTGTTGGTCAAATATTGGACATAACCCTTTTCCTTTCTGAGTCTTAGCCTCTTATCACTGCCCAGAGACTTGGAATCTGGCCAAGAAAATGCAGAAAAGACCATGCAAACCATGGCACCAGCCCAGGCTTACCTGACTTCTCCCAAGTCACTTGGGGGAGGGCTAGGGATTAGAAGAGTGGATAGCTTGGGGGTGGCTAGGTGGCACAGTGGATAAGGGCCCTGGATTCAGGAGTACCTGAGTTCAAATCCGGCCTCGGACACTTGATACTTACTAGCTGTGTGACCCTGGGCAAGTCACATTGCCCCGTAAAAAAAAAAGAAGAAGAAGAAGAAGAAGAGTGGATAGCTGAAGAGTATTATGTTCTCTCCAGCCAGATTTCTTGGAGATCAAGAATGCCTCATGTAAGTCACATGAGAGATAACAAAGAAGTCTCAGCCTTATGTAGTTTCCAGAAGTGACTAGTAATATACTGACAGAGACAAAGGCTGAATTCCCTTAAACTGCAGTGGTTACTTGGCAATCCTCAATAACTTTAACATCAAGGAAGTCTTCAGAAATACACACAAGGCATTGGGTTCAGACCAGGGACGCCCCTTAACCTAATCTATGCAGCAACCTAGCAGGATATTGATTTTACCAGACCATCTTGGATGCTAGCAGGGGCTCCCCAGGAGACAAGAGGAATTATGAGGGCACCATGGAGCCAGGTATTAACCTGACCCCCTTTCCCCATCTATATTAGAATCAAAGAGGAAACAAAGAAGCCATCCCATTTCTCCTCCAGATGGTCTGAGCCTATCCCACTGTCTTCTTATGGTGGCCTGGGTTTCATCCATCCCCACTTCCTAAATTCCTCTGTGAAGAATTTGTAATGTGTTCTTCCTTTTTTCAGTAGTTTAGTACAGAAAAGGCATAAAAGAACTTTTGTGTAAAGGAAAAGAGTCAAATAAACTGGTGAAAGATTAGAAGATATTTCTGTTGTCACAGATGCACATTTGGATGCCTGAAAGAATCAGGAAAGAACTTCAGTTTAGTCAAATCCATTAAAATACGTATATGAGGAAACACTTCTTTAAGATGGATTTGAGTGGTATTGGACAGAAGGTGAACTATGATATAAGTACAAAGATTCACATCATTTACTGAATGATGAAAGTCATTGTCTTGTGAGCATGTGAACAGTTTGATGGCTTGAAAGAAAAGAGGATGGACTTTTATATATGCCCAAACTAGGTAAATGAAAGAATAAAAAGTACAATTTCAAGGGCACAAAATTGGTTGGAGCACTGTGTTGGGAATTTTGAGCTGCAGAGCAATGTGGTCTCTGAACTATTTGGCATATGATGGTTTTATACCTGAAGAAAGGAAATTTTTTTTATTAAGAGAGAAATCATGTGAACATTTAGAGACTCAGATATCTTTCCCCTCCTTTTTTTTAATGGGGCAATGAGGGTTAAGTCGCTTGCTCAGGGTCACACAGCTAGTAAGTGTCAAGTGTCTGAGGCCAGATGTGAACTCAGGTCCTCCTGAATCCAGGGCCAGTCCTTTATCCACTATGCCATGTAGCTGCCCCCAGACTTAGATATTATTTTAAAAAGGACTATTGCTTTCATAAAGAAATTGAGTGAGTTGTTAACTTTTTAAGTGAAAAGTTAGTTATTGAGAACCAGAAGGTTTTGACTTAAACTATTAAAAGATAAAAGAGGGGGCAGCTAGGTGGCACAGTGGATAAAGCACTGGCTCTGGATTCAGGAGGACCTGAGTTCAGATCTTACCTCAGACACTTGACACTTACTAGCTGTGTGTCCCAGGCAAATCACTTAACTCTCATTGCCCCCCCCCAAAGATAAAGGAATGGAAGAGGAAGGAAAGAAGGAAGAAAAGGAAAGGAATAAGGGAGAGAGGAAGGAATGAAGAAGGAAGGAAGGAAAACTAGCCTTTATTATTTTATTATTTTTTTTGTGGGTCAATGAGGGTTAAGTGACTTACCCAGGGTCACACAGCTAGGGTCACACAGCTAGTGTCAAGTGTCTGGGGCTGAATTTGAATTCAGGTCCTCCTGAATCCAAGGCCAGTGCTTTATCCACTGAGCCATCTAGCTGCCCCCAAAACCAGCCTTTATTAAGTCCTTACTATGTGTCAGACTCTGTTTTAAGCCGAGTATACACATATGGGTAAAAAGACAGCCCCTGGCCTTAAGGAGTTTACTTTCTAATGGGGGAAGACAACACACCAAAGGGTGCTAAAAAGTGGGATAAAAGAGGGGGATGGATGGTGAAGGTATCTTGTTCAGGGGTCCCAGAATCCAGGAGTGAGACTGGGAGAGAAATGAAAGCCAGGCTGTTTCCTTCTGTAGTTGGAAGCCTTAAGAGGCATTCATCAGTGGGAGAAGGGGACATGCCTTACAAAGGGATGTTCCAGGTGATGAAGCCAGGGTGAGACAATGACAGCAGCATGGTTTCAAAGTCTCAAAACCAGTAACACGGCCAAGAGAGTAAAGAAGGAGATACATCTTTTTTAATTCTTTTTTATATGCTACAGCATATAGGAAGCTGAGGCTGAAATGAGAAAAGATTGGCAAAGAATGAAGAGAGATCTGGGGAGGTAGGTCAGAAAAGTTTGTTGGAGAAGTTTTAAGGCAGAAGTATCAATAAGCGGTTGGTTGTGGGGCAGCTGGGTGGTGCAGTGGATAGAGCCCCGGCCCTGGAGTCAGGAGTACCTGAGTTGAAACCTGGCCTCAGACACTTAACACTTACTAGCTGTGTGACCCTGGGCAAGTCACTTAACCCCAATTGCCTCACTAAAAAAACAAAAACAAAAACAGTTGGTTGATAGAAGGCTTCAGGAGAAAGGCATGTGCTGTGATCAGATGCCTTGGTATTTGTATAGAAAGAGCTGAATGGTCTGGTTTATACCTTGTCCAGAGGATCAGCCTAAACTGTTGACTGTGGCCTTTGTCTCATTGGGCAATGCATCAACAATGTCAATGGATACCTGACTCAGCGGGCCTGGATCGCCTAGAGGTACCCAGCTTGATGAGTCATGAAGTTGCCTGGCTTTTAAAGAGAACTATTGTTTCACATTAAGAAGTAATACTTTCTAAATGCCCTTGTAAATTTAATTTTAAGTTTAAGGAACTTGTAAATCCTGTATTCAAGGGTAGAAGAGGAGTTTGTGATTATTTGCAGAGAGGTGAGAGTGAGGTCCAGCAGAGATGCTTGTCCCTAGTAACATGCCCCAGATGACCAGAGAGGGCCCTGAACATACAGGGCTCAGAATCTCAAAGACCTGTGGGCATGGGAGAGGTGTCTATCTCAGGAAGAAGAAGTCAGCACAGTGTCAAGATAATGGAATGTGATAGATGAGATTTGGCAGATACTCAGGAGCCCACCTGAGTGGATTACTGGCTGATTTGACTGGATTACTAGTTGACTAGATTCTAAGTGCACCTGGCTGGTACTTGAGAGTACTTAAGAAAGCAGGGTTCTCAGAATCTAAAAAAACTTTGAACTTCTGGCCCAGTCAACCAATCAGCTTGAAGAACCTCCCATTTCTGGGAGGGGACAGGAAGGAGGAAGGAGAGCCTGTGCAGGGAGCCCTGTCTTTTTTGGGTTCCTGACTTCACCATGGTGGCAGCAGAGGACTACACAGAGGAGTTGAAGAAAGATAGGATTGCCAGGTTGTAGGAATTCTGTTCTCAATCTTTCTCTTCTTTAACTATCTTTCAATAAACCCTTAAAAAACATAAACTCATTTTATCAGTGATTTTAGTCAGTTTCCCCCAAAACTGGGGGAACAGATTGGGATCCACATTTAGAATTTTAATTTACACAACAGGAAGCCAGGAGACCCAGGGAAAGACTAAGTTGGGGGCAATTATACTAGTCCAAAGTCCAGCAGTAGGTGGAGCCTGTGCCTGGCACAAAGTCCCAATATAGGAACTGATTGAATAAACCAAAGATATCAACCAGTATTGAAGATTGTTACCTTTTAAGTGAGTAGTTATTTAAAATATATAGATATAATATATGAATATTTGAACAGAGATATATAGATGCAAATAATAAAATTCCCCAAACCAAGGATAGAGTTCCATATCAACTAGAAATAGAGAATTAAAGAAAATTTTTAGATTTTATTGAGGACTATGTGGATAGTTAGTGAGAGGAAAGCAAGAGAGTAAAAAAATAATTGGATAGGAAGAAATAGAACAAAATCCAAACATTGGGAAAAAAATGGAAGAAAATCTAAACTATCTGATCCTAAAAACCAAAACCAAAATCAAAACAAAAAACAACTCACCTGGAGAAACAGATAATTTAGAATCACTGAGTGTAATGAAAAATGATTTTAAAATCCTAAATAAATACTGTCCGGATTTATTAGCTCCAAAGTGTAAAGTGAAGATAGAAAGAATCCATTGATCCCCTCCTAGATGAAAATCTAAAACAGAATATGTGAGGAAAGTCATAGCTAAAATTCAGAGCTTTAATCCGAAGGAAAAAAAAATAATCAAAACATCATGAAAGAATCATTTCAAGTATCAAGGAATTGAAATCAGAATCACAGAAGGAAAAAAAAAGGAATCACACAAGCCCAGGCAACTATAATTTTAAAAAAAGCAACAGAAAGGAAAGCATATAATGCAATACTCTAAAAGACAAAAGATATGGGATTATAACCACAAATAATTTATCCTGTAAAGCTAACTATAATTCTACAAGGATTAATTGATCTATTAATTGATTAATTTAAAAAAATGGATTTTTAATGGATGACTGGATGCATCTCTAGTAATAAAGATGAGGGTTGAGTAGGAACTTTGCGACCCAAAGAAAGTGTAAAGGGAAACCTAGAAAGGCAAATGTATTTGAGTAATTGGAAAGGGCTTTATGACGTGGTAGTGCTAACATTTGAATACAGGGAAAAGAAATATGTCTCTTCAGGACCTTACTGTCTTCAAAGGGAATTGAGGGAATTTATTTTTTTTTTTGTAAAAAGTGGTCCTGGGAGTAGATTGATTCTGTTCTGATTATTATATGTTATTGTAGAGAGGAAAAAAGTGAGTCATTTGCTATTTCTCCTCATTCTGATGTGTGAAGAGAAGAGGTTACTAACATGGAGAAAAAGGGCAAGAATGGGCCCTGGACAAACTTCACTCTTATCTGAAAGAGATGAAGGAAGGTTAAATACACAAGTTTATATTTAAGTATGTTAAACAACAGAGGAACAAGTGGGAATTGGTGGTGGTGGGGGAGTTAAAGGATAATAACAGGGAAGTAGTAGTCATAAGCAAGATAAACTTCCCAATCATAGATAGGAGAAAAAAGGAAGAGAGAAAGGAAAGGGGAGGAGAGAGGAATAAACAGAGGAGAGGGAGCAGAGGAGAGAGGAGATGTGGGGAGAAGAGGGGAGAAATGGGGAGGGGAAAGGCAGGGTAAAGTGGGGAGGAGAGGAGAGGTAAGAGGAAAGAAGAGGAGAGAAGGGAAAGAAAACTTCTTTTGCCTTGCCTTTGTCTTGCCCTTGCCTCCCCTTGCCTCCCCTCACCTCCCCTCACCTCCCCTCACCTCGCCTCCCCTTGCCTCGCCTCTCCTCATCTCATTTTTCCATCTCAAAGGTCATTTTAGGAAGACAGAAAGAGATGTCCATAGACATTGAGATGAAGGATGGCTAGAGCGCACAGCACAGAAGCTGAAACAGCATTGGACTCTGGTGTAGCAGCAGTAGGGAGAAATCCAGTACCCATTGATAGTGAGGGAACTGAACACCTGGGCAGAAAGAGATCCCAGGCAACCCCTATACTAGCACTGTGTGACATTTCAAATCTAATCTGTGGTCCCCTTTTTTCTGTCCCCAGTGTGGGGAAAGCTAGCTAGGATTTAATTATAAATTGGAAGCTTCAGCAACAGTTTAGGCATTAAGCATTGATTAAAGTATTTTAGAGGTTAGCAAGGAGAGAACATGTGGAGTTCAGAAAAATAGGAACGCCTATCCACCCTAGAGGAGAGATCAAGAGTTCAGTCTGGCCTCCTTCTTCTTCTGCCACCAACAGCTGGTTCCCACACCAAAGAGAAAGCACCAGAGAGCCAGCCTCACTTCCTACTTCTTGCCTCCCTCTCCCAGAAGAGGCGGTCCTTACACATTGCTTTAAGATAATTGGCTGGTAGCATTCAAGTTCATTGATTGACATGACTTGAAGGTGGTCCATGAATAGTATGTGCTGAAGTCAGAGTTCAGATCCTCTGGAGGGAACAAGGAACTTTCTGATGCAGGGTTGACCTTCAGCCAAGAACTTCCTGATGCTGGGTTGACTTTCAGCCAGGTTCTCTCAGCAGGGGGTCCCTGGTAATCATTTTCTCATAACTGGAAGCAGGAATGGGTGCCATCTGGCAGCACTGTTACCAGTTACTCAGTTCTGGGACACAGTTTTAGGGTGGTCACAAAAAGTGCAAAGGCCCTGCATGTTTAAGGAGCAGAGGATACATGTAAACACTAAGAACTTTATCATCACTAGGGCAGTTAGAAGGAGTCTCCTTAGAGTGCATGGGCATGATCTATTATGTTGAGATGATCTCAAATGAATAATGGAAGGGTGAAAAACAGTAATGCACTGGGAGAAGGGGGAAAGGGAGAGGAAGAATATGGAAATTATTCTACATAAAAGAGGGGCACAAGAAAGAGTTTATATCATAGAGGTGAGAATGGAAGATGGGAGCAGGAAATACTTGTATCTCACTCTTATCTGAATTGGTTCAAAGAGGAAAGAGTAAACATACACACAGTTGCAAAGAGAATTTCCTCTTACCCAGTAGGGAACCAGTAGGGAAAAGAGGCTCAGAGAAAGTGTAGGAGATGAGAAAGAGGGTACAGTAAGGGAGTCAGTGTTCAGAAACAAAACCGACTCTTGAGGAGGGGACAGGATAATAAAAGAGAAGGCTAAATATAAAATAACAGGGTGGAGGGGCATACAAAGTTAGCACTCATATTTGTGAATGCGAATGAGATGAACTCATCCAAAAAATGGAAGAGGATAAAGAAATGGATTAGAAACCAGAAGCCAAAAAACATGTTGCTACAGGAAACACACATGAAATAGAAAAGTATGCATAGAGTTAAAATAAGGGATTGGAATAGAATCCATTATGCTTTATCTGAAGTAAAAAAAGACAGGGGTACCAATCATGATCTCAGACAAAGCAAAAATAAATATAATTAAAAGATAATCAGGTAAACTACATTCTGCTTACAAAATACTGATAGCAACCACATTTTTGAAGGAAAATTTAAATGAATTACAGGAGGAAATAATCAGTAAAACTATATTAATGGGAGATCTCAGTTTACCTTTCTCATACCTAGATACATCTAACCATGAAATAATCAATAAAGAAATTAAGGAGATGAATAGAATTTTAGAAAAGTTAGATATGATAGACCTCTAGAGAATATTGAAAGGGAAAAGAAAGAAGTATGCCTATTTCTCAGTTGTGCACGACACATTCACCATTCACAAAAATTTACCAGGTATTAGGGTATAAAAACCTCATAAGCAAATTCAGAAGAGCAGAGATATCAAATGCATCTTTTCTGATCATAATGCAATAAAAATTACATTTGATAAAGGGTCTTTGACTCATTAAATGTGAACACAATTACAAAATAGTCTCCACATAAATAAATATAACTAAATAACTGGAGAAATATTAATTGCTTATGGTTGGGCCAAACCATTATAGTAAAATGACAATATTTCCTAAATTAATTTATTCGGTGTCATACCAATCAAACTAGCAGATAATTATTTTATAGGGTTAGGAAAAAATAATAAAACTCTTCTGGAGGAACAAAGGTCAAGAATATCAATGGAAACAATGGACAAATGTGAAGGAAGCTGTACCATATCTCAAACTATACTATGAAATTGTAATCATCAAAACAATTTCGTACTGTATAAGAAATCTAGTAGCTGTTCAATGAAACATATTAGGTACATAATATACAGAGACAAATGAGCACACTAATGATATTTGATAAACCCAAAGTTTCCAGCTTCTAGAACAAGAACTCACTATTTGACAAAATCTTCTAGGAAAACTCAAAAATAGTCTGGCAGAAACTAAGCTTAGATCAACACTTCACACCATATACCAAGATAAAATCAAAATGATTACATGATCTAGATATAAGGCTATCTTAAGTAAATTAATGAAGCATGGAAGAAATTACTTGTCTGATCTATGGTTAGGGGAAGAGTTTATGATGAAAGAAGAGATAGAGAGGTTCACAGAAAGTAAAATGGCTAATCTTTGTTATATAACTGAACTGCTGGTAAAGCTGTGGACTAGTCCAATCATTGTGAAGAACAATTTGGAACTATGCCAAAAAATCTATAAAACTGTGCTTGACTTAACAACATCAGTACTAGGTCTATACCCCAAAGAGATTAAATAAAAACAAAAATTTTATAGTACTCTGCCTCAGTTTCCTTGTTTATGAAATTAGGATAATAACAGGGTCTTCATATGGATCATGGGAGATATGTGTAAAGCACTTAGCACAGTGCCTAGTACACAGTAAGTTCTACATAAATGCTTATTCCCTTCCCTAGTCATTCCCCTTCTAGAAGACTGGAACTCAACTGTCCTGTGGGTCTCTCTGGGTGCTAGGTCACCCTCTCTTGTCAATGGGAAGGTCTTGTGTCACTCTAGCTCTCCCTGGCTTGGGTAGTTTTTCATCTCAAATGTGCTTCACCATACCACCCTCCCCACAATTTTCTTTGGTTGAAATTCTGCCTAGTTGTGACTGATTCTAGGAATCAAACTCAAGCCTTCTGGTTTCTGGCTTGGGCAATAACAACCTCTCCCCTCAGATCTCATTTGGTCCTTTGTCACTTCTCATGTATATGGTATGTTACATTTCTTTCTGTTGGTGTTCCTTCATAGGCTGTAGGCCCTTGTTGCTATCTAACCTGTCCATGAGCAAGTCTTCTACCCATAATCTTCAACCACAGCCCAGTCCTGGACCCACACCCAGCATGACTTGTCCCTGGGAAATGCCCTCGGGGCAGTGCAGGGGATAAGCTTTGTCTTCCCTGTACCTACTTCTTGGTTTCCTAAAGGCCAAACTAGGTGTCAATTCCAAGGAGAGAGTAAGGATCATGAAGGTGATGATGACAGGCCTCCAAAGCCATGTGCTGCTGGAGCTGAGGATAAAATAGAAAGAACAGGGTTAGGAAGAGGCTCAAGCATTTCTGAGTCTGTGAAAATGTCTCAATGGAGAGAATTCTATGTGCATGACTTATTGTGAGTAGATGGTGACTGTTTGTTACCATGTGTCACAAGGGGGAAGACTGATAAAATGAAAAGAGCATAAAATTTAAAGTCAGAGGTCCTGGGTTCAAATTCTGACCGCTACTTATGACTTTTGTGACATTGGGAACATCACTTAAACACTCTGGGCCTCTGCTTCATCTGTAAGATGAGCTGTTTTTTCTTTTGAAATCATAAAAGCATTTTATGATTTTATGGTTACATGTAGAGAGAGTTTTCAACACTTGTTTTTATAAAATATCTAGTTCCAAATTTTTCTCCCTTCCTCTGCTCCCTCCACCTTGTCCAAGACAGCAAGCAATCTGATATAGGTTATATATGTACAATCACATTAAACATATTTCTGCATTAGTCATGCTGTGAAAGAAGAATCAGAAGAAAAGGGAAAATCCTCAAAAACCAAAAAGGAGAAATAGTATGGTTCAATCTGTATCTAGATTCCACAGTTCTTTTTTTCTGGATTTGGAGTGCATTTTCCATCAAAAGTCCTTTGGAACTACCTTGGACCATTGTATTGCTGAGAAGAGTCAAGTGTATCACAGTTGATCAAAACACAATGTTGTTGATACCGTGTGCAATATTCTCCTGGTTCTCCTCATCTCACTCAGCATCATTAAAATGAGCTGTTTTTTAAGGTCCCTTCCAGCTATAATTTCCACTGATCCTATGAAAAAATAAGTATTAGGGACCAGTGATCCTGGATGCTTAGTGAGAGAGGCACCAGGTGTTAATTGAAAGAGGAATGAAATCTAGGTGGGACTAGGAGGCACAAAGTCTGAGGTATCTGGCCATGGTACTGAACCAGGACCTGATTGGAAGATGTGATAACCCCTCTCCATTACCCTCACAATAAAATAGCAGTGATTCATCCTGATATTCAAAGGCCTTAATCCTGTGGCCTTCATTTGCCTTTCCCGCCTCATTTACTATTAGTCTCCCTCATGAATCAGATGTTCCAGCCATGTTGCTGACTTTATTCTTTTGTCTCCACCTCTATGAATTAATGCAAACCTTCTCCCTTGCCTTGAATTCACTCTCTCCTCATCTCTTCCACATGAGACCCTTCTCTTCATTCCAGGCCTAAATTTGTGCCTCTTATCTGATCTTTTTCCCAGTATCTCATCCTATTTTTTTTTTCTATAGTATCCTATGCTCATGGGGAAGGCAGGGCAGGATTAGGTTCCGGCTTTTATTGTTATAGCAAACTCATGCTATCAATGTAAATAATTGATTGTTTTGTGATTAATAGTTATCTGGAACACTGAAAGGTTAAGTTCAAAGGATCATTGATTTATCGATGGAAGGGACATTGGAGGTCATCACTATATATCAGAGGAAAGATTTGAACCTGGGTCTTCCTAGGTCTATTCTCCAACCTATCTTCTAACTTGCATCATGGTTATTTGTGTGCATTTTGTATACATATTTGTAGACATTATCTTATCTTCTAATATAGTGTAACCTCCTTGGGGCAGGAACTGGGCAATTTTTTTTAACCTTTTTATCCCTTAAGAGCCTACCATGGAACCTTGTATATTGTAGCCTAATGCAGTGCTTTATGTACAAAAGGTGGCTAATAAAATATTTATTGTGCTGCACTGTAAAATTTTAATTCAGGCTAGCCCCTGCTAAAAAACACCAATATCACATTCATATTGTATTTAAGGTTTACAGATTGATTTTTCTAAGACAAAACTGTGAAGTGTGGAAATAATAGCAATGGTGAGGATGATGATAAAAATTATTATGAGTAATTTAATTTTGATTGCACCAATGATTTCATCAATGTAGATTACTCCTGGTGAGGAATTTCCATTACCAATAAAAGCAAAAACTTTTCTGCAATATAGAGTCTTGGAGAGTTGCCTGTGAAATAATTATTATCCATATTTTATAGCTAAGGAATCTAGATTTCAACAAAGGCAAGTGCTTTTTAGATTCACCCAGTGAGTCAATGCTCCAGCTGGAATTTTAACTTGGGTTATTCTCATATCTCTGAATTTTTTAACTCAAATTTGTTGTTCTAGGAACTTTTCTCATTTTATGTGCCACCTAGATCCTCTAAGGATAAAAAGATAAAGGTGAAAAAGTCTCTACTGTCATGGAGCCTATAGTCAAGCTGAGGATTTTTTTTGTGGGACAGTGAAAGTTAAGTGACTTGCCCAGGGTCACATAGTGCTAGTGTCAAGTGTCTGAGGCCAGATTTGAACTCAGGTCCTCCTGAATCCAGTACCAGTGCTTTATCCACCGTCCCACCAGCTGCCCCAAGCCAAGGATTTTAATGTGTAGAAATATAGGTAGGACTAAAGAAGGATGGTGGAGGAAAGGCTGTGACCCTTGGTGCTCCTGATATGAACCATCCACGTACCTTCAAAATAATGCCATAAGACAATTCTTGGAAGAGCAGAACCCAGAAAAGATCAGAGGGAAATCATTTTCTAGCATTACATCGATGGGAAAGTAAATTTTATTCAATTTTTTTTTTTTAGGCAATTGGGTTTAAGTGACTTGCCCAGGATCACACAGGTAGTAAGTGTCAGGTGTCTGAGGCCGAATTTGAACTCAGGTCCTCCTGACTCCAGGGCCAGTGCTCTCTCCACTGCGCCAACTGGCTGCCCCTAATTTTATTCAAATTTATTACTAATGTAGAAATAACACCTGATTGTAAAGCAGATCCTGAGGTAGAAACATGCTTTGTTATAAACAAGTTATTGATATGCACTGTTTTGACATTGATTACTTAAGTGTCATCACAACTTTGTTGGTATAATTGAAGTTAACTTAGTAACTTTTTAAAAAAAATAATAAACATTTTTATTTAAAGTTTTGAGTTCCAAATTCTATCCCTCCTTACCTCCCTCCCTCCACCCTCTCTGAGGCAGTCAGCCATCAGATATAGGTTATGCATGCGCAAATATATAAAACATTGCAATATTAGATACTTTGCATAAGAAAACTTGAATAAAAGAAAAAATGAAAGAAAGTGTAAAACAGCTTGCTTCTGTCTGTGTTCAATCAATATTAGTTCTTTCTTTGGAGGTGGATAGTATGCTTCATCATTAGTCCTTTGGGATTGTCTTGGATCATTGTATTGTTGAGAATACTAAGTTCTTTAGGATATGGAAAGGACTATAATTCTAGGCTAAATAGCTCAGATCTTATACACATGTATTTTATTATAGGAGCTCAGATGTATCACAGCCTTAGTCCATAGGATAATGATATAACATTGTGTTTGCATCTTTGTTCTACAAACTTCTTTTCCCTTTTTCTAATTATTGGCATATCATTCAGAAAGGATAAGGTATTTCAGAGATTTAACCTTACATATGAATATGTAAACATTAGCAGGCAGATAATAAGCCTGAGGACTAATTCACTTAGCTGTTTGGGATATGGAAAGACTGTACATTCAGACTGAAAACAGCAAGATCTTACATACTTGCATTGTGCTCATGTCTTCTACTGACCACTTGCTTAGATTATAGAAATTTTCTATAAAAGGAAAAATTAGGGGCATGATTATAACAGTATCAAACTAGTCCTTGATGACTCAACATATATGACCTTCTTCTTTAGCTGTAAATCAATAACCCAGTCATTCCAGGTGCGGGGGTAGGGGTGATAGAAAGAACTTGACCATAATTCAAAAATGCAAAGGAGAGAACAGAATCTTTCTAAAAACTTAAATTAGCTAACAAGGCACAGAGAGATATAAACACAGATATAGAAAGCACATAGACCAAGGACTCAGCCGCACTAAAAATCCCTTGCTAACCTGGGCTTTAGATCTACAAATCAAGTTACAGTGTACATCCTGGCCAATCACATAGATAATCTGGAGGTTTTAGGACCATGTAACTATATAGCCATATAGCTGCCTGTGGCAGTCCCCTTAGGGGGAATAAAGCCATATTTGTACACTTTATTACTTATGGGGAACACATACACATAGAAAGAAAAACAATAGCACCAAAAAAACCCCTAGAATACTATATTGCCAATTTATTATATATGTGTACATAAGGTAAAAGAAATTATAAATTAAAATATTTTATATATATGCAAATATGCATATATGTGTATGTGTACATACAATTTCTTTTATCTTATCAGTCAGATACCCAGGAGAACCAGGGCTCTTAATTTTATTGAGTCTTCTTTGACTACACATCTGCCAGACACTCCCACACACAGGGTCTAAATACCTAGTCCCCTTTATCCCTGCTCAGGCCATTTAACCCCAGAAAAGACCCCCTTCCAAAGTTCTCTTTGGCAGAGTATTCTAGTTAGCAAGAACCAAACTCAATCCTGTTTTAGCTACCATAACCATTATCATTATCCAGCCCAATTATCCAAGTCAAACTTTCAAATTGGTTTTGGCTTGGATACCCTTAAAAAACAAGGGCTTACCTCCCCCACCTTATCTGTGAACAGTCAGTTCTCTTGTAATAAGGAACTCAACCCAAAGGAAGGGGAGTCTGAAGTATGAATGGAGAAGTGAGACTCCCCAAGGCAGAGATCAGATACAGGTGGGGAAAAAAACTATGCTGGTCCCAAAACTTGCATCTGAAGCCTCTTGCCATTCAGAGTCACTTTCTCTCACCAAAGCCCACTGCTATCCCCATTTCTCAACTGGGAATCACAATTACATGAAACTTATGGAAAAACTAGGTTTATTACAAGAGAAACGAATTTGCATGTGGAACCCAGAGAGTTCACAATCCATTCAGAAATTTGTATATTTATAACAGCAAGACAAAGGAAGGGATGCCAGAAATTTCCACCTAAAGAGGCATGGCCTGGGAGTGGAAAAGGTGAAGGTGAGAAAAAGGTAAAAATTCCTCCCAAAGGGGAGGAGCAAGGCTATGGTAAAAGCTACATCCTTTTCCCTTGGGAACTGCTAGACCATGAAGATAGGACAATCTGTTTCTCTGCAAGGGTCCCAGATCCACAAGCAGTTTCTCAGACTAGTGTAGACTGGCACCTGCCTTGACTCCAAAGGACACACATAGACTACAACTTGGGATGCAAACAAATTATATCAGCTGGGGTGGGGCATCCTTTACACATATGGGGCCTGCTGCATAGTCTGGGTCTAATGTTTCTAGGAGATATGGCAGCTCAAAAAGACAAGTTTAGGGAACCCCTTAAAAATCCTTGACACTAGACATTCATATAGTCCTTGAGAAAGTTCAATATTTTCCATTTCTTGTTGATATGGAACCCAATGCATGTTTTGGGGGAATTCCTATATTTACATCTATATATCTATAGATATACATATCTAATATCTATATATTCTATATAACTTTTCATTTAAAAGGTAACAGTCTTCAATACTGGTTGATGTCTTTGGTTTATTCAATCAGTTCCTATATTAGGACTTTGTGGCAGGCACAGGTTCCAGCTACTACTAGACTTTGGAGTAGTATAGTCGCCCCCAACTTAGTCTTTCCTGAGTCTTCTGGCTTCCTGTGCTGACCTCTTCTTCCTGGGATAGACACCTCTCCCATGCCCCCGGATCTTTGAGGTTCTGAGCTCTGTATGTTCAGGGTGCTCTCTGGTTATCTGGGATATGTTATTAGGGACAAGCATCTCTGCTGGACCTCACCCTTACTTCTCTGCAACTAGTCACAAACTCTTCTGCTCTTGAGGACCTCTGCACAACATTAGACAGGAGACAACCCGAGGCTAGGATGCACAAAGGACTTCAGCCAGCTGGACATCAGATCATTTTCTGTCCCAACAGGAGGGAAATGGTGTGCCTCCTCCCTGCCCCTCCTCTCTCGCTCTCCACCATCCTGGGAGAACTCCCATTGTCCCTTTCCTTTTTCTTCATTGGCCAACACAGAATTGAGATTCAGGGCTTCTTTTTTTTATATGATTTATTCCCAAGAAAATGAGCACATCAGTCTAGGAAAAACATAATTGTTAAAGCACTCGAGAAAGCTAGTGTGGAAGAGGGGAAAGAACATTGGCTTGGGAATGAGAAGACTTGGGTTCGTGTGTTCCTCTGACCCTTACTGTGTGGCCTTGGTCATATCACATAACCACGTTGGGGCCATACTTTCTCTTGGGTAACATGAAGTACGTGGGGGGTGAGTAGGGAGTGGCAAAAATGCCCAGTTCTACAATCTTAGGGTGCTATGTCTGGCCCTATTGGAAGCTCCTGCATGCTCCCTTCCCTTCCCTTTGGCCCCCATCCACCAGGCTCAGTCTGTCCCCTGCAGCTTGGGAAGAAGAGGGGATATTGGTCTGTACTGGCTTTTTAATGCTCTGTCCTTTACCATACACCATAGTGACACTGGGCAGCTAGTTAGAGCAGTGAATGAGCTCCAGACCTGGAGTCAGGAAGACCTGAGTTCAAATCCAGCCTCAGACAATGCCTACCTGTGGGAGCCTGGGGAAGTCACTTTCCTCACTGTCAAATGAGCAGGGGAAGGAAATGGGAAACCAGTCCAGTGTCTCTGACAAGAAAACCCAAATGGGGTCATGCAGAGGCAGGCATGACTGAAATGAATCCACACCAACAAAGAGTCCCCAGGGCTGGGTTTTTGGGCCCCCTCATGATTTCTTAGCCTTGAGCCCATTTGTTTACATGTCTTCAGCCTCCCTTGGCCCCAAAAGAGAACAGCTCTTTTTCCCTGGAAAATGATTGACCTTGTGCGCCATTCCTCCTCCAATTCCAGGCTGGTTTTCAGTCATACTGGAGAGAGGCTCACAAATGTAGGCATGAAGGAACCTTGAACACCCTCAAGTCCCACCCCTCAATTGCCAGATGAGCAAAGCCAAGCTAATAAAGGGGAAGGAAGGCCCTTACCCATGGTCACACATCTAAGAAATATCAGGAGATGAGGGGCTGGAGTTAAAGGTTCTGCACTGACTTACTTGGGGACCTTGTGTATAAAATCAAACTTCCTAATAATGAGGGCCATCCAAGAATGGGATGGCTGCCCTCAGAAGGGAGTGAGCTCCCCATCACTGGAGGCCTTCCTGTGGAGGCTGCAGGATGCTTGCAATGGGGTATTGGGGAGGAGATCCTGGAGAAGTAGACTTGGGGCCAGATGACCCCTGAGGTGGCCTCTAGCTCTGAGATGCTGCTATTCTGGGAAGCAGGGAGATTCTGGAAGCTTTGCAGAGGGAGGAATCTGCTTAAAATAGCACAGTAAAGGCTTCACCATCCAGCTCAAAGAGCTTTACTGGTGCTCCGTGTCCTAGGGAAGAAAGAAGAAAGTCCAAACTTCTCATCTCCAAACTTCCTCCCCCCACCCCTTATGTCCAGCCTTATCTCCCCCTCCTCTGGACCAGGGACTGAATGTCCCGGGGAACTTGGACATCTACACATGCCACCTACTCATTCTGAGTTCTCATCTCTGTGCCTTTGCTAACACTGTAGATCATGTCATTCCCCCTCCTTCCCACCCTTGGCCTCAAGAAACACCCATGGCTCCCAATCAGCTTCAGGATCCACTATCAAATCCTTTGTTTGACACTCAAAGCCCTTCCTGACCTACTGCCTAGAAGCTCCTCTCAAGTCTTCTCACCCCTTGCACTCCCCCATGGGTTCTTTGATCCAGAGCCAATGGCCCCTTGGCTCTTTCTCACACAAAACCATCCATCTCCCACCTCTGGCTCTCCCCCATGTCTGGAATGCTTCCCTTCCTTCCCTGTCTCTCCTGCTGCCCTTTAAATCCCAGATGAACCCCCACCTTTTACAGGCAGCCTTTCCCCATGCCCCCCATGACAGTGCTTCCTTCTGTTGACTTTTTTTTTTTTTGGTGAGGCAATTGGGGTTAAGTGACTTGCCCAGGGTCACACAGCTAGTAAGTGTTAAGTGTCTGAGGCCAGATTTGAACTCAGGTACTCCTGACTCCAGGGCTGGTGCTCTATCCACTGCGCTACCTAGCTGACCCTCTGTTGAATCTTTCTAATACATAGCATGTTTATATGTAGTTGTTAAGAAAACATCTCCCCATTAGACTGTGAGCTTCTGGAGGGCAGGCCAAGAACTTGCCTTTTGCCCTTTTTGCATTCCTCATCCTTAGCATGGGTCCTGGCATGCACTAGCCATACTGTAAATGTTTATGGGCTGACTGATACTTTCCCTCTTTCCAGCCTTATGTCCCCCTCCTCTGGCACTCCCTGCCTGCATCCTCTCTCTGGCTGCTGACATCCTTCCCCTCCTTCAAGCACCAGCTAAAGTGTCACCTGCTCCAGAAACCTGATTAGATTTCACACAGACATAGACCCACAGAAGAAACTGAGCTAGCCCTCCTGGGTGACAGCTCCCAACCCTGGCTTTGTTTGCACTTAGAAGCATTCATCTTATTCTGATCAGTATTAGACTTGATGGCAAAGGAGGAGATTGTTCATAGGGAGCGATTTGGTCCCCCACAAGGGCTATTATCACACATTCTGAAATGTTCATATGCTACCAAGTTGTTAAGGAGTCCACAGAGGTGTTCAGAAAGGACACCACTGTCTCCTCTGAAAATTGGTCCCATCCCTGCAGGCCTTTGCAAAGCTAAGCTTGGCAGCCAGTCCAAGCTGAGTCAGCACTGGCCTTGAGGCAGAATCAGCTGGTCAGAGAAAGAATGATGTTCCCATATCTGTGTATCTGAGCCCTTTCTGAGAATGTGTGTGCATGATATTCAGCTGGTTTAGAGAAGAGGGTGCCCTTGTTCCCAAAGCAGCTGCTGTCCTCTGTCTACACAGTGGCCAGGAGCTAATTGGGGTCACAACCCAATTGAAAGCCTGATGCCTTGACTCAAAGCCTGGGGCTCTTTCCATTAACCCACACTACTGCCTCGCCAATTCCTTGGACTCACCAAATGCCAAGCAGGTTCTCTTGCAAACGTGATGAGACTGGAAGCGGTTAAGGATGTCACTGCATGTGTTGTACCGGTAGGGGTAGCACGCATTCTCTTTAATGTTGTAGTACCATCGGGTCATACTGTAGGCACAAGGCCTAATTAATTTGGGTTCTGCACATGGGTCTGAAAAGAGATTGGAGAGTTGGGGAATCAAGGAAAGAGTTGGAGGGTAACCTTGGCCTCCCTCTCCCTATCACGATCCATCCCCACCCTTCACCAATGCTGACCATTTTATCTAGAAGAGTTGCCCTCTCTTGGCAATGCAGAATCCCAGGTATCAAGTCTAGCTGGGTGCCCTTGTGGTTACTGTCTGTGACCCCAAAGTTCCATTGCTAGCCTTGGCCCAGGATGACCCAGTGAAAGAGCTGGAGCCAGGATGGGAGTGTCCTTCTCCTTCTCATCTGAGCCCCTTCCCACCATATCTGCTTCCTCAGCTGAGAGCACAAGATCCAGGAGACCCTGAAGGTCCTGAATGCTGGACATGGAGCAGTGAGGGGCAGTGCTCTCAGCTGGGGCCATGAGCAGAAGCAGGCACCCTGTGGCACTGCCTAAAACAGAGTGCCTTTCCCTCTTTTCCTTGCAATTCTTCCCTCTCTTTGCAAGCCAACTCAAGGGCCACCTCTTCTGTAAAGCCTTCTCTGGTTCTGGGACCATCTTCTCTCTTGATTCTTAGCCTGCATTTTGCATTGGCTGAATTCACAGCAATGTTTATTACTGGGCTGTTTGTGTTTTTACCCAATGGACTGTAGATTGTAAGCTCCATAAGGACAGGCACTTACCTAAATTTCCTGTCACTTCTAGTGCTCATCCCAGCTCTCTGGGCCTAGTAGGTGCTCAATAAATGCTTGCTGGCTGCCAGAAGGAAGGAAGGAAGAGATGCATTGATTGTTGCCTACCTTCTTTGGGGTCTATGCATTTCAGTCCACAGCTGAAATAGCAACATTTCTTTTCTTCCTTACAATCCTTGTCTTTGATGCATTCATTTTTCTCTCTGTAAATACATATCACCTTGATTCGGGGACACCTCCCTAGGGGAAAGCACAGCATGACTCCTTCTGTTATCACCCTCTCTTCCCCTTCCCCACCTTCCCCTTCCCTCTCCCATGCTATACTTGCTCCCGTAGCAAACTCTTTGGGGAAATCTTCTGAGCTTTAACTGAGTGGGGGGTGCTAATCTCTCTTCCCATCTGGCTTTGCTCCCTCCTATAGTCCTCCCTTCACCCCCTGCCCCCAGACTTAGGAGTGTCCTCCAGGGGAGGGTTCCTTCTCCGTCACCTACTTCCACTCCAGCTCATATGAACAGTCCACAGCCAATTGTGGTCCTGACTGAGGATGATCAGCAACAGCTGCAGCATCAAGAGGCATCCTCGAGAGCCCATGGTGCTGAGGACTGGCAGGAGTCAGTGCGCTTCTCTCCCACAGCCCCACCCACCTCACTGGCCTGGCTGTCTGCCTGCTTGGCTGCTTCTTAATCTGGCCCACCCCTAGCGCCTGACTCCCCAGCCAGTCTCCAGCCTGCTTATCCATGCCTAACTCTCCGTGGGCTGTGTCAGCTCCTCAGAGCCACCCCCTATCCCAACCTCCCTGAAGAGTCAGACTTGGCAGTCCTTCATATTTCCTCAGTCTGTGGCTAGGCATCAAAGGGGTTGCTCTAATCTGGGTCAGACCAGGAGCAGGAGGGCAGGGGACCTCTTGGACCCCTTATTTCCTTGGCTCCTGGGGCACCAACATACTCCATTCCTTCTCACCTCCCATCTGGTGCTCATTGGGGCAGCTAGGTGGTGCAGTGCAGAGAACACTGGCCCTGCAGTCCATAAGACCTCAATTCAAATCTCACCTCAGAACCTTACTAGATGTGTGACCCTGGGAAAAATCACTTAACCCCAATTGCCTTAAACCTCCAGGGTCATCTCCTGTCATCCTGATATATGCCTTGCCCCTAGACCCAGATGGCTCTGGAAGACAGTGTGAGGCTGGTGACTTTGCACAGCCCTCCCTCCAATTAAAGCCAATTCACTGCAAGTCATGACATCTATCATGGTCCTCTTCCAGCATCAAGGACAGTGACCATCAACAGCTTTTGCTTTTCTCTACCCTTTTCTTGAAATAGCTTCCCCTTCCCCTCGCTGAGCCCATGCCAAACATCACCTCTTCCAGGAAGCATTCCCTGATTGCCTTCCTATTGTCTGGACTTATTCCCTGAAGCTTCATGTAGTGCTTTATTCATATCTTCTTGATGCATTTATATAATACTGTGTGCTATAGGTACCTCTGGTTTTTTTAATTTTAAATTTTCTTTTATTTTGAACTTAGACAACAAAAAATACATTTTCACACACACAGCAGATCACAAAGATTTTTTATGAAACTATGAGTCTCTATTTCAAAGTATTTCTAAGTATATAATAAATTCCACATAGTACTTTCAAAACTATTCTTGGCTGGGTTTCTTTCTGAAGTTCATTTTTATGTCTTCTCTGCATTAAAAAAAAAAAGAATTCAGTGGTCCTCATTTGGGTCACATCAGTATTGCTAATCTTCTCTCTCCACCCTAATTTGAAAACTGAAATTAAAAAAAAAAAACGCCCTTGTAATAAGTAAGCAATGTCAAGCAGATAACATGACCAAAAATGTGTCTCCTGTACAGTGAGTCCATCACTTTTCTTTTTTAGGAGGTAGGCTACATGCTTCATCATAGGTCCTCTGGAGATAGATAGGGTTTCACATCACATTGATCAGAGTTAAGTTTTTCCAAGTGATTTTTCTTTACAATGTCATTGTCCTTGTAAAAACTCTTCTTGGTTCTGTTCGATCGATTCTATTTCAGGTCACACTGGCCAGGATTCCCTTTAATCTTCAGCAGCAATATTCTATTACATTCATATACCACAATTGTTCAGCCATTCTCGAATTGATGGGCATCCCTTAGAATCTAGTACCTTTCCTTTTAACCCCTTCCCCCCTTCAGGGTGAAGAAATTTGCTCTGCTTGTCATCAATTGTTCCCCCACAACCCCCTTCCCCTCCTTGAATTATGCTTCCTCCTAATGCTTCCCATCATCCTTTGTTTCCTTTTTAAGTTTAATGTATTTCTATACCAAATTGTTTGTGGGTGTTCAATCTTTGTCTATTTCAGGTAAAAGCGAGGTTTATCTGACACTTTTTTCCTTCATCCCTTTCTCCACATTTATATGCTCTTCTCACAAACTCTATTATGAGAAATAAAGTCCACCCTTTTCTTCTTCCTTTCTCTAAGTCTATTTCTTTCACTCTCCCTTCTCCCTTCCCCCCTTAAAATTCCTCAGATCAAAACTAATTCACCCCTAGGAAACCTCTGATTTTTTATTCATTTAATTCCCTCAATAAGGTTAGAAAACATTAAGATTCTGAAAAGACACCTGTTTCTTTTTATCCTTGGAATATTAGCACTACCACATTATATACAACTCTTTCCAAATGCTCAAAGAAACACACTTTTTCTAGGTTGTTTTTTATTCGTGTGTGTGTGTGTGTGTGTGTGAATTGTGGTTAAGTAACTTGCCCAGGGTCATAGAGTTAGTAAGTATAAAGTGTTCCTAGCACTTAGCACAGTGCCTGAAACAAAGTAGGGACTTAATAAATGCTTATTGACTTGACTTGATTTGGTGTAACAAGAAGAGATTTTCTCTGAGAGGGCAGTTGGGTCATTTCCCCATTTTGGGATCAATCAGACCAGCAAGCACATCACCATCACAATCACCCCCATACAACCAGGAAGACTCATAAAAGCAATGACTTTTAGGGTCTATGTAGGTGTGATGAAATAATGGGATTTAGCAGATACTCAAAGACCCACCTGGAGATTAATCAAGACTGATTAAATCAAGTGAGAGTGATTGACTGCTGATTAAGCCTACTTCAAGTTAATTGGATTGTATCAAGTTAATTGGATTGTGATCATACCTGGCTATCCCTTAAGAAGGTATAATTCTCAGAAACTAGACTATGAACTCAACTTGAGAACACCTTCAAAGACAATGGATTTGGATGATGCCAACCAATAACCTTGAAGCAGTGTGTAAGGACCGCCTCTGTTCCAGATCTATAAATAAGCTTCCAAAAACAGCTTGAGGAGGAGTAGCCTTTTTTTTTACCAGCTTGGCGGGACTCCTGGTAGCGCGGCACAGACGGTCTGACTCACTCCAAAGGTGGCCTAAATCGGTTTGGTGAGTTTTAATAAGGAATATAGACTAAGCCTAGATTTAAGACGATTTGTACTGTATTTCTATTTTCCTATCCTTCTAATCAACAACACCTTGTATACAATAAAGGCTCTATCTAGAAAATACGTTTAATATAAGTAGAAATTTTATGCCTGCAATTGAAATACCTTTTAATACCACTCCAAACACTGTAATTTCACAGTTAAGGACTATATTTAATGCATATCAACCCAGTTGGGCTGATGTTACTTGCCTTTTGGAAACTTTACTGTCCCCAACTGAGATTACAGATATTATCTCAGCAGGAAATGCCCTTGTTGCGAAAGGTAAGGCCGATGTGGAATGGCCTCTAAAGGATCCAGAGTGGAATTATAATGATGATAGGGATTTCCAAAGATTAAAAGATGCTAGAGAAACACTTCTGAAGGGAATGGAATCTTGCTCTAGAAAACCGGAAAACTGGCAGAAATTTTTAAGCCTACCTCAGGAGGCTAATGAAAGACCAAACAGATTTTATGATAGACTTTGTGAGGCCGCTAGACAGTACACCAGATTGGATCCAGTAGATTTAAGAGATTCCTATATCGTTCTCAACACATTTGTTTATAATTCACTGCCAGAAATACGCAGATACTTTCTGAAACAATGTCCAGACTGGAGAAATCTCACAGTAGATAGAATTAAGGAACTTGCAAATTATGTCTTTGACTCACGTGAGGAAGATCCAGATCACCCTAAACAGAGCATTCTGGCACCAGCGATTCCTAGTCAGCCATGTGAACACCGGAGCAAGGACACTAAGGTGTGTTGTTACTGTCGTAAGGAGGGGCATGAATTGAGAGAATGTAGGACTTGGAGAAGAAATTCTAATTCTAATTACAGGCGAAATCAAAATAGAAATAGATCTTTTCGGAGGAATACAGAAAGGCAGTACCAGAATAATGGTAACCAAGGTCCCCCTCAGAAGAGGACACAGGAATGACGGTGTCTTGGGGAGGAATGGAACATAGATAATGAAAGCCATATATTCCCAGATCCGGATTTTTTGAATGCACTTGTGCCAGTCCATTCACCTCCCCAGAGTAATGAACCACATGTCACCTTAAAAGTGGGGGAAACTTATTATGATTGTCTGCTAGACACAGGAGCCTCTAAATCAGTATTAGTAAGCAAACCAGATGCTGGGTGTAGACCTGTAGGATTTTTGAATGTAGTGGGAGTCTCAGGAAAGAGCCAGAGAGTGGCAAAATTGAATCCTCGCATGGTATCTATGGGGCCCTTAACAGTAGAACATTCATTTTTACTCATGCCTGATGCCCCTGTAAATTTATTAGGTCGTGATCTCCTTTGCAAGCTTAGAGCAACCATATCTTGTGCTCCAGATGGGGCTGTCTCCTTACAATTGCCAGAGGATACTGTTCATTTATTACCAATTTTACTTACAGAAGCTCAAGGAACAGCAGGGGAGGTATCCAAAATCCCCTCTGACATTCCTGAGTCTTTATGGGCCTCATCCCCTAATGAGGTGGGGCTCCTTAAGTCTGCCATGCCTGTTACCTTTAAAGTTAAGGGGGGACCACCCCCCTCCATTCCACAGTATCCATTGTCTAGGGAAGCAATAGAAGGGATCACCCCTATAATTGAGGCTTTGAAAAGCCAGGGTATTATTATTCCATGTCATCACTCTCCATGCAATACTCCCATTTTGCCAGTTAAAAAACCCAAGCCTGGGCCAGATGGTAAACCTGTTTATCGTTTTGTGCAAGATCTTAGAGCGATTAATAATTATGTTATTCCTAGACATTCCATAGTTCCAAACCCGGCTACGATAATTTCATCGATTCCCTATGAATCTACATGTTTCACAGTGGTAGACCTTTGCTCTGCCTTTTTCTCCATACCAGTACATGAGGACTTCCAATATTTATTTGCTTTTACCTGGAAAAATAGACAGTGGACCTGGACTAGACTCCCACAGGGATTTGTAGACAGTCCCACATTATTTTCCCAAATTTTACAGCAGGATCTGGCCTCTATTACCTTTAAGGGCTCCATACTAGTACAATATGTTGATGACTTACTTTTGGCCTCTCCTAATGCTGAAATTTGTCAGGAAGATAGCCGTCACTTACTGCTGGAGCTGCACAAGAGAGGACACAAGGTTTCCAAGACAAAGGTACAATGGTGTTTGCCCCAGGTAGAATATTTAGGATTTATTTTGGCTGCTGGAACTCGCTCTGTCTCTTCTAAGCGAGTCCAGGCCATTCAACAACTCTCTGCCCCCACTACTAAGAGGCAGTTGAGAGCCATTCTGGGAGCAGCTGGGTACTGTAGACAATGGATACCCTCTTTTGGTGAAATTACTAAACCCCTCATAGCTCTTACAAAAAGTTCTGTTCCAGACATTTTACAGTTGGATCCCCAGCATCTCTCAGCCATAAAAGAATTAAAACGGGCCTTGTTATCAGCACCTGCCCTAGGACTGCCAGATTATAGTAAGCCTTTCACTCTCTTTGTGCATGAACAAAGGGGGGTGGCTTCTGGAGTCCTGACTCAGTCACTGGGGCCTAACCAACGTCCTATAGCCTACTATTCAATTCAGCTGGACCCTGTAGCGGCTGGAGCGCCACCTTGCCTTAGAGCAGTGGCGGCCACAGCGCTTTTGGTAGAAAAAGCCTCTGATTTGGTCCTAGGTAACCCTCTAACTGTGCAATGCCCTCACGAAGTGGAGGCTCTCTTACTACGTCACAGGACACAAGCCTTTTCAGATCAAAGGCTGGCTAAGTATGAAATAACCCTGTTAGGTAATGAGAATATCACTTTAAAACGCTGCACAGTTCTTAATCCAGCAACACTACTCCCTAACTTACCATTCTCGGGGGAACCGTTACATGACTGTGCTTCTTTAGTTGATATGGCTGAAAAACCCCGTGACGATCTTTTTGATACACCTTTAGAAAATCCTGATCTTGTCCTCTATACAGATGGTTCCTCATTTATGAGAGAGGGAACCCGTTTTACTGGAGCTGCTGTAGTTTCTGATTATGACACCCTCTGGGCAGCTTCTCTGCCTTCCCATTTTAGTGCACAGGCTGCTGAACTTGTGGCTCTTACACAGGCCTGTAATATAGCTAAAGATAAGAGTGCCACCATTTTTACTGACTCGAAATATGG
This sequence comes from Dromiciops gliroides, assembly GCF_019393635.1. NCBI lineage: Eukaryota > Metazoa > Chordata > Mammalia > Microbiotheria > Microbiotheriidae > Dromiciops > Dromiciops gliroides. Next base: position 659,648,439 of record NC_057862.1, on the reverse strand, counting down.
CTTTGGCATATGCCACTTTATTGGTATGATTTGGCGTCAACGAGGCTTTCTAACATCCTCGGGCAAGGCTATTGCCAATGGGGACCTTATCAAGGACCTCTTAGATGCCCTAAAACTGCCTTCTTCCCTAGCCGTTGTACATTGCCCTGCCCACACAGGGAATAGTGATCCTGTTTCAAAGGGAAATGCACGAGCCGATTCTGCAGCCAAGCTTGCTGCATTAGAAGCTCCTGAACATGTATTTAACCTTTCACCTTCTGAGGATATTCCTTCCAACCTAACCTATGACGATTCTGAAGTAGAAAAGTGGAAAAAGAAATTTAAGGCGAAACAGATCAATGGCATCTGGGTGTCTCCGGAAGGTAAGCCATTTCTTCCCCGGAAATTCTACCACCAGGTATGCCTCTCTGTTCACAGAAAAGGCCATTTTGGTACACAAGGCATTGTAGACTCTATTAAGAGAACCTGGATAGCACCAGGTGTGACTAATACAGCATCTCGAATCTGCTCGGGCTGCTCCACATGTCAGTCTTATAATCAGTATGCTTTTAAGGCCAAAGCTTATGGAGGGCGTCCTCTAGCATATACACCTTTTGAGCACTTACAAATTGATTATATTACTATGCCAAAAGCAGGACATTATAAATTTTGCCTTGTTATAGTTGATCAGCTCACTCGGTGGGTGGAGGCCTTTCCCAGCCCCCGAGCCACAGCTGCCTTTGTTGCCAAAATTCTTCTTAAAGAGATAGTACCTCGTTTTGGCCCACCAGCCCGCATCGATTCTGACAAAGGCACACATTTCATTGATTCGATTTTATCCCAAATCTACTCTTTCTTGGGAGTGACTCCAAAATTCCACACGCCCTACCATCCACAAAGTTCAGGCCAAGTCGAACGTATGAATAAAGAGCTTAAGAGTATGATTGGCAAATTATGTACTGAAACCCATTTGAAATGGCCTGATGTTCTACCATTGGCATTATTCTATCTACGAAGTAGACCAAGAGGAGAACTTCATATATCTCCTTATGAAATGCTTTTTGGTCACCCTCCTATCCAAGCTAAAACTTTTTCCCCAGTTTATACATCACTGGTGGGAGGTGATACTTCTGTTGCTTCCTATATACAGGAATTACAGACCAGGCTACGTGAACTCCATGAGGCAGGAGCTGTGGTCCAGGCAGGACCATTAGACTTTTCATTGCATAACTTCAACCCAGGAGATAAAATATATGTAAAGAATTTTCAGAAAACCAGTGGAACTCAACCTGCCTGGGAAGGACCTTTTCAGGTATTATTGACAACTCCTACTGCCATTAAAATTGGTGAAAAAGACTCATGGATTCATTGCTCTCATATAAAGCCTGCACCATTCATAGGTGAAGAGATTTCAGATAGACCTGAGGTAGACGCTAAAGAGGTAAAAACCCTAAAGATAGCAACTGTTAAAGAGCAAAGAGAGTTCAGAGGAAAAAGGCAGTTCCCATTTAATAATCCCACTGATCAGTTAAATGCTTTGGGACTCAGTCTTCGTAAAGTATCAGGAGACGGAAATTGCCTTTTTAGGGCTTTAGCAGACCAGCTAGAAGGTCACTGTAGAAATCATCTTAGACTAAACAGACAAGAAGCTGCTTCTTATATGATTAACCATAGACAAGAGTTTGAGTCTTTTATAGTAAATGACTCCCCTTTTGAAGAATATGTTGATGAATTAAAGAAATTTGGAAAGTGGGGAGGAAATGATACAATTGTAGCATTTGCTAAGCAGCATCAGCTGAATGTTGTGGTTCATCAATTAAATCAGCCTTTATTGAAAATCAGTGGCACAGACAAAACTGATGCTAGAGAACTCCACATTTTCTACCATAAAGAACATTATGATAGCATTAGAAAAATTAATGACAATTCAGAAACCCCTGCCACTTTGACATGCACAGAATTGGAGAACCAGTTGAAACAATGTGGCATACCCCAAATTCTGACTGCTTAAATACTTTAACCTTAACAAGCTTTTCCTTCTGCAGGTAAACTGTTTTTTTGTTTGTTTGTTTTTTGAACCATGAGTTTAATGAGTCTGTTTATGGTATTATGTTTAAAACCTATTGCTTGATTTATCAATGGACATATTGAATATTGACTCATTTCTTTTTGATGAAATTGTTTATCACTTTAAGTATCTGTTACTGTCATACTAGATAGAGAATTCATGTATAAGATAATGTGTTTACTTGCTAAAAGATTATGTAATAATGTCTAATATTATCAGTCATTTACATTCATATATCATTTACATGTCATTGTGACTATGTACATTGTGGGTATGGTTTGGAATTATTGTATATATTACAAGTACATCATCAGTTATGCAGCATAACATGCATTTTTACCATCATACTGTCTTTGGTGAAATTAATATGAGATTTATGAATTATGGAAACTTATCATCTCAGAGACTAACTGCTCTTACAATGAGTTTGATATAGGCCCTGTAGAGAATATATGTACAACAGGAGGAGAGACAGGTACATGTAAGTCTATGGTTTGCTTATGATGGCAACTATATAGACCACAATTGCTGGACACAGTCCAGTTTCTTCCTCTCTCCCTTCTAAAAGTTTTCTTTTTCTTTCACTAAGTCTGATGGCATAGTCAGAATCCATCCACCTATGGCCTACTGGATGTCTCGAAACCATGAGATGTGGTATGATAACCTTTCCATAACATTTTCAGGTGACATAAACACGTTACTAAATTTGGCTTTGATCCAGACACATGGTGGTAAGAAGTGTTATAGATTGCATAACTACCTCAACTCTCTATTATATAAAGGAGGGAATGTAATGGAATGTACTAAATTTGATCATTGACAACGCTATGCTAAGGTTTAGTAAAAAATCCAGCAATTCAGTTAAAGAAGAAGAATCCAGCTTTCCAGACCAGAATCCAGCTTCCTCCTGATGACATCTTACCACTCCAAGAAGACAAGAGAACTGAGAAAAGACTTCCAAAGACTTAATTATTTTTTACTGTTTCATCAAGGAACACCTGTTCCTAGAAGAAACAAAGGGGGGAATGTGATGAAATAATGGGATTTAGCAGATACTCAAAGACCCACCTGGAGATTAATCAAGACTGATTAAATCAAGTGAGAGTGATTGACTGCTGATTAAGCCTACTTCAAGTTAATTGGATTGTATCAAGTTAATTGGATTGTGATCATACCTGGCTATCCCTTAAGAAGGTATAATTCTCAGAAACTAGACTATGAACTCAACTTGAGAACACCTTCAAAGACAATGGATTTGGATGATGCCAACCAATAACCTTGAAGCAGTGTGTAAGGACCGCCTCTGTTCCAGATCTATAAATAAGCTTCCAAAAACAGCTTGAGGAGGAGTAGCCTTTTTTTTACCAGCTTGGCGGGACTCCTGGTAGCGCGGCACAGACGGTCTGACTCACTCCAAAGGTGGCCTAAATCGGTTTGGTGAGTTTTAATAAGGAATATAGACTAAGCCTAGATTTAAGACGATTTGTACTGTATTTCTATTTTCCTATCCTTCTAATCAACAACACCTTGTATACAATAAAGGCTCTATCTAGAAAACCAGAAGCTTCTTCCATTTACTAGTCTGGGAGATAAATTAAGGGAAGGGTTAAGTAGGGGAGATTTATGATCTAATATCCAATTTTAAATCTCACATAGGGAAGAGGAAGAGACCTTTTAGCCCTGCCTAATTGCTTCACTTTGGACAATCCTACCAAGATGGATGACTTCAACTTCAACTTCAACTTTACACTCAGTTTTTTTCTCCCAGAAATCTCAGCAGAAGTTTTAGAAGGACCAGTTCCCAAATGTCAGTGGCTGGTAAATTCTGGCATAGGGGATGTAACTTGAGTGTAGGGACTGTTTTTGAGTGGAGTTTGCCTTTCTTTGAATTCCTAGAGCTTAGCACAGTGCCCGGCACACAGTAGGCACTTAATAAATGCTCATAGATTGATTTATTGATTCAACTGTTCCTTGTTTGGTATAGTCTCTCCAGTCCCCTCCTCACCCTGTTTGCCAGCCTGTGGACATGCACTTGTTTGCCAACATCTTTCCTAACATATAACCTCTGAATTGAACATAATACTTCAGACACAGTCTGACCAGAGCAGAAAACAGAACTTTCCTGGGTTATTAATGAGAGAAATAATAGACAGCAAACAATGTAAAATGTAGCCAGGGACAGTAACCACCAGTTACCACGTATTAGCCCTGGAGTAAACCTGGCTATTCCTTGGGTGATGCACAGTGCCCCCTCCCTCTTGTCCCATTTCCTTCCTTTGGTCTTAAATATCACGCAGTACAGAATACCCCATCTCTCCCTCCCACCATGTGATAATGGGATGATGGGCTTTGGAGCTGGGAGTGACCGAAGACATCATTTAATCTAATCCATTCAGTCTACAATCCCAGACTGCCCCCCTTCCTTTGGGCTCTCTGTTCTTTCCCTTGCTACAATTTCTGTGCTCCCACTGTTCTATCAAGAAAATAGCAGAAGCTAGCCTGCTCACGGTGTCCATGTTGTCTGTATTGACAGCTATGAAGAGGAATGAGAACGTTGGGAAAATCAGGTGGCATTCAGGTTGATTTTCAGGAGAGAGTGTGATCAGAGAAAGAGATGAATAACTTGCGAGTTAGTCCCTGGATGCAGTAGAAATTCCACAAGCCATCTGGATCTGGGAAAGAAGGTTGCCTTCTGTGTATATTGTGAGGGTTTCCTTTGGATTTCCCTGCTGTTTCTTACCTGGGACTTTCTCAATAATATTCCCCTCCAGCATGATATTGGTGGGTGAGAATTTATAGGGTAAAGAATTTCTCTCACCTATGCTCAGTATCAGTACTTACCTCTACCCAATACATAGATACATACACACATACATACACATATATATCTACATATACATACACACATACATTCACTATACACACACACATACACACACACGTGTGTGTGTATAGGTTGTTTGAATGTGTGTCTGTGTGTGTATATGATGTCCAGATGTGATTATCTAACCTAGTTTAATGTCATCTGTCCCCCCATCCCCTTTAAATCTCTTACATATTTCCCATACTATGGAGAGGAAATGGAAATTTTTTAAAATGGAGAATTTTGAACCTCGGTGGGAATGGAGGAAGGGGTTGTAAAATATGATAAATGTATTCAGTTTTTGACAGGTTTCAGTATGGTCAACTTGGCCTCACAGGGCAAAACTAGTAGAGGATTGTAAAGCAGGAGGTTTCAGTCCCATGTCACCATTCATTAGGGATGTTGTAAAGTGGAATCCTTTCTAGGTGAGGGCTGGTTTACCTGAACTCTGAAGGACCTCACAACTCTGAGATTTCAAGAGTCTGTGCTTCTTAGCAATGACTTGGTCACTTAGGGGCAGAAGCTTGGTTTTGGCCAGACCAGTAAAATTGGGGCCAGGGAGGAGCTAGTGGTAATTATTAGATAGGGGAATAAGGGATATTGGGTATTAAAAAGGAAATAGTAAGGAACTGTTAGAATTAAAAGTTTTCTTCTGCTCCCTTCTAACTTATAGAATTTCTTGCTAGAGTTAGTCTAGGGGAAGGTACACTGTGATCTGTGGACAGGTTCTAGGGTCAAATCCTGGTTCTGAAATTACCTGCCTGTGATCTTGGGGAAAGACACTTAATCTCTTTGGCCTCAGTTCCCTAATCTGTAAAGACTGGATAACATCACTCATCTCTTCCAGCTCTAGAGCTTGATCCCATAATCCCAAATTAAAATGGTTAGTCTGGGGAAGAGAATATTTCGGAGGACTTTCATCACTGTCTTCAGTTGAAGCACTGAGATGGGGAAGAGGGATAAGATATGTTATGTTGTATCCCTAGAGTGGAGAACTGGGGATGATGATGAGAAGCTATCTGGAGGCAGATATGTTATTAATAGTAATAGTTAATATTTTTGTGCTGCTTTAGGTGTACAAAGCATTCAGAAAGAAGGAAGAGTAGAAAGGAGAGAGAAGTTTTTCTTAAATGAGCAATGCAAAGAAATAGAAGAAAACAACAGAATGGGAAAGATAAGAGATCTCTTCAAGAAATTAAAGATATGAAGGGGATGTTTCATGTGAAAATGGTCATGATAAGATGCAGAAATGGCAGGCACTTCATAGATGCAGAAGAATTTAAGAAGAGGTGGTGTTAAGGGCTAAAATTCTAGCTAAACTGTCTAAAATATCTAATGAGTGGTCGCCAATAAATTATAAGCTTTAGCAAGAGTTAGACTTTTAAGCATTTATTAAGGAGAATAAGAATTTGGTAAAGAGAGAGAAAAAGGCCTAGATTCCTATCTATTAAAGGGAGAGCACATTTCTAGCTCCCTTCTCCGCCAGAGTCCAGAGGAAAAAAAAAGTGAGACCGAGCGCCAGTCTCTTCCTTCCTCCTCCCACTAGTCCGCGTCACTTCCTGAAGCCTGGTCTTGCCCTCAAAGACCTTTGCTTCATGGGCAGAACTCTTCTACAGTAAGTATCCAGCAGGTGGCGTCATTCCAATCGTTACAGTCCCCCCTGTTGTTCCTCAAGAAACAAAATGTTTCCTTGACGGAACAGTAAAAACAATATAATAACTATTGCTAACTAATAATATGTGAACAACAATATAGAAAAGGAAGAGAGGAAAGTTTTGTCCAGAGGGGCGATTTTTTTTTTTTTGTCCTCATGAACCGACGCTTTGACATTAGTCTTGCAAAGGGAGGGCCTCTGCAGAGAATACACGTTACAGATGGTGTATATTATAACAGAAAGAGAAAAGAGAAAAAAAAAACAACAAAACAAAACTGTTCATTTAAAGTCTCTGAAAGTCTTTTCTCAGATGTCCTCTAGGTGTAGTCGTGGAATGGAAGTCTTTTCAGGGGTTGATGTGTGGATGCTGGTAATCAGCCAGGAAATTTCCTACAAAATTGAGCTTAACACAACTTTAAAATAGCTTTGTCAATAATAAAATCAAACAATGAAAGTTCTCAAAAACATGTCTAAGGGAATTCAGAATCTTAGTTGTTACACATGAAACATATAATAAAACAAAAATTGAAACATTCTTTAAAATTATAATCTTACTATAGTCCCCCCTCATGGAGGGTAATTGAGAAGACAATTGCTGCAATATTAATTAATAAAAATAATTTTTATCTTTGTTTTATCACTTTTTGCATCATCTGCCTAATTATCCTCATGCCATTATGAGAAATTTAAAAATCTTATATAATTGGTAACAGGTGTCAAGGCCAAATTCAACACTGTATTTATCATGACACCTGAGATAATTATGGGGGTTACCATAAAAGAACAGAGAAATGATGGGATATGAGCATTCCCACACTTGAGCAATATATACTGCCCATACAGTATGCCAGGCTTAAAATAGGTGGATGGAATATACGTCCATGCCACCGAACATATTGGAGGAAACTGAGTCAGACTTAATCAGATGCATGGGATTGAGATGTCCATGGCATCAGGCATATAGGAGGGAGCATAGAAGCCAGGTGTAGAAGTGAGATGGGTGGGATCAATACTTCCAGCCATCTGTACAATATTGTGGGGAAAAAAGAGTATAAAATATTAAACCAAGAGAATCCAACCTCAACATTTGTCAAAAGCCGTTCCCTCGGCCATACCTTGACTTCATGCATGTCTCCCCTCATGTGACAGTTCAGTGTCTGCTCCTTGAGCAATATGTATTCCTCTTGTGATTGGATGGCACCTTGGCCAACTGGCATCTGATAACTCAGAATAAAGGCAATTAATGTCTTAAATGATAAGTTCCCATAATCCAAGTCTCATATGGATTTAAAATTGAGGATAATAAATGATTGCAAAAAATGTGAATACATCTTGACTCAAAATATAATATATAATTATGCAACAATTTCAAATAATACCCTTTTTTTTTTACTTAGTATACAATTACTTTTGTGAAAAATCAGAACATACTTAAATACAAGTTAAAGCACAACAGAATCTCAAAGAACTTTTTTTTGAAAAAAGAAAACTTTTACAAATGTTCCCCTCTTTTTTTTTTTTGAATATGCTTATCAAAAATAATACTTCTAGAATCAATTTACACTTGCCATGGCAACCAATTTGCCAGGGAAATGCTTTGAAGAGTTTGATCAAATAATCAGTTGAGAAAAAATAACAAAAACAAACAACTCAGAATATGGGAGCACAATACTCCTAGAATTAACATTGTATTATGAAATCAAAACCATCTTGCAATTTTTTAAAATTAGATAAATGTATAGAAGAAAATACACATGGAACAATAAAAGACAGTGAAATTCAAACTAAGGAAATCTAAATGAGCATGAACTTAATATTAATGAGTATTACAAAATATAAACTTGATCGCATGACTATAAAAAGCTTTTACAAATATTCTCCTTGTTTTAGAAACTAAGTATAAGACACAATCTCAAAAGCATTAAAATCTCTATGAAAATAAACCTATACCATTAATTCCAAAATGTATATGTAATAGCATAGAAATCCTATGTAACCTCTGAACTGACATTAATAATCTGAGTGAATTCAGAACACTCTTGATTCCGATATCTAAAATCCCCAATACTCATATCAATACCTTGCTGCTTACTTCTACATTTCTGTAAAATATATACCCTTCCATGGCAAAAGAAGCAGAGTCTTGAACTATGTTGATTGTCATTCTTATTCAGCTTAAGTTTTTCTTCTTTAACCCCTCTATATTGTCTGTCAGTCTTTCCACCATACAAATGCTTTATAAGATTACTAATTAAAGACAAAAGCAGGTTAGCAAAATTATGAACAAAACGAGCATATCTGGAATTTAAAGGGCTTTCTAAGGTTGTCTCAGAAGCACAGCCAGGCTGGGGAAGGGCTGAGCCTGAAGCTGCAAATGTAGTTAGAGAAAGTTGCGCATGAGCATTAGATCTCTGGACTTCCCAGGCAGGGGAAGCAATGGGCTTGGCCATGGGAGGAGTAGAGGGTGGGGTCTGGAGAGGAGGGGAGGGACCAGAGCAATTTGAATCAGACTTGATTTTGAACTCAGGCCTGGATTCCTCTTCCCCCACTTTGCCTCCAGGTGCTAGGGGATTAAAAGCTTCTAGAGGGTGGGTCATTGCCTCCAGGCATGCAAAATTAGAGCAACAATTACTGTTAGAACTGGGAAAAGCTGCAGGAATCTCTTCAGGTTTCTCTGAAAAAGCATGGTTGGGAGAGGGAGAGATATTTCCTTGTGTGAGTAAGTTGCTGGCTCTTTTAACAAAAATAAAAAGAAAAATAGAAAATCCAGAAAAACAAAGCATTAACATGATCTTATCTCCCATTTGTCTGGTTAAACAGACTAAAATCAAAAATAGGGTAATTAGGGAGTTTAAAAGGTCCATTCGAAAAAATTTAAAGGGAAAACGCAGCCAGTACGCCAGTACTTAGCAGTTAAAGGGAGAGGGAGGGGAAATTTCTTACCCAACCAGCAGATCAGAAGACTGAGGTTTAGCTTTCCTCTTCGTGGTCAGCCATCTGTTAAGGGCTAAAATTCTAGCTAAACTGTCTAAAATATCTAATGAGTGGTCGCCAATAAATTATAAGCTTTAGCAAGAGTTAGACTTTTAAGCATTTATTAAGGAGAATAAGAATTTGGTAAAGAGAGAGAAAAAGGCCTAGATTCCTATCTATTAAAGGGAGAGCACATTTCTAGCTCCCTTCTCCGCCAGAGTCCAGAGGAAAAAAAAAGTGAGACCGAGCGCCAGTCTCTTCCTTCCTCCTCCCACTAGTCCGCGTCACTTCCTGAAGCCTGGTCTTGCCCTCAAAGACCTTTGCTTCATGGGCAGAACTCTTCTACAGTAAGTATCCAGCAGGTGGCGTCATTCCAATCGTTACAGTGGCAAGAATACACAGAAGAGCTATACAAAAAAGATCTTTTCTTAATCATAAAAGTATTTTATTATTTTCCAGTTATATGTAAAGATAGTTTTCAACAATTATTTTCATAAGATTTTTAGTTCCACATTTTTTCTCCCTCCCTCCCTTTCCTCCACCTCCCCAAGACAGAAAGCAATCTGATATGGGTTATATATATATATATACAATCACATAAAACATATTTCTGCATTAGTCATGTTGTGAAATAAAAATCAAAACAAAAAGGAAAAACTTCAAAAAAGAAAAGAAATGTAACCAAAAAAATAGAAACAGTGTTGGTCAATCTAGATTCAGAATCCACAGATGTGGAGAACATTTTCCATCATGAGTTCTTTGGAATTGCAAGAGACATCTTAATATCACTGATGGCCACCATGCTTTGGTTACGGATCTAGAGCCAGACATCTATAGAATGAAGTCAAATGGGCCCTTGGGAAGACTTGCTAACGATAAGGCTGGTGAAGGTGATGGGATTCCAACTGAACTATTTAAAACCCTAAAATATGGTGCTGTTAAAAACATGGCACTCAATAGGCCAGCAAATTTGGAAAACTCAACAGTAGCCACTAGACTGGAAAAGATTAGTTTATATCCTAATCCTAAAGAAAAGTGATCCAAGGAATGTTTGAATTACCAAAAAAAATTGCACTCATTTCACACACCTGCAAGGTTATGCTTCAGATTCTGCAAGCTAGGCTTCAGCAATATGTGAAGTGAGAATTACCAGAAGAGCAGGCTGAGGAACTAGAGACCGAATTGCCAGCATTCACTGCATTATGGAGAAAGCAAGGGGCATTGTGGAAAGATGGCTGAGTAGGTCAGAAATTTCAGGACAGTGTGGTTGGGCACACTAACTGTGGCTTAGGGGAGGAAAGGAATCCCTGAGGCTGAGCTCTGAGACAGAATTCAGAAAATAACAGTAAGGAGGATCTGAGGCATAGGGCAACATTATCCACAACTCAGGAATAAAACCTGATTATATTACTTGAAACAATTAACAACTTTAGCAAAGTAGCAGGATATAAAATAAATCCACATAAATCATCAGCATTTCTATACATGACCAACAAAGTCCAGCAGCAAGAGATAGAAAGAGAAATTCCATTTAAAGTAACGGTAGATAATATAAAATACTTGGGAGTCTACTTGCCAAGACAAACCCAGGAACTCTATGAACACAACTACCAAACACTCTTCACACAAATCAAATCAGATCTAAATAATTGGAAAGATATCAATTGCTCATGGATAGGCAGAGCTAATATAGTAAAAATGACAATACTGCCTAAATTAATTTACTTATTCAGTGCCATACCAATCAGACTACCTAAAAATTATTTTATACAGCTAGAAAAAATAATAACAAAATTCATCTGGAAAAACAAAAAATCAAGAATATCCAGGGAAATAATAAAAAAAAATTCACAGGAAGGTGGGTTAGCAGTACCAAACCTGGAGCTTTACTATAAAGCGGCAGTCATCAAAACTATCTGGTACTGGCTAAAAAATAGAGTGGTAGATCAATGGAATAGGCTAGGCTCAGGAAATGCAGTAGTAAATGACACTAGTAATGTAGTGTTTGATAAACCCAAAGACTCCAGCTTCTGGAATAGGAACTCAGTATTTGACAAAAACTGCTGGGAAAACTGGAAGATAGTGTGGCAGAAATTAGGCATAGACCAACATCTTACACCTTATACTAAAATAAGGTCAAAATGGATACATGATTTAGACATAAGAGGTGATACCATAGGTAAATTAGGAGAGAAAGGAATAGTGTACCTATCAGATCTTTGGAAAGGAAAACAGTTTTTGACCAAACAAGAGATAGAGTATATTATAAAATGCAAAATGGATGATTTTGATTATATTAAATTAAAAAATTTTTGTACAAACAGAAGCAATGCATCCAAAATTGGAAAGGAGGCAGAAAGCTGGGAAACAATTTTTGAGGCCAGTGCTTCTGATAAAGGCCTCATCTCTAAAATATATAGGGAATTAAATCAAATTTATAAGAATCCAAGTCATTCCCCAATTGAGAAATGGTCAAAGGATATGAACAGGCAGTTTTCTGATGAAGAAACCAAAGCTATCTATTCCCATATGAAAAAATGCTCTAAATCTCTAATGATTAGAGAGATGCAAATTAAAACAACTCCGAGGTACCACCTGACACCTATCAGATTGGCTAAAATGACAAAAAAGGAAGATAATAAATGTTGGAGAGGCTGTGGGAAAATTGGAACACTAATGCATTGTTGGTGGAGCTGTGAGCTGATCCAACCATTCTGGAGAGCAATTTGGAATTATGCCCAAAGGGCGATAAAGCTGTGCATACCCTTTGACCCAGAAATCCCACTTTTAGGTCTTTTGCCCAAAGAAATCATGGAAGGGGGAAAGGGACCCACATGTACAAAAATATTTATAGCTGCTCTTTACGTGGTAGCAAGGAATTGGAAGTTGAGGGGGTGCCCATCAATTGGGGAATGGCTGGACAAGTTGTGGTATATGAATACAATGGAATACTATTGTGCTGTAAGAAATGATGAGCAGGAAGAGTTCAGAGAAACCTGGAGGGTCTTACGTGAGCTGATGATGAGTGAGATGAGCAGAACCAGAAGAACATTGTACACAGTATCATCAACATTGAGTGTTGACCTACTGTGATGGACTATATTCTTCTCACCAATGCAATGGTACAGAAGAGTTCCAGGGAACTCATGATAGAAGAGGATCTCCAAATCCAAGAAAAAAAAAGAAAGAAATAACTGTGGAGTATAGATACTGATTGAACCATATTATTTCTTTTGTTTTGGGTGCTGTTGGTTTTTTTTTTCTTTCTATTTTGAGGTTTTGCATCACTGCTCTGATTCTTTCTCTTGTAACAGGATTAATGCAGAAATAGGATTAATGTTATTATGTGTATATATATATATGTGTGTGTGTATATATATATATATGTATATGTATAGAGATATATAGATATAACCTATATCAGATTACCTGCTGTCTAGGGGAGGGGGGAGGGAGGGGTGGGAGGGAGAAAAATCTGAAATTGTAAAGCATGTATAAACAAAAGTTGAGAACTAAAAATAAATAAATAAATAAAATAAAATAAAAAAATAAAAATAAAAAAAAACCTGATTATAATAAGCTGAGGGAAAAGAACCTGGCCATAGATAGGTACTTTGGTGTAAAAGAAGGTCTGGGTTCATATTCAGAGGAAGATAGTGAAGTTAAATAAAAGCCCCTCCTACCACAAAAAGCAACATCCAATGGTCATGTGCTCAAAAAGAGTTCTTGAAAAACTTTAAAAGGAATTTTAAAATCAATTAAGAAATATTGAGGAAAATTAGGGGGAAAATACAATCAATCCAATAAGATTATGAAAAGAAACAAAAGAGGTCCAAAATCTTAAGTAAGAAAATAACTCTTTGAAAACTAGAATTGGGCAAGAGGAATCAAATGATGTTATAAGACACCAAGAAAAAAATAAAACTAGAACAAATAGAAGAGAATCTAAAACATCTCATTAGAAAAACAACTTATCAGGAAGAGAGACCAAAGAAAGACAATATAAGAATTATTCCGACATGTTGGAGGGCATGTGGGAAAGCTGGGGCACTAATGCCCTGTTGGTGAGGTTGTGAAAAGATCCAAAGATTCAGGAGAGCAATTTGGCACTATGCTCAAAGGGCTATAGAATTGTGCACATCCTTTTATTCAGCAATACCACTGCTAGGTTTATATCCCAAAGAGATTCCCCAAAAGAGAAAAAGACCTATTTGTACAAAAATATTTATAGCAGCCCTTTTTGTGGTGGCTGAGAATTGGAAATCAAAGGAATGCCTATCAATTGGGGAATGGCTAAACAAGCTATGGTATGTAATGGTGATAGAATACTATCGTGTTATAAGAAATGAAAAGCAGGGTGATCTCAGAAAGGCCAAAAAAGTCTTGTATGAACTGATGTATAGTGTAGTGAGCAGAACCAAGAGAACACTGTGCACAGAGACAGCAATATTGTCTGATGAATTACTGTGAATAACTTAACTGTTATCAACATTACAATGATCTAAGACAAGCCTAAAAGACCATTGATAAATATACTATCCAACTCCCAAGAGAGAACTGATATTGGTGGTATTGGTATGTATGTCAGCATGCTAATTTTCAGTTACTTTCATTTTTTTATTCAAGTTTTCTTGTACAAAATGACTAATACGATAGTGTTTTATGTAATCATACATGTATAACCCATATTTGATTGATTACCACCTAAGGGAGGGAGGAGAGGGGGAGGGAAGGAGGGATAAAGATTGGAACTCAAAACTATAAGTAAAAATGTTTATTACTTACAAAGAATTATTCTGACTACCTGGAAGTTATGATCAAAAAAAAGAATCTGGATACAATAGTACAAGAAATTATAAAGTAAAATTACCCAGAAGTTCTAGAGCAAGAGGATAAAGTGGAAAAGAAAAAATCTACCATTCACCAACTGAAAGAGATCCTGGGAGGAAAACTTACAGGAATGCCATAGCCAAGTTTCAAAACTCCCAGGTTAAGGAAAAAAATTATAAACAATGAGAAAAAATCTATCTATCTATCTATCTATCTATCTATCTATCTATCTATCTATCTATCTATCTATCTATCTATCTATATCTATCTATCTATCTATATCTATCTATCTATCTATCTATCTATCTATCTATCTATCTATTCATTCATTCATTTTTGTGGGATAATGAGGGTTAAGTGATTTTCCCAGGGTCACACAGCTCGTAAGTGACAAGGGTCTGAGGCCAGATTTGAACTCAGGTCCTCCTGAATCCAGGGATGGGGCTTTTTCGAATGTGCCACCTAGCTGCCCCCCAAAAACAATTTAAATACTGCTGAAATTTAGTCAGAATTTAACAAGACTTAGCAGCTTCTACTGAAAAACACCATAGGTCATTGAACATTATATTTTTGAAGAGCAAAAGAGCTGGGGTTGTGTCGAAGAATAACTTATCTAGCAAAATTGTGTATAATTCTGAATGAGAAAAAAAGGATATTTGACAAACTGAAAGACTTTCAGGTATTTGTAAGAAAAAGACCAGAATTCACTGGAAAATTCACCATAAAAGATGAGGAAGAAATATAAGGAAAACATTTAAGACTTATTATAAGGAGCTCATTAAGGTCAAATTGCTTACTTACTACATATATGAAAATGTTATCGGCATTCTAAAAACTGTCATCATTACTAAGGCAGCTGAGATAAAAATTGTTGGACTGAGTTGTATATGATGGAGTGAGCCTAAAAAAACAAAATTTGGTAGGTAAAGGTAAAAGGGAGGATTGTATTATAAAAATGAGGTGTGAAAGGAAGAACTAATACAGAGGAGGCAGGTAGGGGTGCAGGGCTGGTGATGTTTGAACCTTAGTCTCAACCTGGTTGAAGAAGAAACAATATGAACATGTGGAAGATCAAAGAAGTCTTCTGAACATGCAGAGAGGTGAGACAAATAGGGGACAGGATGAGGCAAGGCCTTAGAAAGGTGTGTGGATTGGAATTTTGGGAGAATGGGGGCAAAGGGGGATTTTTGGAGGGGATGATTAAGTGGCTAGTGTGAAGGTGAGAGAAGAAGATAAGGTAAAAGGAGAGACTAAGAAAGAAAATAGTAAAAACAAGTTGGAGGGAAATTCACAAACAGTACACATTCAAACAACCTATACAGGGGCAGCTAGGTGGTGCAGTGGATAGAGCACTGGTCCTGGAGTCAGGAGGACCTGAGTTCAAATCTGACCTCAGACACTGGACAACTTACTAGCTGTGTGACCCTGGACAAGTCACTTAACCCCAATTGCCTCACAAAAACAAAAACAAAAAACAACCTATACACACACACGTGTGTGTGTATAGTGAATGTATGTGTGTATGTATATGTAGATATATATGTGTATGTATGTGTGTATGTATCTATGTATTGGGTAGAGGTAAGTACTGATACTGAGCATAGGTGAGAGAAATTCTTTACCCTATAAATTCTCACCCACCAATATCTTGCTGGAGGGGAATATTATTGAGAAAGTCCCAGGTAAGAAACAGCAGGGAAATCCAAAGGAAACCCTCACACAGAAGGCAACCTTCTTTCCCAGATCCAGATGGCTTGTGGAATTTCTACTGCATCCAGGGACTAACTCGCAAGTTATTCATCTCTTTCTCTGATCACACTCTCTCCTGAAAATCAACCTGAATGCCACCTGATTTTCCCAACATTCTCATTCCTCTTCATAGCTGTCAATACAGACAACATGGACACCGTGAGCAGGCTAGCTTCTGCTATTTTCTTGATAGAACAGTGGGAGCACAGAAATTGTAGCAAGGGAAAGAACAGAGAGCCCAAAGGAAGGGGGGCAGTCTGGGATTGTAGACTGAATGGATTAGATTAAATGATGTCTTCGGTCACTCCCAGCTCCAAAGCCCATCATCCCATTATCACATGGTGGGAGGGAGAGATGGGGTATTCTGTACTGCGTGATATTTAAGACCAAAGGAAGGAAATGGGACAAGAGGAAGGGGGCACTGTGCATCACCCAAGGAATAGCCAGGTTTACTCCAGGGCTAATACGTGGTAACTGGTGGTTACTGTCCCTGGCTACATTTTACATTGTTTGCTGTCTATTATTTCTCTCATTAATAACCCAGGAAAGTTCTGTTTTCTGCTCTGGTCAGACTGTGTCTGAAGTATTATGTTCAATTCAGAGGTTATATGTTAGGAAAGATGTTGGCAAACAAGTGCATGTCCACAGGCTGGCAAACAGGGTGAGGAGGGGACTGGAGAGACTATACCAAACAAGGAACAGTTGAATCAATAAATCAATCTATGAGCATTTATTAAGTGCCTACTGTGTGCCGGGCACTGTGCTAAGCTCTAGGAATTCAAAGAAAGGCAAACCCCACTCAAAAACAGTCCCTACACTCAAGTTACATCCCCTATGCCAGAATTTACCAGCCACTGACATTTGGGAACTGGTCCTTCTAAAACTTCTGCTGAGATTTCTGGGAGAAAAAAACTGAGTGTAAAGTTGAAGTTGAAGTTGAAGTCATCCATCTTGGTAGGATTGTCCAAAGTGAAGCAATTAGGCAGGGCTAAAAGGTCTCTTCCTCTTCCCTACATAGACCCTAAAAGTCATTGCTTTTATGAGTCTTCCTGGTTGTATGGGGGTGATTGTGATGGTGATGTGCTTGCTGGTCTGATTGATCCCAAAATGGGGAAATGACCCAACTGCCCTCTCAGAGAAAATCTCTTCTTGTTACACCAAATCAAGTCAAGTCAACAAGCATTTATTAAGTCCCTACTTTGTTTCAGGCACTGTGCTAAGTGCTAGGGATACAAAAAAAAAGTGTAGGGGCAGTCATGGAAAAGACAGTCCCTGCTTTCATGGACCTCACAGTCTGAGGGGGGAAATACCATGCAAACAACTCTGTACAAACAACAGAGATATAGGATAACTTAGAGATAATCAATAGTGGGAAGACACTGACATGAATTGATTAAAAGCAAAAGGGAAAGAGGATGGCAAAGGATGCAATGGATGGGGAGTCTCATAGAAGCAATGAACACAAATTTGGAAAGACTTGAGAAGATAGCGGAGGACAGAAGGACCTGGAGTACTATGGCCCTTGGTTGGGATCACAAGAACTGGAGGTGACTAAATGACTGAATTACAAAAGTGCTTCCAAATAATGAGAGCAGTTCCATTGAACTTCATTGTCAGCTAACTCAGGAAGTAGAGAGCTTCCTGACACTAAGGGTGAGCTGAGGTGGGACCTGTCAGTGGTGATGGAGAGGGGATTCATACCTGGGCTTAGAGACTGGGATGGATAGAGGTTAGACATTTTTTCAGGAATGAAATTCAAAAATTCAATGAAACACTTGTGGCCAAAGACTTAATACCTGTTACTCGATATACATTTTAAAAATACTTACCATGGGGCAGCTAGGTGGCACAGTGGATAAAGCACCAGGCTGGATTCAGGAGGACCTGAGTTCAAATCCAGCCTCAGACGCTTGACACTTACTAGCTGTGTGACCCATGGCAAGTCACTTAACCCTCATTTCCCAATTTAAAAAAAGTGCCGAGAGGAAGCATCCACTGAGTACCAGTTTTGACCTGGGGCCCTGCAACCTCTACCAGGGGCAGCCCGTACCCAGCATCGTTACTTGACCCTAACCAGGTCTGCACCTCTGCCTCCCCAGACTGAGCATGCTGATTGGATCTTGGTGGGATGGGCACAGTCCAGCCTGGTGGAAGAGAAGGCCAAAAAAGTGGAGGAGATGGCCCTGAAGCTGGCATGGTCTGTGGCTGGTAGGAATGAGAAGAATGCAGTGATCTGTGCCACCTGGCTGGCAAAGGACTGGGCTCTACTGACACTGCAGCTTAGATCAGAGGCCTACCCCAAACAAGAGATCAAGTTATGGCTAGGTGTGGAGGACACCCAGATGCACACTCTTCACATCTGGCTGATGGTACGGCCCGACATGACTTGTGTGGCCAACGTGGCTTCTCTGAAAAAATATGGTCTTTCTGGACTATGGCTTCCACCCAAGCCTGCAGAGGTGGGTCATCGGCCAGGGGCTGCCCTGTGATCAGGGCACACTGCATTCCTATGGGGTGAGTGAAGATGGCTACAAGGCTTACTTCTACCTCCTGTCTGCCCACCACATCCAGCTTACTCAGCAGAAGTTACAGCGGCAGTGGCAGCTCTGAGTTCTAGAAGACTTGGGCTTCAGAGACCTTGCTTTACAATCTCAGGGTCCACAAGATTCCCGAGCCCTGGAATCCCAAGAAAAAGTCCCCCCTGAGGATGCTGGAATTACTGCTCCCTCTATTGTGGAAGCAGCCCCCAATCCCTTTGTGGTAAGGGATTAACTCTGCTCCTGGCTTCCCTCTGGCCCTTACCACCAAGCCAACCCTCTTCTAGTTCCATTCATATTATCGGTCAGTGAAGCATCATTAAGTGCTTTGCACTCATCTAGGTGCTGAAGATAAAAAGACAAAGATTGAAACAATACTTACTTTAAGGGAGATTCATGTTCCAATGCGGGAGACAACAAGAAAGGTTATATGTATAATGCTTTATGTATATAAGAATAAACATAAAGAGAATCAATGCAAAGCAGTTAAAGTACAAGATATTTGGGGAGAGGGGGCACCAGCAGCTGGGGGATCAGGAAGAGCTTCATGTACAAAGTGGTACCTGCACAGTGTCTTGAAGGAAGAATTCTGTGGGACAGAAGTGTGAAGAGGGGAGATTTTCAGGGGTTGGAGGGAAGGTCGGGGTGGAAAATGAATTCATTTTTGGACAGGTTGAGTTTGAGATATCTTCAAGACGTCCAGTAAGCAATTGGTGATTTGGGACTGAAGCTCAGAGACTGGGAGAGACTGGGTCTGGATATATAGATCTGGGAGTCTAGTGGTGATAAATAAATCCATGGGAATTGTTGAAATCACCAAGAGGGAGAGTACAGAGACAAGAGAAGAGGTGCCAAGACAGATCCTTGGATAACTCTCCCAGTTGGGGGCATGATATGGATGACCAGCCAGAAAAGGAAATTGAGAAGGAGAGGTCAAAAGGTAGAAAGAAATGGGTAGATAGGTCAAAAAGAGATCTAGGAAACAGTAGTATCATGAAGCTCCAGAGGATTTTCTCCATCCACAGTGCCACATAGCTGCCCAAGGAAGAGGCATAGATAACTTTTTTTTTCCAGGAGTTTGGCTGAGAATGGGAGGAGAAACAAAGACATTATCTTAGGTGGATAGGAGGGTATAGTGAAGGTTTTTAAAAGGATATTCTTAAGGAGTTGAGCATGTTTGAAGGCAGTGAAGGAACTAGTAGATAGGGAGAGGTTGAAAATTCATGAAAGGAAAAAAAAAAAAGAAAATTCATGAAAGGAGGGTGGTGATGAGTGAAGATGAAGTATTCCTGAGAAGATGAAAGGGGATGGAGTCAAGGGTAGCTGTAGAAGAGTCAGCACTGGCAAGGAATAAGGCCACCTCTTTGTCAGAAACTGGAGGGGAAAAAAGCATGTGGGGGATGATATCAAGGGGTTTTGAGAG